>NC_072043.1:3114594-3416469 GCF_027791375.1 Indicator indicator | reverse complement strand
AGTGCAGTCTGTGCGTGCCCTGCATATACAATTTGCTGCCTTTCTCTGCTTCCTCCTGCAACTGGCCTGCAGATGCCACAGGGAAAAAAAAAAAAAAAGATAATTAAAAAAAAAAAAAAAGATTTTTCTATGAAATAAAAAGGTGAATCGTGGCATTAGGCAATTCTGAGCCATCTGTCTTGCCAGGATTCTTGGTGGAGGGAAGGCAAACAGGATGGTTATTTAGAATGATTCACTAATAAAGAGCCACAGAAATTGCAGCCAAAGATGTATCCTTCTGTGTGAGAGAGGAATTGTCTTTTGCTCTGCCTACAGAACCCGTCAGGAAGCACAGCTTCTCTTTCTCTTTGCACATCCAGTTGCAAGCGTGTTTTGGTTTCTTGCTACCAAAGAGACTGATCCTGCCCAGGTGCTGAATCATTCCTGAAAGAGCCAAGCACCTGCACCATCCCCTGCATCCAGGGCACAGGGCAGCTTCCTAGAGCCCCTGAGATGCAATCAGATATGTCTTTAAAACTCACCCAATGCAATAATCTGCTGAAACAAAGCAACAGATGCTGAGTCATGACCCAGCACTTCTGTACTACTCTGTTCACTCAAAGGAGCTAGAAGTAGGAGAGGACAGGAGGATATGCAAAGATCTGGGAACAGAGTAAGGTGGTTTTGGTAACCTCTGTACTTTTCATATGTATTCCAGCACTGGTACATCTTTGAACATAGATTTTATTTATTTTTCTCTCTTTTAAATTTTGATTTCTCTCTTTTTTTCCTCTGTTTTCAATTTTAAATTGATTCAGTTATTGGGGTTTTGCTTTTCCTTTCTAAATTGCCTCAGATATTGGGTTTTCCTATTTCCTTTTCCTTTTCTTCCTTTTCCTTTTCTTCCTTTTCCTTTTCTTCCTTTTCTTTTTCTCCCTTTTCTCCCTTTTCCCTCTTCCTTTTCCCTCTTCCTTTTCCCTCTTCCTTTTCCCTCTTCCTTTTCCTTTTCCCTTTTCCTTTTCCCTTTTCCTTTTCCTTTTCCTTTTCCTTTTCCTTTTCCTTTTCCTTTCCTTTTCCTTTTCCTTTTCCTTTTCCTTTTCCTTTTCCTTTTCCTTTTCCTTTTCCTTTTCCTTTTCCTTTTCCTTTTCCTTTCCTTTTCCCTTTCCCTTTCCCTTTCCCTTTCCCTTTTCCTTTCCCTTTCCCTTTTTCCTTTTTCCTTTCCCTTTTCTTTTCCCTTTCCCTTTCCCTTTTTTCCTGCAATCTACAAGCAGGTTTTCAGCTGCTGCCATAGTAGAGGGCATTTCAGAATCATACCATGTATACAAACTGCTCTAAAGTAAAAAGAAAAAGAGATTGCACTCTAACTCTTCTATATTTCACTGTTGTTCACTATACCTTGAAGAAATCACCAAGGTTTTGGAAGAGATTTGACTTCCAACCTGTAAACTGTGCCGTTTGGCTTTCCAAGGGGCAAGCTGCATCTTCCTTTTCTTATTTCAATATTGTATCATGCTGAAGAGCCTCTGTTTTGAGATCATGTCAGCGATTACAAAGCCCCAGAACCCTCTTCTTCCCCTGAAGAATCAATCAACCTAAACTAATACTTTAATGACTCCTTTCCTTACCAAGGAAACAAATTCAGGCACACACACACACACACAAACACAAAAAAAAAAAAACCAACCACTTTTTTTTTTTTTTTTTAAAGAAGCTAGGGGCTGAGGAGGACCTCGTCTGGTCAATGAAAGAAAGAGACGGATGTCTGGTGCCATGGCAATGGAACAGGGATTACTTTGCACTGGAAAATAGGTTCCTTTTTTTTTTCCCCCCTCTCTATTCCAGTGTTGGTTTTTTTTTTTTTTTTTTTTTTCCTCAGGCAGCTAAGAGTTGTCACTGAGTCTGAGAGGCCCATTTAGAGGAAAACGAGCCTCTGAGTAGAATTGAATGCTTGCTTTCACCGGCTGCTGCTTGAACAGTCTGCTTTGCTTTTTGGGCAAGCCAGGATGCAAACACCCATATTTGTTTAGAGCACTTTCACAATCCCAGTGTGTGTGCATATGTGTGTGTGTACATATCTATACAAAATAAGAGGAACTGGCTACAGACTTGGGCTAGAGGAACATACACTGTGCAAACATTTGATTGTAAAACGTATCTAACACGGCCAGGCTCATTCTGCGTGGTGCTGTGTGAAGTTAGCGCTGTACTTCCAGGGAGGTTGTGTCTGATTTGGGGACTGTTTAGTATTTTATTGCCATTAGGTTAGGTTTTGTCAGGGATTAATTAATTTCCTTCAATGCAAGTCAAGACGTTTTCAGGCAAAAGGTGATTTTGGTGGAAAATGCTGCTTTAGGGAGACTTCTCATGAGAAGTACTTTGCTGCTCTGCTCCTTCCCCCTTACTCTCAATTGAAAATGTTTTCTTTCGAAACAAGTGACAAAGTTTCAAACTGAAGGGAAATATTTTGGTCAGGACAATGCTGTTTTGAAATTTCATCTTATGACCCTAGGTGTTTTGCAAAGAAATTGATCCATGGAAACATACCCAAGGGGCACTGTTTGCAGGATTAGTGGCTTGGGTTTTTTTAACCGCGTTTTGAGATTCTGGGCTTTTTAGAGATTTGGGGGTTTGGGGGGGTTTGTTTGTTTGATTTTTGCCTCCTTTGGGGGTGAAAGAAAGACTTACTTGCAAGTGTGTACCAGCCAAGGGATTAAGTTGTTCTCTGATCTGACCTGTTTTGTAGGGAAGCCACCTTCTAGGCTCGGACGAGGAGGTACTAAGTAGACTTTTTACAGCAGGTAAAATCATAGAATGGTTTGGGATGGGAGGGATCTTAAAGATCATCCAGTTCCAACCCCCCTGCCACAGGCAGGGACACTTTCCACTAGACCAGGTTGCTCAAGGCCTCATCTAACCTGGAATGAATGAAAAGACCTCTATATGACTTGTCTGAGCTGGCTGAAGGATTCCCAGATGATAGCAACTGGAAGCTGTGTGAAACCATGGGTCCTGATCATGCTTCTTGTCTCTCTCTCTCCAGCTGAATTTCCCTCTGTTTACCATCCCAGAAGACAAAGTGTTTCTTCCCACCACACATGCCAAATATAACCCAGAAGTTAATTCCAATGTAATATGTGGCCCTGACCCTTCAATGCTTTGGACCTTCCCTAGCCAAGGACTTTGGAGGGAACTGGTTTGATTTCTACCATTTTAAGGACTAGACAGTGTTTTAACTTTGCAGCCATGACTGCTGGATCATGCAGACACAGGTTTCACTGGCATCAACAATGGCACAAATTGCAAAATATTTACTTCCTGCTGCCTCTTCTGAGATGTGGTTGCTTTTTACCAGAGTAAAATTGTTTAAAGTATGAGGTAAAATATGTTTTTCAGCTATGGTAATCTTATCCTAGATATGCCATGGTTTTTGGGATGGTTTTTTGGGGTGTTTTTTGCAGAGCAGAACCACCTCAAAGCCTTTGAAATCCTACTGTAATATTTTGTGCTCTCTGTCCTTTCTGGGCTGAGTAGATGTTATAGCTCTGTTGTTGGAAATGGTGTGTGTATCTCTCTCCCCTGTCTGGAATGAAAAATAGCTTCTCTCTTTGATCTTCACTCATTTGCTAAAAAGTAACCAGAAATAATCCCCCCCCCCCCTTTTTTTTTCTCATATTGGGGGTAGGTGGTGAAACATGGCAGGATTGGGGCAAAAAAATGTGACCCTCCTATTCAGTGCTTACTAACTGTGAAACATAAAATCCCTGTCCAGGTAAAAAATTTGAGTTGTCATAGCAACAGCAGGATGGTTATTTATTTTTGGATTTCCATTTTCACTGATTTATTTAACACATTGACAATCCATTTATAATGAAGAGGAATTCAAGAGGGGTTTTGTTTCTGCCTGGGTTCATACTAAACCAAGGTTGGGTTACTTTTCTTCATAGAAAATAAGCAAAGATAAAAGAGGTAAATAAAAAAGAAACCTTGTGGCTTTCAGGGGCTTTTCATGCAGACAAATACAGGTGCTGAGTGGTGTATGGGAGATAAAAAAAAAAAATGACTGACTTGTTTATTTTATGTCTTTTAGAAGAACTTTAGTGCTATAAAACAGAACAAAGATTTAAGTCCAGTGCAGCTGTGAGGCACAGGAGCTGTAGATGCTGCCCTCCACCTGCCTTTGGTTGCATTCATACACTTGCTGCCAAGAGGTCATCTGAGCCATTGCAAGTGATCCTCCTGCTCCTCCTCCTCCTTGTAGAAGTCAGGGAGTGCCCCAAGGCCATGAACAAAAGGCATCTTTCTCATCCTGGTTGTGACCTCTGCAGCTATGCTTGGTGCAGTTCAGTTCATTCTCAAGGCTCAGCTTCTCAGGATCAGATTTGCCTGCTCTCTGCAGTGTTCATGTGCAAGCAGGACTGGGACTTGGAAGGAGCCACAGAGCCTGAACACACTCCATGCTTGAGCATGGGTTGGGTCTAAAAGTGGTAAAGAGGGCCCTGTCTCATGTTGGGGTCTTTGTGCTAAAATGAGTCATGGTCTGTTTTCAGGAGTGATAGTTGTTTGCAAGTCCAGCAGCCCTTCAGGTAGGAGATGTGTCTGGAAGGTTTTGTGTCTGGCAGTTTGAGCCATCCCTGGATACAGTCAGCTTTGGATCTAAGCAAAGATGCACCCACAAAATTAGTGGTACCTGGGAATTTTCAGGGGTTACAGCAATCAAAGCATTTTGACAGGCAAGCAGAACAGGAGGCCAGCAGGTGACCAGAGTAAGTGTTACACTTTCAGTCCAAATCTGGTCATTTGTGAGGCATGGGCTTGGGTTTGGACCAGCCACTTCAGGAAAAGGTGGGCTTGGACCCGTGTTAGATGGAATGAAGCATTATTTCTGTGTATGATCTCAAGTGTCTAGAGAAGAGAATATTGTCCATCACTCCCTGGTGCTTCTCTCATTTATCCTGGGGGAGGATTCAGCTTGCAAATTGTCTTTGGGACTGAGAGTGGGGGAAGGGTGGGAAAACCCAAGAAATCAACTTCCAGACATAAATACAATATGGACAAGTCATAAACATTATTAAAGCAAGTCTGTCCCTGCAGGGCAGGTTTTTCCTCATAATGCTTTCCTGATTACGCTTCCGCAAAGCTGGGGAAGTGAATAGTGAGCTGATTATCCATGGACCATGAGCTACATCAGTGTAAAAATGTTTCCATTGTATGTGAGAAGAGAACTTTGCATATTTACTGGAAGGGAATAACCATCCTGCTACTTATTCTGTCCTCAGATTCACAGTGGGCCTGATCCCAAACACAGCTATGTCAATGGGATTCTTTGTTTGGGCTTTTCTTGTGTCCCACATTACCATTGCAAAACCTGCCCTGTTTATCATCTTAAATATACATGCCATAGATAGATCTGGTCTTGACATGGTATGTGATCAAACCCCAGACTGATTCATCAAACACTTTGGAGAAGAGGTAGATCAATGGATAGGCAACTGAGAACTATTTGTCCAAAGGCTGAATGTAAGTGGGGGGAGGAGGGAAAGCCCAACCAAAAAATAACTGACTGTGACATATTAACAGAATTGTCTCTAATTGTTCTTTCTTACAAACCCAAAACCCTTGAAGGAGATCCAAGTCCTTTTACATAATGCTTTCTTGGAGCCAGACTCCAGTTGTCTGGCTCATCTTTTTGTTAAAGGTTTTATATACAGTATGGCACTGCTTGCCTTGAGAGGCCACATCAGATCAATAGTCAGCAAGAACCAGACTCTGGGTAAAGATTTCTGTTGGCAAGTGTGGCACAGAAAAGGCCACTTGTGCTTGATAGTGGCAGAGACTTTTTAAGCAAATGCACAAGGTGCATTAGTTTCATTATTCAATTATGACAGATGTTTTCCCACCATCTTAATTAGCATTCATTTACCAAGTGTTAAACCCATTTTTTGCCCCTTCTTAAACATAAAGATCAGTGCTAGGAGCCATACATTCTGAAAGATAATTGCACCATGTAATTCTGGTGCTTTAAGAATTTATACTGAAATATTGATGGATATGTTCCAACATTCCCTCTCTCTTTTTTTCCCCCTTCTTCATGAGCATATTTCATAATCTTTTAAATATCTTCCCTGAAGTTTTTAGTATGAAGCACAAATCCTCTTATGTAATAGAAGTTTAATGCATCTGGATATGGCTAACTGAACAAAAGTGGCTCAGACTGATTTCTATTTTCAGAAATGAAAGAGATTGTTAATATAAAGTACTGTAAATATGAATTTATGAGGAACATGCAATAGCAGAAGGGCATGACTAAGGATTCTCGAAAAGTTAAGGGCACCACTTTAATATTAGAAGTACAAAGCATCTCTTCTGCTTTTCATTAGCATAACTAAGAATAAAATAAAATAAAAAAACCCTTCCATTTTCAAATAGAAATGTAATGCTAAATGGCACTTTGCATAATCTCCTTAGGAGAGTCACTCTGTACTCTTCCTGGCTGTGCTTTGGTTCTAGCAATGACCAAAGGCTTGTATAATGAAACAGAAATGCAATGAGGTTAGACAGGGGTTGGAACAACACGTAGTTCAAGTGGGGTTTATGTTTGTCACGAAAATAAAACTTTGATAAAGCAAATAATAGCCTTTACTAAGTAATCAGGGTAAAGAATATGGTTGTGAGTCGATGCAAACTCTGCAGAAAATGCTTGAGTCTGCTTTAGGAGGAAACTGTTGGAAGACTTCAGAGTGCTGAGAGCTCTGTCTCAGACAGTTGGATTACTTGAGACAGAAAGGCTGAGGGTTTACCTTTAACACTGCTCTTGGTTCTAAGTGTGTGAAGAAAAGACAAAGCACAGAGGAAGACCTGTGAAGTCTACTGAGCATTCCTTGAATTTGCTGCAGTGTCCTGGTTGGTTCTTTATTCACAATGTAGTTTCTGTTTCTGATGACCTGGGTGTGTTCTGCTATCCACTCAGCATGTCAAGCCAGGATGTTTCCCTGCTTATCTGCAGAGCTGTCTTTCCTACCTTTGACAGTATTCTTTTTCTTTTGGTACTTTCCAGCACTATATCTCCTCTTCCTGCATCCTGTCCCATCCACTAAAGAATCAAGTAGGACTTGTAGAGGCAGCAATTCTGAGCCCTGCTAGTTGGCCACACTCTGTCCTGGAAAGTCCTCTCCACTGACAATGAGACATAGATCAACCTTTCTTCCCATTCAGTCCTTGACTTCTTTGGTAAGACCACTAAGATGGATGCTTACTGTGATAATGGTGCTGACATTTGCTCTCCAGGAATTGGAGTGAGACCATCATTTCATGTCATGTAGGTCTCCAGTAACAATCAAATGGTAATGAGTGCCAGGCTATGAGAAGCCTGGTGTGCTCTGTAGCTAGTGACCTAAACTGGGTGTCCTTAGCCCATTACCCATTGTGTCTGCTAGGTACTGCTGCAGTGTGCCCCGTCAGCAAAGATGTTATACAACCAACTAGTGACCACCCAGGGCTATTCTCTTTAGGCTGGGTGCCATCTTTTCTGGGCAAGTGTACAGATCATGTCTTGAGCTGTGCCAGACACACTGCTTGTGGTTCATTTTCTGCTTATGAGCCTGGCTTAACAAAAAAAAAAAAAAGGCTCTGTGTGTATATATATATATATATGTATGTATGTACCAGTAGTGTTCACATTCCATACAATCTGACACCCAGTAGATGGTCCTTAGGGATTGTAATGAGGCACCCACTGCTATACAGTGTGTTTTGGCAAATCCCCTGCCTGTCTTTCCTTTGCAAGTCTTTAAGTTTCTTTTTGGCACGTAGATGCAACGAAGCTCAAGATGCAAATAGTGCCAGAGCTTCTCATAGAATAGATGACATTTATATTGTTATGCAGTTTGCTGATCTAAACATACCATTGCCTTGCCTTGATAGCCCAGGGCAAGTGCTAATCAGCTTGTTTGGTGGGCACCATGCCATCTGAAAGGGTGAACACAAATAGAGACAGTATGTGCATCATCTAAGAGCTTTGCAAGAACACGATTCCCAGCTGAGAATATCCAAATGTGTCTGTCTCCTGAGCGTGCCTGTTGGCATGTAAAAGAGAAGTGACAGCGTTAAATATAATGCATTTGAAATAAATCAAGGTTATATTCCTTAGCTGCTTCAAGCTCCTTCTCATTATATAGGTCACATCATCAACTGATGTAAATTGGCAGAGCTGCATTGAAAGCAGTGGGGTGCACAGATTTTGATCTGCTGAGCATCTGGCCCCCTGTAGGTGTTCTCCATGAGAAGCTTCCCTTCTCATTTTGCCCTCTAGGGCATCATCAAAGGCTGTGTAGTCTAAAAGGTGACATGTAAGATGAGAAGTTTGGGTTCCTATATTGCCTGCACAGCTCTGTCACTAACACTCCATGCTGGGCAATTTGCTCTCTGAGTATCTGTGTGCCTTGTTTCACCTAGTGCATGTAAGACTACTTTATTTCATGAGTAAATTAGTATTAGGGGCTTTAATCAAGGTTTGCTGGAATGGGAGGCATGGCAGAATAGTTCATGTGACTGTAGTGTTATGAGGGAGGGTAGGAGGGATGGATGGATGGATACAGCACTTCAACACATGGAAAACAGGGACAGAAGGTTTGTTTTGTGTAGAGGAGTAGCAGTAGCTGCTGGGAGCTTGTGTGTCAGGATCAGAGGCCCACAAAGAGGGTGTCATGGTTGGCATATCCTATGAACCACCCAACTGAGAGGAAGAGTTTAACAAAGCCTTCTACAAACAACAACAAAAATCTTCTGTCATAGCTGCAGCAAGGGAAATCCTGACTGGATGTAAGGGAGGGGAACCCAAACCTGGGAGAGCGGTGCAGCAGGCTCCACTCTTAGGGATTTTCAGAGCTCAAGCAGACTACAGCAGAATCAGTTTTGGGATTAGCCACATTTTGAGGAGAAGGATGCTTAGGGGACTTGCAGCAGTATTTTATAACCTCCATGCAAACTACTATTTTTCTATAAATCTCTGTGACTCTCATGAGTTAATTCTGGATTAGCAGACAGACAAGGTGTAGCCTCATCCTTGCTCTCACTTCCAGTAGCATCTGAAGCACCCTCAGTACCATCTCTGGCTGGTTTATATACTGTCCCTATTCCTTTTTCTCTGCTTTTCTTTCCACCCATTTGCTTGCATTTTATATCCTCAGATTGGATTTTTTTCCTGGCCAGGTTTTCACATCTATTTCATGTAAATAATTACATTTGAAAACCTCCAAAGATGCACTGGGAGTGGATACTTGCATGAAATAACAGGGGGGCTTTGGAGGTACAAGTACAACTCTTAAGAGCTGGCTTGAATTGGTTTTGGTAATCTGGCCTTCATCCCAGCCTTTTTGAAAGATAATCATCGTTCAAAGAGAGGTTTTCATTCACTATAGCAAACACTTTATATTTCACTGTGTAATGTAACCTTCCATACACTCAAGGAAAACAATTTACAGAGCTAATTGCTGAACTCTGCAGATATAATCCTTTAAATGGGTTATGCTAGATAAGAGTTGATGTTAAAAAAGAAGAAATGTTCTAAAGGAAAATTATTGTTTAGGGAACGTTGATTTGCATGAATTAATGTTTTCACTTGGGCTGGCAGTTAAAAATGGGAACTTAAGCTAAACCACATTTTTAGTGTAACATAAATGCTTCATTAGTGATGAAGCCAGGGTGTGAGCTGAAGTCCACTGCTTGGTTGGTTGTTTTTTTAAGTCTTCAATCTTCATTTGGCCTTGGGTCACACTATGCCAAAGATATATTTTTTTCTAAAATTGAAAAAAAAAAAAACCAAAAAAAAAAAACCAACATTGCATAGCTCAGAGATGGGAGGGTACTTTAGAGTGCTCATCATCTCGTACTGATAGGGTGAGGGGCAATAGTTTGGAACTGGATCAGGGGAGATTTAGGTTGGACTTCAGGAGGAAGTTCTGCACAATGAGAGTGGTGGCATACTGGAACAGGTTGCCCAGGGATGTGATTGAGGCCCCATCACTGGAGATGTTCAAGATCAGACCTGATGTGGCCCTGTGCATCCTGATGTAGTTGGAAGCATCCTCGCTGACTGCAGGGATATTGGACAAGATGACTTTTGATGGTCCCTTCCAACCTGATGCAATCCATGAATGGTTATTCACTTATTCACTTTAGAAAGTCCTTTCCACCCTTCTATCTCTGCCTACTTTTCAGTAAAACTAGGGCCAGTGTTAATGATCCTACCTGACACAGTTATTGCAGAAACTAACTGATGACTACCTGTACAATACAATATTTATACAAAGGTGGTGTACAACTTGTACTGGAGAAGCAAGCATCTGTCACACACAAGCACCTCTTGGATTTAAAGTCTACAATGAATATTTTGGGCCTGGGAAGTTAAGTAACTCTTGCAGAACTCAAATTTGTTGTTGTTGTTGCTGTTTTTCCAGACTCGTTTCTTAGTTTTCCATTCGGAATATAGCCTAGGTCTGTAACTGCTGTCAATCACTGTGGCTTCACTGGCCCTGTAGTTTGGGGTTATAGCACCAAGTGTCTATGTTAGAGTTTCAGTGCTGTTTAGAAGGTGTTAGTAATGAACTAGACGTAATGTTTGAATTTAATTTAAATTCATTTTCTCCCATGTAGCTGAGTGTTGAGGCAGATTGAGAGAGAAGAAGGAGGAAACCACAGCACTGTGGAACAAAGGGTATGTGGATTTGTTTTCCATAGTTTTCTTTAATTATCTTCTGATTTCTGTCTTGCTTATCTTGATGGGGTCTAAAGGGAGGTTGCAGATTAATATATATCTGAAAAAGAAGATGATATTCATGTGGGTCAGGTTCTTAGCCAGTGAAAGTTGAAATGTGAACTGGAGCTGTGGAGCACTGAGTGGACCAGGGCTCCAAAGGCCCTGCTGATGGTCAGCAGAGCCTTGAGTTGAGGGCTCACAGCTTCTGTGTTAGGAAGCTCTGCTTCTCTAGAGGTAAGCTGGATGCCTAAAGGTCACAAGTACCTTGAGCCACCTGCTTTCTGCCCATGTGACTCTGCTGATCTAGGTAGACAAACACTGAAGAAGGCAGAGTAGCTTGCTCTGACCTCAGGCATTGTTTCAAGTCAGAGGCTCTGGCTCTTGATTAACTTGTACTGACAGGCATGTCCACTGCAGTCAGCTGGGCTCTCAGGCACTTACAGATGCATTGAAATACTGAATTCTCCAGACCTAGGCTCACTCACATTTTAGGCATGTATCAAACTTTCAGCATAGCAACAGAGCTGGGCTCTCCAGAAGTCAATGCCTCAGTAAAATGTGGAGATCACAACAAATTCCACTACTGAGTGTGAGCTTCCTTTTCTTGCAGGATCTACCAGTACTGGTGAAGTCCCTTCTGTGAACCACGTAACAGAAGCTGTCCTCTCAGTCACTGCTTCCCACTGGCAAGCAGCCTAAGGAGGAGCTGTCTATAGGTGAGATGTTCAGCATCCAGTCAGCTGAAGTGATTAGCTTTTTGCTCCTTTTTATTCCAAAAGCCTTACCAATTGTGGCTTGAATTGGTAATTAGGAGCTCAGAAGCTTTATGGCCCACTGCTATATTTGTATTTGTACAAAGGTACTAAAGGGCTGCAGTGTATTGCACAAGTCCCATGCTTCCACATTGTTCTCTTTTTTCTCTTTCTTCCTCTCTATTCTGTCTATTTTTATTCTTTGCATTACCTGTTGCCACATCTTGTGATTTGTTGCAGCTAAAATTGATCTCACCTGTGAATTTACCACTGTAACTCCAGAGGCATTGCTGCATCTCTGAGGGAGGGTCAGCATGGCACTGGCACTCGTGTGGGTCATTGAAAGCAAATGAAGAACAGCAGGGTGGACTCAGTCTTTGAACAATCATGTAATGTGGAGGTAATTCAACGACCTAATCAGAGACAGGAATAAAAGGAAGTTATCTTCTGGAATGCAGAAAGTCTGGTAGAACGAAAAGCAAACCTGGAAACAGCGAATCTGGTTTTCATCAGTGAAAGCAGAGGAGTCCTACCTGGGATTACTTTGGCCATTGTCAGTGCTTGGAGCTGCAGATAAGATGAGTTCCAAAGCAACAAACTTTTAACTTGACATTATTGGGTGTAAAGGTGAATATTAACTAGAAGATGGACTTGAGTTCCACTGAGATCATTTAAAAAATAGCTTTATTTTATTCTCCACCCACTACCCTGCTCAGAAGATGGACTTATTTCTGAAGTCCTTAATTAAGGAAGAAAATTTAGTGCTAGGCAGATGCTATCACTTTCTTCCTACCCCTCCAGCAAAAACCCACGTGCTG
Source organism: Indicator indicator (assembly GCF_027791375.1). Taxonomy (NCBI): domain Eukaryota; kingdom Metazoa; phylum Chordata; class Aves; order Piciformes; family Indicatoridae; genus Indicator; species Indicator indicator. The sequence goes on along the minus strand of NC_072043.1, from coordinate 3,404,167 downwards.
CACTGGGCTCTTGAGGCTGTAGGATGGGTTGTCAGTGATAAGCATCTGCAAAACCTGCCCCACATGCCCGGGGACTTGAAGTCAGATGAGTCATACGTTGCATGGGCCAAGTTTAATCCCAGAGAGAATGTTACAACACAGGAAGAAACCCCTGAAAATAACAGGAATGGGTACAGTATTTGGGGTGTAAACACAGGTTAGAACAGTCTGGGTATTTGCTTTAATCCTCTCTGACTCTATTTTGAATTGCGATGTTCCGACTTGCTAAACCACTTTCCATTTTCGCTCCCTTTCACCGTGGCATAAGGAGGAGGGATATATTGGAAACTGGAAAACTGCCACTTGCACCAGAATGGCATGCCACTAATTTTTGCAGTTTGTTTTTTTTTTTTTTTTTTGAACTGAGCATTGACACTCTGAAAGCTCTGTCAGCTTCTTCTTCTAGGATTCCCCCCAGAGATCCGCACCCTCCTACAAGGTAGGACACGGCCCAGGTTCCTTTCTCTGCAGGCTGCGCTGCGTCACCTCCACCCAGAGCAGGCACTTTGAATTGATGAGCTGAATATCTGAGAGAATGAGGGAGTTTGGAGGGCTCAGCAGAACAGATTCATGTGGGGCCAAACATTGCCAAAAGGCCAGGATTGTGAGTGCATCTTTAAGTGTGGACAGGATGAAAAACTGCTCTGCAACCTGTGTGGGTAAGGTTTAGCATCATCACTACTAGTGGGGAGAAACTTTTACAAGGGCTTGTAGTGATAGGATGAGAGGGAATGGATTGAAGCTGGAGATTAGGAAGAAATTGTCTTCAGTGAGGATGGTTGGAACAGGTTGCCCAGGGAGGTGGTGGATGCCTCCTCTCTGGAAGTGTTCAAAGCCAGGTTGGATGAGGCCTTTAGCAACCTGGGCTAGTGGAAGGTGACCCTGCCCATGGCAGGGAGGTTGGAAGTAGATGATCTTTAAGGTCTCTTCCAACCCAAATCATTCTATGATTATACTTCAAGCAGAGGGCAAGCTAAAAGCTCCAGCCTGCCATGAGGTCAATCTCCACCCAGGCTTTGGCTTTGGTTTTGTAGCAGTGAGGTGGCAAGCAACAATCAGTGTAGCATGTGGGCTGGAATGGAAGAGAGGTGCTTGTGACAGTCCTAGCCAGGAAAATGCCTGATGGTGGATATTTCACTGTCTAATGCAGTAGCTCATGGCAATGAAACCTGAATGGTAGGTAAGAGCTGGAGGTGAAGCTTGATTTCTGCCCCTCCCCATAATAAAATATTACAAGAGTTTTGCTTTGCACCTTTGCTGGCTTCTGCTGAGCCACATGTTTGAGTGTGGTTTAGCAGGCATGACAGGTAGCCAAGGCTGAGGGAGACTCAGAATGTGTGCAGTGCCTCTTTTATAGAGTGGTAAACAAATCTCACTTCTACTTCTTTATTTTCTTTCCTTTTCCCTGGAGCTGAAATTCGGGAAAGTCATTTAATGTCACCTAGTGAGTTTTAATGGAGGCTTGGAAGAAGAAGGAAAAGAACCCTCCTGTGTCTGCTTGTTTCTTAGGTACACCACATTACCCACAGCTAGGCTCACCACTCCCAGAACAAGTTTGTGTAAGTCCTAAAATAATTTCATTCCACTGGCCCACAAATATTCTCATTTGGTCAGCCTTATATAGAGTAATTACTGTTTAACATGGCACCACAGTTGGCTTAGGGCTTATTTTGGGTTAGGAGATATAAAAAGCTGTTTGTAAAAAAAAAAAAAAAAAAAAAAACCAAACAAAAAAATTAAATTAAAAAAAAATTACTCTGTTTGTTGCTCTGTCATTCTAAACAAATGAGTCAAGAAATTGCTTCTGCTTTTCACTTGTTTTGCTTTAAGAGTGAGCGTTCATGGGAGCGCTGACATTAGGACCAAAGGTCTCCAACCATCTCATCCTGGCTTGTTTGGATGTGCCTGCAAAACAAAAAAAATGTAATTGTTGGGTAGCCATGTGTTGTGGCAGCACTGAGTGAATATTGTGGGGTGGCACATGCTCAGGAAAGGGTCAGAGTTTAACTGGTGGAGATGTGGGAAGCTCTTTTTCGCGAGCAGGTGATAGGTGGGAAGAAGCATCTTGAGGGAAGGGCCTTGGCTCTGTGCTCTCCTCCAAATATGTCTTTGCTTTTTCTGTGTCTGAAGTGCTGCACACAGAACAGGCAGTTCATTCCCACAGCTGTGATGGGGTGGAATTAGCATTTTTTTTTTATCCAGATCATGACGAGTCCAACATCAAAGTTCCTTCTAATTTTAATAACTTTGATATCCACATACATATATGGATGTGTTTTCTGTTTCTCCATATATATATATGTGTGTGTGTGCAGCTAGAAAAGAAGTTTGCTGCGTATGAACATGTGTCATTTATTTTCTGCTAACAAAATACAGGTGCCTCTGTGGGAAACAAGTTGTTGAGCTGTTTATTTGGCCTTCCAGGAACTGAAGTGGGCTACAAGAAAGCCAGGAAGAGACTTTTTTACAGGGGCTTGTAGTGACAGGATAAAGGAGAATGGGTTGAAGTTTGAGGAGGGTAGATTCAGACTGAAGTTTAGGAAGAAATTCTTCACAATGAGGGTGGGGAGACACTGGAACAGGTTGCCCAGGGACGTTGTGGATGTCCCCTCCCTAGAAGTGTTCAAGGCCAGTTTGGATGAGTCCTTGAGCAACCTGGGCTGGTGGGAGGTGTCCCTGCCCATGTCGGGGGGGTTGGAACTGGATGACCTTTAAGGTCTCTTCCAACACAAACCATTCTATGAATCTATGAAGTTGAGAGTATTCTATTCACTTAGATGATTTCCCATGCTGGGTTGGTGATTTCACCTCAAGAATTAGCATCCAAATCTGTTTCACAGGAGACCCCAATATTTTTGGTAATCACAGGAAAGAATGTTGTCCCCTGGGACAGAGCAAGAGGCTGTGTGGATGAGGTCTCAGGGTTTGGTTGTCTTTTTCTACTTACTTGATGGCCTGGGACAATTCTTAGCATTCTTCTGTGCCCCTGTTTAATAACAAAATGGAGACTTATAACACTGAGTTACCTTTCACAGAGCTATTTAAAGATGAAATTGAAGTTTGGAGACCTTTTACTAGCCTTTGGCATCAGAGAAATTGAGCAGTTCTGAGAAACATTGCTGTGGTTTGGCATTATTGATGATATGAACTCCTTGAGAAATTGTGTTAATGAAAAGGAGCTGGGAAACAAACCAGAAGCAGATAGTCAGAATTCAAATCCCTGCATGGACAGTTATACAAGGGCTGCACCCTTGGATCTGTTTCTTGTGAAACCCCCTGAAATTCATATGGAAAATAGTTTCTTCTCTGTCACAAACCCAACAAGATGTCTGCCAATTCAGTGACTTCTCAGGTGAGATGAATCCCGGAGTTCTGAAAATCTTTCAAACTGGAAATCTGAAAACAAAATTGAACCTGGGAACGCAGATCATTGACTCAGAAACAGCTCTCAGGTTTCTTGGCTCCTGCTCATACCACCTGCTATGCAAGACAGGTGGTAAATGGCAGCTTGGAAGCCCTGAGGTCCAAGCCTTGGACCAGAAGCAGATACATCATGATAAGAGAACTGGGATGGGGAAAGAGAGCAACAGACACCACTTTGCCTGGGGTTGGGGTTTCCCATCAGCTCATCCATGATACTATTCCTTACATTCATGTATTTCTTTTCCCTGTTACCCCAGGTTGTGCCTGCTGAGTGTTGAAGAAGTGCACACCCAGCCTCTTTTTTGCCCCTCTTGCTGAGGCCAGGTACACTGTGGTCCTTCAGGATGGAACACATGGCAGGTAAGGGAGCACACCTTCCTCCCTGGGTGCTGGAGTGAGCAGGCAGAAGTGAGCTGTCCACCACAATAGTCACAGCAGTGTAGGTTATAACATCCCAACTCTGCCTTTCTGTTAGGTATTTCCTGCATGTTCATACTAAGAATCTAATTATTTTTCCATCTACAGCAAATCTAACAGGTCCAGGTAAATGTTGTTTAGTTACTAACAGTAAGAGGAAAACAAGTCTGATCCCAGGCCATCAGGGACTGAATATTTTTTGTTGCAGGTTGCTTCTTGAATTAGTCTGAAAGAGCTTTCATTTTATTTAAGAGGCTTTTATTGATCAAAAAGGTTTCATGAGTGGCTGAAGCAGGCTTAACTCATGATAGGAATTCTTACTTGAGGTCATTTTTATCATCTTAGCTGTTAAATTTCATGCTTTTCTTCTCTGGAAAGGTAACTGGAATGGAGGCACATGGTTTAGAGATGTGAAAAAAAAAAAAAAAGGTCTAAGTTTCCTTCCAGTCCATTAATTTCCTTTCATGGGGCTCTGTACCAATTTGAGTGCACGATTGGGAGGAATCAAAACACAGACATCTAGGCTATTACATAAGATCAAAAAAAGAACAGGTTTGTTTTGAAGCTGGATATAATGTATTTGTCCAAAGCCATGAACATTTTTGAGAGCTCAGAATGTTCTTCCTGTTCAGCCTCAGGATGAAACTTAGATCATACAGACTGAAGAGAGAGATCCCAAAATATTTGAAGCCATTTAAATAATGATAGAACTGATTCAAAGTCCTTACTGAGTGAGGCCAAGCAGGGATTTGAAGCTGATTTTAAATGCACACCCTTTTCTTCTTTTTCCACCTTTTAACTTGAAGTTCCACTTATATTGAAGAAACCATCCCCATGGATTTTGTGAAAATGGAATTATTCAGGTCAGAGACTTAGAATTCTTTTTTTTTTTTTTTTTCACTGATCCAATGTTTGGTGTCCAATCACCCCCACCCCTGATATAAACAAATAATTGGCTGTGGAAACTTCCGTAGAAAATTTTCCTGTCTTGCTTCATAATGGTATTATTTTACAACAGTTCGATTCTCCTTAACCAAACCTCTTGATAACGTAAAGGAGAGAGAGCAAGTGGATTGCCCAGGATAGGAAGATGTAGTGTTTAGGGGACAGCATCCACTGTGTGTGGATCCAAGAGCAGTGGATGGCTTTGCTGGGTTCATTGACCTCTTGCAATCTGTGTACACGTCCATTAGGAACAGGTTAGAAGCTGGACTGAGCTTCTTCTGCTGCCAGTCACTTGCAGTCCTGAACAGAAAAGGAAACATCATTTTTTTCTTGCCTAGTCCGGATGCTGACTCACCTGTGTGGTGAAAGAAAATAGCCAAGGGGTTGCTATTTCACCAATAGCCTGGGGATGTTTCATCAGCTGCTTTAGTTGGGTGAGTTAAACTGCAAAGCTTTGAGGTCTGAGGCCAGTGCAGCAGTGACACTCAACTTGGTCACGCACCAGTGTGTGGTGTCTGAGGTCTCCATCACCCAGAGGTCAGTTTTATTTCACAGTTTGTTTGAAAGCCATTCAAAATGTGTAGTTGTTTTGCGTTTGGGGTCTCAGTGATGCATGGTGTCATCCCAAGCCCATTTTGCTTGTAGCTGGAAATCTATTCTCACTCCTCTGCCTCTTCTCGGTGACAGGACAAGAGGAAATGGCCTCAAGTTGTGCCAGTAGATGTTCAGGTTGGATATTAGGAAAAATTTCTTCCCAGAAAGGGCTCTCAGGCATTGGAACAGGCTGCCTGGGATGGTGGTGGAGTCACCATCCCTGGAGGTATTTAAAGGATGCACAGGTGTGGTGCTGAGGCATATGGTTCAGTGGTAGTGGCTTAGCAGTAGTGATGGGATTCTGAGCTCTGGGTGAGTGGTTGCACTTGATGATCTCTAAGGTCTCCTTCAACCTCAACAATTCTACGGTTCTCTGCATTCTTGACCTGGGCTGTGGTAGGACTGGGGAGCTGTCCCACAGATGCTGTATTTCACTGTCCAGTAACAGGGGTTTGGTGGGGTGGGGAGACCCAAGCTGAGAGGGCTGCTACTGGATGAAGAAACCACTGTTCCCAAATTCCTGAAAGCTGGCAGTGAGCAAGCAGTGCTCTTTTGGTAGCTAGCTGTCATTGGCCATCCTGGTTCAAGCCAGGGAAAGTTAATCTGGCCTTGTGGAGTGTTTCCATGCTCTCTACCTGCCTCGAAGCCCTCCAGGCACCTTCAGATCAAGCAGCTTTCTAAAAGCTTGCTGGAGAGGACAGGGTGTATGGTACAGCAGGAAGGATTTCTTTCCTTCCCCTTATTTTCAGAGCCAGCTGTTCTGAGGAATAGATGAGCTTGAGACACTGGTTCAGCCAGGCTACCAGAAGGGACATTTGCTCTGTGCCTCTAGTTCAATGCTCAGGCAGGATGCTGATGGTCTGCTTTGCAAAGCTGGGTCCTGAGCTGCTCGTCAGGGAGAGCCTGGCCTGAAGCTTAGGACTGGAAGTGCCTTTGCTGGCAGCTCCCTGCAGCCATGCTTCACATCTGCGAGCGTGGCCAGGCCACACTTATCTGAATGCAGAGCCATGGGCAGCAGGAGCTGCAATGCAAACGTAGCGCTGCACAGCCCAGCTCCTTCTCGCCAACTATTGATTACGTGTCTGATTTGCTCTCCCCTGATAGTAAGCCATAGGCAGAAGCCAATAGAGTGAGGAGGAAGAGAACCTGTCATGATCAGTCGATGCTGCTGGTGAGCCAATGAGAGGAGAAAGCCTGTGGATTGGGCTGGAAGAGAGCAAAGGTGGGGGAACTGTCTTAGCAACAGCAGAAAGCAACTCTTCCCCCCTCCCACCATGCAGCTATGCTGGAAACTTCCTGATGATGTTCCTTAATGTTCTTGTCTCGCTCATGCCCAGTTTGTACGTGATTTGTGTGACCTTGCCCCATGTGCCAGTTTACCACTTTTCTCCATGGTCCTTTGGAAACGGTAGAAAGGAATTTTTTCTTTGTCCTACTCAAACCAACTGGTGAGCTCAAGGTAAAGGGATCTGCAAACCCTAAGAACAAAAGTGAGTTTTGTATTGTCTTTTTGTGGTTGGTATCTTCCTCTTGACATTTTTCCAAGACAGTCTGTTGTTGACACAGTCAATTTCTTACCAGTCTGTTATGACAGTGGGAGCTGGACACCTCAACTACATTGTCATCTCTGCTTAACAGCCTTTATATGAAGCCAGGTGAATCCCTATCTCTCAAAACCCACCTCACTTCATCAGATTGCTGAGCTCTCTGGTTTGGGAATTAGATGAAAAGCTTCCTCAGCTGAGCCCTCCCTGTGATCTGTGGCCTGAGAAAAGCCAGTCCAAGGCACCACACTGCTTTGCCTCTTATGTTTTATCTGCCTTACAGCAGGAAATGCCCTTTCTGTCTCTCTGCCTCTCTGGTGGTCAATCTATCATTGCTTTAACCCCCCGAAAATGCAAGCAGCAGTTAAATTTGTCCAAACCTTTTGAACGTTTATCGAAACCAAACATTGGCACTTTCAGCACTCCCTTGGAAGTGACCTTCTCTGTCCTCCCCTCACCTGCTCCCTCCTCCTGCTCATAAGCATTCACACGTTTATCTCACTGTTTGCACGCTGATAATGGACATAGATTTTGTTAGTCCCGCGCCTGTCGAGACGGCAGCGACAATAATAGAAGCACCGTCGGGACCAATAGATATTGGGCTTAGGAGTGTGTCCAATAATGTCTGGGTCAGGGAGCCTTTAACTGCAGTGTCAGGGAGCCTTTAACTGCAGTGTCAGGGAATTTAGTCAGCTGTCATCACTTCTTAATTAAAAATAGCTGGGACTCACTTACATTCCATGGCTGTGTGTTAGCTCATTTGTCATCTTGTCCTCTGCTCTCCAGCGAACCGCCCCCCCCCCCACTCCCCACTAAACATCTTCAAAACCAGACAATGGGTAGAAATGCTTGCAGCAGGTGAGAAGATGAGGGAGCAGAGAGCAGAGAACTCATGCCATAAGCTGCTCTTTGGGGTAAGAGTTTGCAAGAGTTCAGCAGGATTCAAAGGGGATGGGGATGCTTAGCTCTGCAGTATGAAATGTACTGCATGTATCCAGCTATATAAAACCAGCCCCTGCACAGGCATGTGTCAGGAAATAAATCAAACAGTAACCAGCCTGAGGTTACAAGAATATTTCCTCGTGGACAAACCAACTTCTAGTTTCCCATCTTGAGTTTCCTGCATCTTCCTCTGATCCAGCACTCACAAAGACATATTTTTTTTTTCCTATATGATCCAGTCAGACCTTTCCTATGTACATAAGTGATTGGATTCCTAATTCCTTGCTAAATGGAATTTACTGGTATCTGTGATTGCTATCACCTTCCAGTAGATTTCACTGATGTATTTGTGATGTTCCTAAGGGGACAGGAAGATTGGAGGTTATGCAGAGGTTCAGGAGCTGCAGAGGGAAATAAATAGCACACTGTAATATCATTGCAGAAAGAAAATGTATCCCCTTCCCCCTGCCCCCCCAAAATAATTTACTGTGATTCTAGTTAATGCTTGGAGCCAAGGGACAGTTTCTGGCATAGGAAGAACTTTTCTGGCTTCCTTTTTTTCACAAGTAAATCAGAGGTGGAAGGGCATTAGACTGACTGACTTCCTGAACTGGAAGTTGCATCCGGATTACCATATTTAATTGTCTGTGATTGACCTATCTTCCATGAATTTTACTAATCCATTTTGGAACCTCTTTCTATACTTGGCCTCCACAGCATTGGGTGATGATGAATCCCACCATTAAATCACATATTGTTTGAAAAAGTTCATCCAGGATGTCCTGTACAATGCTATCAATCTGTCCAGTGAGTTAATGGATGGCTGTTGCCAGGGCTTCAGATTCCCTCAGCCCAAATTGCTAATTTCCCTTGAGACCACATCCATCCCTTGCACTCAAGGAGGGGAAGCAGCACCAAACCTCCTGTGCTCCAACACCCAACTTGGAGCTGCATGGAACCAGTGTTAGGTCCCACAGAGGGCAGCTTCTGCAGTCCCACTTGTAAATGTTTTGGTTTTTTTTTTTCCTCTCACCATACAAAGTTATTCCCCTCAGGACTGGGTTCCTGCTGACTTGCCTGAAGATTCAGTGATTCTTGATGATGTTTTAAGAATGTTCTGTTTCCTGTAGAGGAGAAGATTCATGTGCAGCTTGTGGGACATACTCAGGAGAGTTTAAGATACTCTCTTCAATCCAGCCAGTTGTTTTCTGAGTCCAGTCCAAGAAAGCTGTAGCACAGCTCGGAGGGATAAGCAGGGAAGCCCTTTGGTTTGGCTCAATATTGTGTGGGGATTTTGAGGGATTTTGAGGTGTGCTGGTTCAGAAAATCATCAGCAACAGCTCATCTGAACCCCAAAGCATCAAGCTAAGGACAGACCTTCATGTTAGCAGAGACATTTTCAGACTGCAGAATTGTTTGAGAAAGCCAATTAAGCTCTGATGACTTCAGCTGCATTTTCAGCCTCTGATTAAGGCCACGATACTAATTAAACTCCTGAATTATTAAAAATGCAAATAGTCAGACCTGTGTGCAACAGCAGAGTTGTATTTCCATGCTCCAGGACAGCAGTGGGAATATTTGGCAGAGTGCTTTGTGGCCACGAATTTTTTTCTTTTCCTTTTTTTTTTTTTTTTCCCCCTCAGTGGCTGCACTTCACTTGATGCAGGACTCAAAGTGTCAGCTGCTGGGGTAAATGTCTCAACTGCCTTGCAGACAGACAAGAAAGTTTCATTAAAACACAGCAAAAATTTGGAAGGAACTCTGGGTCTCTTGACATCCAGACTGTGGCATTTTCACTGGATGGGCTGTTGGGATTGAAACACCATTTGGTCCTCAGAGAGTGACTACTTTCAGTAGCAAAACTCTTAGAGCTGCGTTCAAGCTACCTACTTTGTTGTCATAGTTCAAGAGCAAGATAAATTATTTAGACCTCTAGCTGTCCTCCCAGATGCTATCCAATGAGTCCAGCAGAGGGCCACAGGGATGATTCAAGGGCTGGAATACCTCTGCTATGAGGACTGGCTGAGGGAGCTGGGGTTGTTCAGCCTGGAGAAGACTCCAGTGGGACTTTGGAGCTGCCTTCCAATAGCTGAAGGGATCCTGCAGGAAGACTGCAGAGGGACTTTTCATGAGGGTGTCTAGAGACAGGACAGGGGGGAATGGTTTGAGCTGAGGGAGAGCAGGGTTAGACTGGATCTTGGGAAGAAGCTCTCCAGTACAAGGGTGGTGAGACTCTTGAATAGGCTGCCCAGCAAGGCTGTGGATGCCTTCTCTCTGGGGATGTTCAAGGCCAGGTTGGATGAGGACTTGAGCAGCTGAGTCTAGCTGAGAGGTGTCCCTGCCCATGGCAGGGGGGATGGAGTAGATGATACCTGAGGTGCCTTCCAACCTAAGTCAATCTATGATTCTATGTTACATTGAGACATCTTCACCAGAAGGTCTGACTGTGGCCTTTCCTGCAGCACAGATATGGTTTGGTTGTGGCACTGCTGAAGAGTAGGGGATCTGAAGGACATTTTGATCTCTTTATTTTCAACGCCTTGGCAGGCACCAAGCACCTCCTCTGAGTAATGGGCACCCTTGTGTGCAAATACATCTTGTGCAGTAGGAATTTGTAGTCATACCTAGGGCTCATCTCCAGATGAGCTCACAGAACTGAGCTTCTCAGGTGAGATGGAGTAGGCTGGGAGCTGGGCAAGCAAATACTGCTCTGACTCTCTCACTAGTGTCACTGTCTACTTAGAACACGGAAATGCCTGAGTTTATTTTAAGAGGTTTGCACAGCTCCCAAGCTGAGAGCTGTGTCATCTTCTGCATCACTGCCTATACCCTGGTTAGTCTTTTGGACATTGCAGCCATTCTTCTGGTGAAAGCAGTGGCCTCTGGGACTCAGAAGTGCCTGTCCCATCCTGTAGCCCTTTTGCCTTGCCTGTTTAGAGGCTGTGCTGGATCTGGCAGTGTTTGCAGCCAGTACCAGCTGGGGTATTGGAGGCATATGTCAGTAGGCAGTCTAGTTATAATCTGCCCAGAGGGAAGTTTCTTCCTAGTGCCTATGTAGTTCATAATAAAGACATACATTAAAACAAACAACAACAACAAAAACCCCACAACAAAACCCAAACTTGCACATGACACTGCTCAGATGCAGCAAGTGGATGTCACATTCCGTAAACTGGAACCCTTGCTGGTGTGAAGTGACAACAATTTATTGGAGGCACTTATCAGGTAAAAATATCACCCAGTGTCTACAGTTGAGTCCAGTCAATGGCAGGTGTGGTGGTAAAGCTATGCCATTTTTTTTTTTTTGCTTCCTCTCTTGACTGCCTTTTAGTGAGTTACAACAAAGAAAGAAGTGGTCATTACTTTACCTATGACAACTGATTTTTTTTTTTTTCATGCTCCTGCTCTAATGGGCTGCAGGTGTTTCACAGCCAGCCCAGGCTAATAAGGACAGACACTCTGGCCACATGCCAAAATTATAAAACTGTCCAGGGAGAGAAGAAAAGAAAAGACAAAGGCTGTGGGTGGAGGGGTGGGGAGGAAAGAAAAAGAAAGCAGGGGAGTCACTCCATGCTGAGATTTTGTACTTTTGTGTCTCCTGGAGTGAATACATTAGTCAGAAATCAAAGGTTTGAAAAGTCATTCAACCCTTCCAAATGAGAAGGTGAACCATCTGCACGCCAGGATGGAGCTCTCCTCAAAGGCTGCAGGCCAGGGCTGATCTCGGTGACACCAGGGTGAGCCTGCAGTCTCTCTCCCAGAGTTACAACCACCTCGCCCAGGGTCTCAGGTTCTGGCCTGGTGCTTGTGTTTTGCTGCCAGAATAACGTTTTGGACCCAGCCCTTTAGTGTTGTATCACCATAGAGACAGGCTCCTCTGTTCCAGAGCTGATGGGGAATCGCTGTGGGGTTGTCCAGTGTTAATTAATCCTTTTTTTTTTTTAGGCAAAATTTGAGCTCAGTGAAAACTGCAAAGACAAGGCAGCCCATTCAGAGCTCTGCAGCTTCTCATCCTCTTCAGTTTCAGCAATATGTCTTGCTCTCGAGTCCCACATGCCACAGCAAATCCCTTCTGTTTCCTGGAGGTTAGAGCAGTGCTGGAGAGTCAATGGGAAGGGAAGATGTGCTGTATGAGGACTGAAGATATGCTTGTGTCCTTACAGCTTTACAGATAATGCTCTTGGGAAAGACTGGGTTGTGATGCAGACTTCCCAAGGTGCTGCATTTTTGTGTGTGAGCCAGACAGCAGCCAGGATAACCCAGCACAAAGGAAGAGCTGGATCTGAGGCACTGGCTGCCTTAGACCATTTGACTTGAAATGCCCTAAGGCATTGTAGCTAATGGTGAGAGATAGGTCTCTAAATATACCTCTCCTGCTGGTGATTGCATGAATGCCTTGGGGTTGTCCATCACCTGAGCTACCTTAGGCAGGTCCCTAAAGGTAAGCTAGATGTGTCCAGACCTGAGGGCATATCCACAGGGAGAAACAGATCCCAAGGCTAGTCCTTCCTAACTACAGTTAGCTCAGGGTCACAGACAGGCTCTGATCCCAGTGACTAAATGCTCATGCTGAATTCTCCTGTAAAATCAGCCTGAGTGGATCTTCTTGTGCACTGCTTAATGTTTGTGGGTCTGGATTAGCCCTCTTGGACACAACTGGAATGTCCCTGACCTCCAAAACACAGGCATAGCCTCTGGGCTGCATCCTGAATGATTACCCAAAACACATCACTCTACACACCAAGTGATTTGGGGTCCAGATATCATAGTAATGGACACAGCTGAGGTAAATTTACATCACTGGATTTAATACAACAGATCTCAACCACGAGTTTCTTATCCAGATTTGTTTGGAGCCAGGATTTGGTTCAGGCCAAGTGTTTTATTTTGTTTGTTTATCTAAGATTCCGGTTTGGATGTTTAGCAGGAAAAAAAAACAAAACAAACAACAACCCATAACTGATGGATGATAATTATGTTCATTTCAGATCTCCTTTTGGTGGCTGGATGAGAAGGGAATGCCACCACAAAGGAAGGCAAGGTTCAAGTTGTATTTGAAGGGAAAGCAGGAGCTGTGGATGACATATCACCACCACCACAGGTCAGTACCTTCTCCCAGGAGGCACTGTCAGAGCTCTGTGAGTAGCATCTCTGCTAACTCAGTCAGACCCTGCCTATAGACTTAAAGGTGATAGAAATGCCACAACTGAAATTCACTTGTACCAGAAAGGAATGACACAGATGTAAGGCTTAAATGATTTTTTAAAAATGGGATTAAATCAACTGTTTTATGGTAAGCAAAGGACTGATGAAAAGAAGCTTCAGAAAGTGCTTTGCAATGAGGCAGAATGAGTTGGCTTTGATTTTTTTTTTTTCCTTCTTTTGGATAGCCTCTGGGTTTTTGCATTAAGCCTACTAGGTAGTTTGCTTGGAGAAGTCTGTGAATTCTGGGTTGTTGTGTGCAGAGTGCTGAGGACACTGACATTTCTGCAAATGCAGATAATAATAGTGGTAATGAGCAGCAGCTCATCAAAATCTTTTGTGATGCCTTGGAAATCTGTGCGTTCTTTTGCTCCCTGGTTCACCCTTTGAAGTATCCTGTGGTTTGATTTCTGTCTTTGGATGACAGTAATGTGCAGCTAAGCTCTGGAGCAGTTCCTGAGAAACTGAATGCTGCTTGCTTTCTTTGAAAGAGTTTCAGGTATCTGGCCACATCTGCAGGTGGTGCTAACCTGTGTCTTGGGTGGCTTCAGGAGAAGTTATTCCCTAATCTGGCAGTCATTCCCTAATTTGACCCTCCCAATCAGAAGTTTAAGTTCCTTATGGTTCCCATGACCAGAACACAGCTTTATGATGACTTCCTGCTGCTTTGATCATTCTTTTAGTTAACTTCAACATGGTTCATTCATACTCATAGAATGGTAGGGGTCGGAAGGGACCTCTAGTCCAACCCCCCTGCTAACACAGGTATGCCCAGATCAGGTTGCACAGGAATGCATCCATCTGCTAAGAAAACCAGGTGCCAGTGTCAACCATTCACACTCCTTGCTTGTGGCTTGCTCTGAGGCTGAAAACATTTTAGGTGCATAGAGGTTTGTAGTGCAAATGCACAAGAGCAACTCCCAGTCTCTTGTACTCTGTGTGCAAACTCCTTAGCCGAAGACAGAACAGAGGAAATGGCCTGAAACTGTGCCAGGGGAGGTTCAGGTTGGATATTAAGAAAAATTCTTTTCTGCAAGAGTGGTCAGGCATTGGAACAGGCTGTCCAGGGGGGTGGAGGTTTTCAAGAAATGTGTGGATATGGGGACATGGCTTAGTGGCCATGGCTGTGTTACGTTGATGGTTAGACTCAGTGATTTTAGAGGTCTTTTCCAAGTGAAACAATTCTATGATTCTATTATTAGAGCAATAGAGGTCACAGTCCTATGCTTCCCAGCACACCTTTGGTTGAGTAAAGAGAAATAAACATGTGTAGAAGGCAACTTAGATTTCAGAAAGATTGAATATTGCTCTGAAAGTATCCAACTCTCCTGCTGACCATGGTGAGAGCTGAGGACAGCAGAAAGAGGATTCAGGACAGGCTTTTAAACATGCTGCACAGAAAGCTGCCAGATCTCTGTGTGGAGTGTCCTGGTTTGGGAGCTGTTGTGGAGATGGGACACAGAACCACATGTCTATTGGTTGGCAGGGACATTGCTTCATTTTCTTTTCTTCTGAAGCTTATCTGAGGGGAGGAAACTCTAGACATTATCTTTTTCTGAGTGGAAAAACTGATCTCAAGTACATATGCTTGAAGCTAACAACAGCATGAGCCAGCTTAACTTGACTGTGAGGCCACAAAATCTGACTGAGCCTAATTAGAAACCAAGATGCCTCCCAGCACTTAAAGGTTCCTTTTAAGATTATGATGAGCTGACAAAACATATTAGTGAGAGGTGGAATTGGTATGAGCCATGTTTGGCATTTTACTACTTAGTGGCAGCAACAAGAGGCCCTGTACAGAGATCAGAACCACACATGTGCAAGCCTGGATTAACTATCCCCACCTGCTCTCTGGTGTTTAACACTGGTGGCTAAGTCAGTTGCACAAAGCTCTCAGAGTCAATGGAGTGGACTGAATCATCTTTGGAGATGCTGCTGATCTGTTGTGGAGCCCAAGAAGACTGTGGTCTAAACAAGGGATCTCAGTTAATTGCCTGCCCCTTGTTGGGAATGCAAGCCAAGGTGCACTCCACCCCTCACACTGAGAAATCCAAAAGGAGAATGCCAGGTTCTCAGGAATGATCTGCAGAGAAGAGGCATCACAGCTGAATGCTGCTGGATAGGTTGCAAGCATGCAGGAGGATTTAAAGAGCTGAAGGAGGGCATGGTAGTAGTTCCATATATTTCTTTCCAAGGATTTATTTTGCTTTGAGGCAGTGCTCCCATCATGACCAGGCTGGATTCCTCTGCTCTCCTTGCTGCACATGGCATTAGCAGAGGCAGTGCACTGCTCACTGGTGAGCTCCAGCCATCAGCCTGCTGGGGAGATCCAGACATCCCTGCTGGAGCAGGGCCGGATCACCGTTGTGCCCAGCACAGCCCGGCTGCCAGCGACAGGCAGGGCTGATTGATGCTGCCTGGCAGTGAGACCCATCACCTGCTAAATGCAGTCCCCTCCTTCCATGCCAGCGGGTGCTTTGCCTGGCTGGGCACTGCCAAGCTTCTTCCTGCTGTTCTCCAGAGTTCCAGTTTTCCATCTTCGCTTGTGCCACTGCTGTTCACCGCTCTGCCTCTCACCCAGCCCCTGGTGTCTGCTCAGAGACTCGGTCTCCTGTGCTGCTGTCCTGGTGCCAGGACTGTAAATCGGCTGCGATGGAGCTGCCTCTGCATGGGGAGGACTCATGCTCGCTGGCTCCACCGTCTGGACCTGGCCCTGAGCACCGAGCACAGCAACCCCTAACAGGTCCCCTTGCTTTCCCTCCAAGAATATGATTAGAGGTTTGAAACTGAGCAGACAGCTGGTATACTCTCCCAGGGTAGCCTCTGTGTCTGGGCCTCCATTGTTTTTGTCCAAATCATATCTGACTCCTTTCCAAAAGCGTTTCAGTCCATAAAACCAGACCAGGTGCCTTTGGTTGCACTCATTCCTGACATACTAGCTATGAACAAAAGCATTTTGGAGTGGGCTTAATATCAGTACAAAATTCATTTCAAAATGGGATGTTTTTTTCTCCCTCCCAGTTAAAGTATTTGAATCTCCCCTTATGCTTTCCAGATAGGACACTGTCCTCATTCACCTGAATCCTTGGTCTTGTACCTGATTTACTGCATCCTCCTCTACTAGATCTTCAAAACAGCTTCATGCCATGCTGCAGTCTTTGAAACCTGACCTCTATATACATTCCTTGCACCTTGGCCTCTCGGGTTTTTTACACAGACTGAAAGTACCAGCAGGTCAGATGAGAGGTTTTGCAGCAATGTGTTTTCACATTCTGCTCAGTAATTTCCCAGAACAGTGCAAAAAGCAAAAGAAACCTTAGCAGCCTCGATTGGTGGAGGTGTTTAAAAGCACAGGTGGCCTCTGAGCTTTGGTTTAATTCTGTATCCCTGTTAACTGCCAAGCTCAGTGCTTTGTCCTCCAGATTGTCCTTCATCTAACCAGCATGAGCAGCACCACTGGCACCAGGGCTATGGAGGGGTTCCTGATGCTGCCAAGAGGATGGGCCCTGGTTACAGAGCAGAGATCTGCCAACCTTCTGTGCTGGAGAGTTTGCAAACTTCCACAATGCATCTGTTTTGTTTCAGATCGTGGATTGCACTGAACAGTCCTTTTGTGTGCTCGCTCTCTGGCTACTAAAACTGGCTCTGGAGAAGTCAGAGATAAATATGACAGCTCCTGTTAGAGAGTATCCCCTGGATACTCCAGCCTGACCTGTACCCACTGCCTATCTTAACATTGTCAGTATTAATGTTTATATTGCTGTGTCAACTTCATCTCTTATCGTGTAACCAGAGATGGACCAAATGAACGTGGAAAGCTTTCCTGTGCCTCTGCATTCAGGGTCATTTGGAGGTCCACAGATGGGACAGGCACTTTGCCACTGAACTGTTTACTCTGATGAGTGCCCTGATATTCCATGCATCATTCAAAGGGAAAACAATACTGTTTGACATGACAGGAGAGCATTACAAGGGTGGACTGCAGATTGGCAAGTCTGCCTGCCCAACAGTTTGTGTTGTTACAGCAGGTTTTGCAGAGGTAGGCTCTGTCCACAAGATGAAACAGCCTCAAGTCACACCAGAGAAGGTTTAGATTGGGCATAAGGAACAATTTCTTCCCCAAAAAGGTTTGTCAAGACCTGGAACAGGCTGCTCAGGGCAGTGGTGGAGTTCCCGTCCCCGGAGGGGTTTCAAAGCCATGTAGATGTGGTGCTGAGGGATATGGTTTAGTGGTGACCTGGCAGTGCTGGGTTAATGGTTGGACTTGATGAGCTTGATGCCCTTTTCCAACTGAAATGACTCTATGATCACCTTCCAAACTTGCACAGGTTCTCAGGGGGGTTCAGTTACACTAACCACAGCATTGTGTCCTGTTCATGTGCATTGCTACAGGGGCTTCATTGTGAATTGCAGAAATCCTTACACTTCAGTGGCAAGCGAAGGGATTTTGTGTATCTGTCACTGGATAAAGATGTGTTTGCATATGGCTGTATCAGCAGCAAGGGAATATGAGTGCTCCTGTACCTGGCATTGCCTGCCTAGGAGTGCCTGGTCCCAGCAAAGTGCTGTAAAGATGAGAGCTGTTTCATTGCACCTCTGAGCAGCAGGTCTCTGGTACCTGAATAAGGATTTCCTTTGGTTCAATCTTATCTCCAGAGAGTGGGCAGTTTTGAAAATTTGACCCATTTCACTTGTATCTGAGCACAGGAACCAGACAAAAGTGCTTGTGTCTCTTAGCACTTGCAGTTCAGTTGCTGGAGTGTCACCAGTTCAAGACATCACCCAGTCAGAGCTCCTGGGAGCTCAGCTCTCTCGGTGCTGTCTCTGGACAGTGTTTGACTAGACTGCTTTTATCTCTCTGGTCTGTCTGTGGGAGTTGAATCTTTGTACAGAGACTGCATTGCTTGGCATCTAATCTGCACTAGTTGACTCAGTCAGCCTCAGAAGGCAAGGGGGGAGGGAGATAAGTAGGAGGAAGAAAGGTGGGAGTGGAAAATAACATATTTGAGGGGACAGCAGGAAGCCTGGGCTCATTCGCATCTTGGGAATTGCTCAGGACATGACCAAGTGAGTGTTTCCTGATCCCCTCTTCTTCTTTGGTTTTGTTTTGTCCCCCTGTGGGCCAGGGAGAAAGGATACCTAGCAGAGCACAGCTGGGGGAATCCCACCATGGGTAATTCCCTTAGCAAATGTCACTCTAGAAAGCCAAGTGTCCCAGGCTGGGTGGTCACCTTGACCTGCCAAGATAGCTCAGTGACAAAGATTTTCTTGATCTTCTTTTCTGTGGTGTCTGGATTTCCACTGAAGATGACCTGTTCAGTCCAGTCCCTGCTCAAGGGGTTCTCTCTGGGGAGGATATTTTTGTTTGCTTGTTATTGTTTGCTTTTTTTTTTTTCTCTGGGAAGATGAATCAAAATGGGGACTAAATGAGGTTCCTTGGGGAGGGAAAGGAAGTAAGATAAAAAGCATTACTGCTTTTGGATGAAAGGGATGGGCATTGTTTCAGCCTTGCAGGTTGAGAAGAGAGAGGCCATTGTGGAGGTGGAGCTGTAAAGCAGGACAGGAAGGAGAAGGTGCAGAACTGTTTCTGTTCAAGTACTTCAGGACAGTCCAACCTAAAAGCCACCATGCAAATGTCACACCCTGCTATCGTTATTAAACTTGGGGTCCTGCTCACACTTTTAGAGATCAATAATCCCTCTAAACATTCTCTAAACAGCAGAGCTGCGATCACAGGCTCTTCATTGCATGTTTCATGTACTTCAGGGACAGATTTTATCTTTTCTTTGTCTGCCCTAATTAAATCAATAAGTGGCCTTTATAGTCACCTGTGTAGCAGGTGACACGTTGAGCTGCTTGAGGTCATTGAAGAGGGCATCCCAGCAGCCTTTGAAAAAGAAAAGGATTTTGATCCAGAATAGTCAGGATGTCCTAGTTTCCCAGTCCCTTGAGCCAGCTTGTTCCTAGAACAGGGCTCTAAAAGCAGACAGAAAAGAACAGAAGTGAATTGTCTTCTCTCAGGGATGATCTAAGAAATCTGGCATTTCTGTTTTCTTAAATCTTTCCCCTATTTACTCCAGCTGTCACCTGGGTTGTTTCTCCTCCTATTTACATATTAGCAATGCTGTGGTATTAGCAATGCTGTGATGATTAGGTGAGCAGGTTATGTATTGATGTGGCACTACAAATTTAGCTTCTAGTTGTAGCGTAGCAACTCCTGGGCGTACAGGCATTGCTGGGGACTCTGCTGTGTAGGTTGCTCTTTCTCAAGGTGAGATCATTTGAAGTGGAAGTGGGGAGAAAGAAATTTTGATCCTGATTTCCTCTGGGTCCTGTGGTGGTTTGAAATCCGGATCAGCTCCAAATGGATCCAAATTTTACATGCAATCCATGTTCCACGTTAATTCAGCCCCAGCCTAAGGCTGACACAGCCTCATTCTCAGAGATGAAAGCAAATGCAAATCCATGTGCTGTGGTTTGTTCTCCTGGATTAGCCCATTTCCCCCTCCCCAGGTTGATCCAAGGGCATTTGCAGGTGCTTTCTCTGTGGTAGATCTTGTTTGGCATTGGGTCTTGGCATGCAGATGTTAGGAGAAGTGGTCACTGTGACTAGCAGAGCTGGGCTCTGGTAAGGCTGCTTCTCACGAGCAGATTTTTGCCAGCCTCCTAGGATAACAGGGGGGTGTGCAGAAACCTCACCCTTGTCATGTCCTTCCTTCCCTGGCACTCTTTGAGACAGTTCATCACTCCTACAACCTCGTGTCTTGTTGCAGCCCTTGAAGGTTATCAGTACAAAATAAAGCAGCACCAGCAGGATGGAATTTTTGGTGGGGTTTTGGGGGGTTTTTTATTTGCTAAGTGGTATAAAAATGGTATCTTTTAGCCTGTCAGTGTGCATTGACAACACATCTGAGGTTTGAAAGAGCCTGTCCAAAAAAGAAACCCAAGAGTAATAAGAGTGTGTTAGTAGAGCCAGTAGGCATTGAATAGTCTCTGTGGTGGTAGAAAAGCCTTAGAGCCTTAGGCTTCAACTGATTGCTAATTATGTGGCTCTATTCCTTCTTAAGAAAATACCATGCAAGGTTTGTGAAGGAGGTAAAGTGTGGAGAGCTACCAGGTTTGGGGCTGGTGGATTTTGTATTTATTTTGTGGTGGATTTTGGTTTTATTTTTTTCTCTCTCTTTTTTCCCCCCCTTCTTTCTTTTTTTTTTTTTTTTTTTTCCCAATACCTCAATTTGGTATTACAGACTGGGCTCTTCTATTAAAATGAAGCCACATTCCCAAGTTTTGCCATCCATCTCTTAGAGCCACCATGTAAAGGGCACAAGTTATTCCACCTTAAAAAGAAAAGAAAAAGGTTGGGGGTGGGGGGGGGAAGGAAAAAAAAAAAAGGCAAAACCCACGCTGTGCAGAGAGGGAGAGAGTTACAGAAAGTGGGCCCCCTGCTTTTTTCAGAGGGGGAATGTAAGCAGATCCTAGCTGAAACTGCTGCACTCAGCAGTTTTCAGCTTGTTTTAATTGGCCTGGCCTGAAAGAATGCTGAATGCTGTACCTGTGCCAATGAAAATGCAAATGTTTCCCCGAGAGGAGGCACTTGGAGTGCCTGTGCCCCAGCTCTGATAGCAGCAGCAGGGGCATGGAGACACGTATGTGATGGGAAATGGGGAGGCCTTGATCTAACTCAGCTTAGAAAACAAAGGGCTTTGGAAAATGAAGCGTGAATAAGGCAGAGCAGGGCAAAATGTGAGGTACTAACTGGAACTCTTGCAAAGCCAGGAGCTTTCCTGTGGTGCTCCCTTACCCTCTCACCTGGCATTGGAACTGGGTATCTCCTCCTTTCTGATTTTATTTGCTTGTTTGTTATTTACTGTAGATGGTTTCCTTGTCAGAATGAAGGTTGTTCTTTCAAGTGCAGAGATGCTGTCACTGAGGGAATCCTTACAGCCAGTGGGTATGGTGGTGTGAGGTACCACACTGGAGACTGCTTTGCTGCAGGACAGCTGAGGTTACAAACTGATCCCAGACTCTTGCTCCCTGCAGGAACGAATAGAGTGGGCTGGGAGATAGCAGAGATGTTTCTGCATGGATCTGGATGCTCCCTGTGTAGTCCCATAGTCTGTATCCCAGTTTTATGCTATTCAGGCCCCTGAGATGAGGCCCTACACAGAGCTGTCCTTCATCCAAACCCCTATTTTTTGCATATGTGTACAGCTCCCTGAAGTAGCTACATGAAGGCAAAAACCTTCAAACTAAACCAAGCTACCATCAAATAGGTTTGAACTCCTGAGTCTCATGCATGTCCTGTGTCTTGAGACTCCCCACATGGGCCTGGGTACCAACACTCCTCATCGTCTCCAGTGAGGGTGGGGAGACACTGGAACAGTTTGCCCAGGGAGGTCATGGATGTCCCCTCCCTGGAGGTGCTCAAGGTGAGGCTGGATGAGGCCTTGAGCAACCTGGGCTGGTGGGAGGTGTCCCTGCTCATGGCAGGGAGGTTGGAACTGGATGATCTTTAAGGTCCCTTCCAACCCAACCCATTCTGTGAATTGACTGAAATTCTTGACGTGCTGGGCACCTCTCAGTGTGGCCATCCTAACTCCACCACACATCACAGCCACACAAAAGCATGTTCTTATGCATCCATAAAACATCCCTCCTCAAAAAGGACACATTCTCAAGTTCTGGAATGAGTGACTGAAAAATTACCTGGCTCAGCTGATTTTTTTCTGCCTCATGTCAAGTTACAGCCCAGTTGCGAATTGGGAAAAAAGAATTAATTTTCAATAAATGGTTGATCAATTCTTTTCTGCCTTTGTAACTCCCTATACAGTAATGAATATGCATTCTTTGCATTTTTCCAGATAAATATCCAGCATCTTAGGGTATTTAAAATTAGATCTGTATACATTTACGGAGTAATGATTATTCTGAATTTCATCTGAGGCAATTAAAAAGCATCAGGATGACATTTAAGGTGCTATTTTTCTCCCCTATGTTAAATAATTATAAATAATAATAATGATTAAAAAAAATTATTCTGTTCCTCCCAGTCTGGATCAACCTTTAGGTTAATAATCTAAATCATTAAAATTCATCTCTCTCTCAAAGGATTGAGCAGTTAAAAAAAAAAAATGAAAAACTGGAGGAACCTTTCAGCAGAAGGGTGATTGATAATTACCAAAGCAAAGATGTTTTTTGCTTGAAGACTGTGAAGGCTCAGCAAATTTATTGGGTTATGTATTGGTCAGGCTGGGGAGATGTTTTCAACAGTTAAACAAGTCACAGTTTTATCAACTGATGCAGATTAAGTCCAAGTTTGCTGCTTAGTAGATTGGCTCTCAGGAATTTGTGGTTCACAGCTGCAAACTCACTGTGTGACCTTAGGTCACTGATGGCCACTTTTGGAGATTATTATTTAATTACAGTGGGAGTTAGGCTCTTACATATCATCCCCCCCCTCCCCCTTTTTTTTTTTCCTTAAATTGCCTCTGTGAATGAGATTTCTCTTGACTAAGTTCAGTCATCTAAACTCCAGCTGCCTAGACCAAGGTAGTACTACTCAAGGGAATAACTAGTAGTATCTATCATTTCCTTCTGCTTTAGGCTTGGTTGATTTGTCCCCACATCTCTTTATTTGTGATACAAAACACCTAAACCATTGGGTGATCGCAGAATCATAGAATGGAGATCATCTACTCCAACCTCCCCACCATGGGCAGGGATGCTTCTCAACAAGGCTCAACTGCTCAAGGCTTCATCCAGCCTGGCCTTGAACACCTCCAGGGAGGGGGCATCCATAGCCTTGCTGGGCAGCCTATTCAAGAGTCTCACCACCCTTGTACTGAAGAGCTTCTTCCTCAGCTCCAGTCTAACCCTGCTCTCCCTCAGCTTCAAACCATTCCCTCTTGTCCTGTCTCTAGACACCCACCTGAAAATTCCCTCTGGAGCCTTCCTGTAGGATGCCTTCAGCTATTGGAAGGCAGCTCTAAGGTCCCCCCAGAGACTTCTCTTCTCCAGGCTGAACACCCCCAGCTCCCTCAGCCTATCCTTATAGCAGAGGTGCTCCAGCCCTTGAATTATCTTTGTGGCCTCCTCTGGACTCACTCCAACAGCTCTGTGTTCTTCTTATGCTGGGGACACCAGAACTGGATGCAGTATTCAAAGTGGGGATCTCACAAGAGCAGAGTAAAGGGGCAGGATCCCCTCCTCTTGCCCTGCTGACCACACTCCTCTTGATGCAGCCTAGGATATGATTTGCCTTCTGGGCTGCATGAAGGCACTGCCAGCTCATGGTGAGCTTTTCATCTCACCATGACAATCACACTCTAATTTGTAGATATTTATGCCTAAAAGGTGAATATGACTCAAGTTGTCTCTCAGCCTCTATAACCATCAGCATTCTTTTCCCATCCACGCTGCAAAAATAATGTGGTAAAACCTCTGAAATACTCTTTGGCTTCTCTATTGACAAGAGCAACCCAAGATGACTACCTGAGAGGTATATGGACTCTTTTGGACTTTACATGTCTTGAGATGATTAGAGGCTTGCTTGGTCACAAAATGCTAAAGGAAGAATGGATTTCCAATGCAGAAAGGAAAGATAAGGCTTCCCTGTGGGGTTTATTGGATTGTGAATTGCTCCACCTATTTGCAGAGTTTCTCAGAAGTAGCCTGCATTCATCCATCTTTCCCCCCTTTCCCTCTGGGCTATTAAATCTCTTCCCACTCTGCTAAAACCAGGCCTTCATGTTGTCTTAATAAATTGCTTTTCTTGCTGTATGTGATAATGCTTCAGAGGAAAAAGTAATCAGGACCAAATAGTTCCCTGTATACAGAACACAGAATTAGGAGTCTCTCTCTCTTTTTATTTCCTTTCTCCCTCTCTTTCTTTTATTCCTCCCCTAATTCTCAAACACATTTGTATGTTCCCATCTAGTTTTGCTACTCACATCTCCTCCCTCACACCCCCTCCCTTTCCCTGTCGCCTTATCCTCCTAGGTGTCCCTTGCAGACTCTGACTGCTGCAGCAGTGCTCTTGCAGCTCAGATTCAACATCCACTGAGACTCCTCGCTCCAGCCCCAGCATCCAGCGGTTGCTTGCTGCAGACGGGCTGGCGTTCCCTGGAGAACAGCCCTGCTCAGGAAATGTAGCTATTTCCTCTCTCGGCTGCAGCCAGGAAATGAGGAGGCAGCAGTGAAGATATTTTTTGAATTTGACAGGATTTTCTTTTTTCCCTTCCCCCCCTCCACCTCCCTTACTTTGTAGCAAGGAATGCTCCGGCTGGCCGGGTCCTGCAGCGAGGGCTTTATTTGAAACCCGTGGCCCAGGGAGGCGGTGTCTGAGTTCGGGTTTGTGTCAGACCCAAGTTCAGATTAAGGCTTGGGGTTTGAAAGCAACAGCAAGCAAAAAAAAAAAAAAAACCAAACAAAACAAACAAACAAACAAAAAAAAACACAAAAAAAAAAAAACAACCCAAAACTGTGAGCAAACGAACCAAAGATTAGAAACGAAAATAGTAAACATGACCTCATAAAGCATTCCTGCTTTCTGCTGCTGATGTTCTTATTTGCTTGTTTGTTTGATTTTTTAGTTTGCTTGGGGTTTTGGTTGTTATGAGTTGTGGTGGGGTTTGTTGCCCTTTTTTTTTTTCTTGTTTGGTTGGTTGGGTTTGGGGTTTTTTGTTTTGTTTTGTTTTTGTGTGTGTGATCTCGTTTGTTTGTTTTTCATTCTGGGTTTGGGTTTTTAATTGACACAGAATTAAAGAGTTTCAAGTCCCTTCAGAATCCAGAGCCTTCTGGGTGTTGCACTTGTTGAAATTCCCATCTGCTCCCACCACAGTCAAAAGGGTTTCAGATCCCACGCTCTGATACTGGCCCATTTCTACATTAATTTTAAATAGACTTTTCTTACAATTAATCTCAGGAGAATTTAAAGCAGTCGAGGGTTTTTAATGGAAGTTCTAATGGAAGATGTGTGGCTAATCCCCCAGATTGTTTTAAAAATCTCATTCTTAGTAGTGTCACTATCCTGTAAATTTCTACTGCAAGTAGAGGTTTAAAGCACTGAAATTCAGCATTTCCAGTTAAAAGTGAAGAAATAATAATGGCAACCATTTGGTGAACTCGGGTGGCATTTTAGAGATGTGTTGTTTTTAGAGCTAAACAGAAGATAATTCTTGCAAAGGATTTCAAGTTTAGCCATTTGCAGAAACTCTTTGGAGTTTCTGAAATTTCGCTTGGAGAAATTTCTCTTTGAAGTTCTCTGGAGGAAGCTTTTCCTCTGCCTGTCCCTCTCCTCCTGCAGAAAACAAAATGTATTTGAACAGAAGTGACCTCTTCATCAACATATCTACTATTTAATGGAATATAGTAGGGACTTACTAGCTGGATTAAAATGATTCTGTGTTGATAGAATTTTGGCTCAATCTATGAATCTACTGAATTGTTATTTAATCTGTGAAAGTATAGCAATAAGATAGAAAATGTCAAAGTAAAAACGTGATTTCTAATGAGAAATAAAGCATCTGACATTTTTGAATGGATATTTATACAATATTTAAAGTTTTTTTCCTAGTTAGATTCCACACAAAAAGGTTGTTGCAGCATTAGCCTGCTTTTTCTCACTGTTTCATAGATTCATGGAATGGTTTGGGTTGGAAGGGACTTTGAAGATCATATAGTTCCAACCTCTCTGGCATTGGCAGGGACACCTTCTACTAGACCAGGTTGCTCAAGGTTCTCTGATGGCAGATAAAATGTGAGCTACCTTCTTTAATGTGGTAATGCTTCAAACCAGAGTCACAAACCATGGGTCAAAATCCTGCCACTGCCTTACAGGCACAAACAGGAGCTGGCCTCTGCCCTAAGCATGCATCTTGCAAGAGTTTGCCTTGAATCTGTGACTTACTGTGGTGCTCTGGCATTGCCTGCAGTGTGGTGTTTTGCTTTCCACAGGTAGATCTGTGTTTAGGTTGGCAAAGCACGTTGGGTGTCCTCTCGGTGCAGCTCTGTTGCTCAAAGCCTGCAGACTGCATGTCTGAAGGGAGAAAAGGGAGGAGCAACTTGCTTGTAGTCATCCAGAAGGAAAACATAAATCTTCTGACCTGCAGTACAGTGCCTGTTCCCTTAGCACCCACTGCCTCATGAGCCATGTCCCAGATCTTTGCGTATGTGATAGTCCCACTGAGTTCAATTGTGGCTAAGGAAACACAAATATTGTTGCTTACATGTGGTGTGCAGAGTTGCTCATGCACTAAGCAGACAAAACCCAGAGATATCCATCTCAGCCCTATTAACTTCATCACACAACTCACCATTGAAGTGGGTAACGAGGCTGAATTAGGCACTTGTGAGTTTGGCGAGGGCCTGCAGAAGAGTGTTGCTTTGTATAATTCTGTTTGGTTTGGGGTTTAATATAGTAAAGCACAAATAACATTTGCTCATGAGACAGACTGGGGACACACTGCCAGAAATAGAGGCTCCCTACAATTATACAGGATGTTGCTGTGGTGTTATCATATGATTCATCCACTATGAGTATGAACAATTGTTAACCTCAAGACACTCTCACTTTCACGCCCTCTGACACACATACCACTGAGGACAAATATCCTCAAGATGAGTACAACATTAGGACTGCAATGTTAACTCATGAAGGTTCAGTTCATTGCAGGTTCATGTGTTAAGCCTGAACTTTGCTGCCCAGTCCTTGAGCATGGGGATTCGGAGGAGGATTTTCTGTAAGCTGTGTGTTGTGCTTGCTTAGTAAATCCTTTTTGGATGCTGATTGACCGTAGTAATAGCTGTGGATAGAGGCTGTCCAAACGCTCCATGGGGGAAACCATTGAAATGAGAAACATAAGAAAGACCTGGAACTGCTGGAGCAGGTCCAGAGAAGGCCACAAAGACGATCAGAGGGATGGAGAACTTCCCCTGTGGGAACAGGCTGCGAGAGATGGGTTCAGCCTGGAGAGGAGAAGGCTCCAGGGAGACCTTTGAGCAGCCTTCTAGTGCCTGAAGGGGGCTACAGGAGAGCTGGGGAGAGACTTTTTACAAAGGATTGTAGTAATAGGATGAGAGGGAATGGATTGAAGCTTGAGAAGGGCAGATTTAGATGGGAGATTAGGAAGAAATTCTTTCCAGTGAGGGTGGGGAGACACTGGAACAGGTTGCCCAGGGAAGTCATGGATGCTCCCTCCTTGAGGTGTTCAAGGCCAGGTTGGATGAGACCTTGAGCAAGCTGGTCTAGAGGGAGGTGTCCCTGCCCATGACAAGGAGTTGGAAGAATGATCTTCAAGGTCCCTTCCAACACAAACCATTTTATGAATCTATGAAATCAATTAAAAAGAGAATAAATTTGGCCCAGGTGGGCTGATACAACTGAGCTGAATGCAGGAGGTAGTAATACCGAGGTTAAGTCTCTGGTAAAGATGGAAGAAACATGGCCAAAGACATTCAGGTGCTTGCAGGAGTGTTGTTCTGGTGAAAGACTTCTGTGCAGTCTTTGTCTGGATATCAGCTTGGCATATTAGTTACACATTGGTAGAGCAGTAACAGCTTGTGTAAGAGAGCAGCTGGACATTGAGACTTGCAGTTGCAAACTTGCATGTCCTGAACGTCCCCTGCCTTGGACAACAGCTGGACAATGGATGAGCTTCTATGCAAGCCCCTCTGTGTGTAAGCATTTTGTTATCTTATGTACCAGAACGCTGATCCTCCTCATGAACGGCTGAGGACCAGCACTGGGGTGCATTTGCAATTCTTTTTGTTGAATTGCATGGAACTGCCTTCCGGGTGCTGCTTGCAGAAGTTGAGGCAGGCAAAGTGCTCTTGGTCAGCCATCTTTCGCCAGCCACTTTGCCTTGCAAACTCGGAGCACTAGATGGCAGTGCAATGGCAAAAACCTGCCCTGCGCTGCCGGGAGGGGAGGCAAATGTCACCTGGAACGGTGAAAACTGGAATGCAAGACAATCACACCTTAAAATGCCTCCTCGACATCCTTAATGTCCTGGGATGCTCTCCGTAAAGACCTGGGAAAAGGTCTTCACTTATGACCCAAAGGAGCTACACCAATTGATGCTACACACAGATTTGGCCCACAGGAGCTCACACCATAGGGGTAGTTTGCATGCATATGATATTAGGTCAGGAAACATGGGTATGGTTTAAAATGCAGCAAGAGTAAACAAAAAACTAGGCTGCTTGTGTTCAAAATTCAGTTTTTACTCACAGTTCCCCACAGGACAAGGTTTGGAGTTGCTTTACAGTCACAGACTTTGCAGTGCAAGAAAATTCAGCTGCAGGTCATCTCATTTCAGTTCTCTTGAATTAAAAAAGGCTGTGCAGCATTCAATCCTGTTTTGTGGCCCAAAGGGGAGTTTAAATGGTATTGGTTTAGTTTTCTGGAGGGAGAACTGCATCCTGTGAGCCCATGTAATTGAAGTCTATGGAGTACGTGCACCCGTCTGTGTTTTCTTAGGGCTGGATTAGCACCCTCGTTTATGACCAAGTTTTGAACAAGGAGGAAAATGTCACAGTATAGCAAAAATAAACATGGCAAAAATAAATGGCAGAAAGGCAGCCTCCACCACGCTAAACCTCGTCCTTTTTGGACGTCACCAAGACAGCTGTTGACTGAGAGTGAGATCTGAAGGTCTTTTGTTAGGAAACGTTATTGCTGAGATTTTCACTGTTTGGATTTCCTGTTTTCCTCACTTCTGAACCCTTTAGCTTTTGTAATCTATGCAGGGTCAGGTCTGGTCATCCGTGGGGAAACAGGCTGACTGTGAACAACAAGGCTATGTGCTGCAAGAACAGCGCTGGGCAGTCAGGAGGTGAACGGCTGGGTAGGTTATGGAGGCAGCCAGGAGCCTCATCAGAGTCTGCTCTGACCTTCTGTGTAATGCTGGCCATAGGACTTCCCTGTCTGGCTAAAAAAACCCAAACCAAACCAAACCAAACCAAAACAACCTATCCTTGACTTTACAATGTTGAGTGATGGAAAACCACCCACTGTCCTTCAGAAGTGCTTCCAGGGGTTAATTGCCTTTGGCTGTTAAAAATTAGTGTCTTATTTTGGTCCAAGTCTGCTTAGCTTTGACTGCCTTGCCACTGCCTTTGGTTATACCTCTGTCTGTAGACAGAAGAGCTCTTTAAGGAAGTCATTTGTAGACAATTTAGTGCCCAGTTATGACATGCTCCAAGATTCTCCAAGAGCTACCATCTTCCAGAAGAGATGGGAAAGTCAGATTGAAACCATCTGATCTCTCTCAAAACCCATACTTTTATAAGAATGTGTCAAAATCCATTGTTTGGACTACCCCCAAAGTCCCCCTCCAGTACCAGTGTCATAACTTGTAACAGTCCTGATCTGAAGCTGTGGCCCCCTGCATGCGCTTGCCTTTGTGTCCCCACATGTTTGTGGAGCAAATCATTGCTGTCTGTCAGTCCAGTTCTTTGTGTAGAGCCTGAAGGAACTACTCCCATGGTGTAGTGAGTTCATTTTGACTCCTGCCCATGCAAGCTAAACTTGGTCTTGTTTCACCATCCCTGGAGTCAGACCAGGCATTCTGCTTTACCAGCATCAATTCTGCTTAGTACCATCTCTGTCGGCATCACTCTTTTGCTTTCCTCCATTCATTTTCTTACACCAAAGACTGATTTATTTATTTTTTCACCAGTGAATAGGTTAGATCTGCTCTGGAAAGTGATCTTCACAAAGCTGATGTGTTTTCTTCTCTTCCTAATTATGCCTGGCCTGTTCTCCCACAGCAGTACCTTGGCTTTTCTCAGGGTTATCAGCTCATCCATGTTCTCAAGGTCTTCTGTGGTAGTGAAATCCTTAAGCTGCAACTGTGACTGAGTTCAACGTTTTTGAAGGTCAGCTGGGAGGATTTTCATGTGGTGGCATTAAATGGTTGGATTTGTCCCAGAACCTACACCCAACATCTTGGGTTTCACTTTCAAATTCATAGGTATAGGAAGTGCCATTTGATTCTCTTCTTACTTACAGTGCTGACTTGAAGAAGGGCAGAGAAATTACCTGGGTTATATCAGTGTAATTTGTGTGTTTGTAAGAAAGATTGCTGGATAGACAGCATTCAGTCTCAGTCAAGTCAGGTACCTGAAGGTATCGAGGCTATCTTCAAACTCAAGTAGGATGCTGAATGACAGCACCCAGGGTCCTGCTGCCTTCTCAGTGTACTTGCCCTAATGGGGCAATGCACCCCATCTCTCCTTCTCCAGAGCAGGTGGACTGGGCAGCAGCTCCAGTTCTCCCACTCACTGACCCTCTTAGCAGCCTTGCTGCAACAGGACATTGTGATTTACAAGGCCAGGCCAGCAGGAAATTCCTACCTCCGCCCCCCGGAGAAAGGAGGAAGCAGGAGAAGCTCTGTGACTCAGAGTCATGGCTGAGTCACTGCGTACAGGGTTCCTGGGGTTGTTGGTGCTCAGCTCCCACCAACCTTTACCCTGACCCTGAAGTGCAACTGGAACGAACTTACACTCCTGCACTGGTGCCTGGTGTTACTTGAGGGGGGAGATGAGAAGCTGCTGGTTCAGTCAGTGGTGAATAAACAGCTTAGGGCAGGTGCCTAGCAGCTTGTGGTCATCAATAGGGCATTTATTTGGGATCAGAAAATACACTTCATTGAGCAAGTCTCTCATCTGTCTTTGGCTTACCACAGACTTGCTGAAATTGGATGGGGTCATTTGCTGTCTAGTTTCAGATAATAAATCAAAGGGCTGCAGAAAGCGCAGGTGAAAAGGGCATGAACTGACCTAACATTTAGCTGATTGTAGTAAGTGTCAGCCCAGCCAAAGTGAAACTTTCCCAGCACATTTTCACTTATCTCAAACCCAGTTATTCCCTGGAGGCAGCTGAGTTGTCTAAGTAAATAGAGGTCACTTTACCTTGACTAAACAATGACTTTGCTATAGTCAGTGCCAGCTATGTCACAGTTACAAAATGTACTTTAAAGGCTTGATGGTAGCAGGCTGCCAGGGTGAATGAACCAGTCAGTCTGGTCTACTTTGGGCAGGATTTAGGATGCTTAGTTAGATGAAGCTGTGGTCGGATCAGCTGATCCTGCTCTTTGAGTGGGGATATAGTATGCAAACGAGCAGCCGAGTATAAGGAGGAAGCGAACAGGAGCTGGGGGAGTGGAGAAGGGATGACTTTCCTCTGATGTCAAAAATCCCATCATTCAGTGCTCACAGTGAAAAAGACAAGAGGAGAAGAATGTGGAGAGAGAGAGGGAGAGAGAGAGAAGAAATGAAGGGAAAGGACTCAGTCATTTTTCTCCCTAAACCTGTAGGCTAACACTGTCCACCCTAATAGGATGGAGACATGAGCCTGATCCCGAGTGCCAAGTTCTGAACAGCCTTCCAAGCCCCAGGGATTGTTTCACAGCCCCATCCCGATCTGGACTTGGTTAGTACTGTCTTGATATAAATAATCAGGTAGATAAAAATTGTCAAGAAACTTACTGCAGTTTCCTCAGGGCTCTCTTTGTGTTATCTTTTATTTCTGGCAGTTTTAATTTTCTGATGGTTGTCTGTGTTTGTCAGAGGTGTTAGATCTCCAGCTCTCCTAGGATTTCTGCAGCGTTGTGGGAAAGGACCAGGGCTGACTGTAACTGAATTAGACCGAGCACCAGGCGCAGAGGAGAGCTGGAGCTGCCTGCAGCTCTGTCCAGGTTGCTAATTCTTCCTTCCGAGGGGTTGATTTCAAAGGATGCCAGATTTGTCCTTCGTGCATTTCGCTGTGTGCCGTTGCCTGTAATTAGTTTCTCAACCGAAAAAGCTTTCTCAGCTGGGGGAAAAAAAAAGGAGGAAAGAAAGAAGGAAAAAGAAGCCAAACCCCCCCCCACACACACACAACCCCACACGTTTTTGGCAAAGGGTTGTTTTTCTAAGCAATTAATTAAGCGCTGATTTTAAAAGAATTTGAATGAATCCTCTTCCACTCTGTGTCAAGCATGGATTTTGTATTAATCACTACTCGCTGACTGAATGAGGACTGGGGGGGGTGGGGGGGAGGGAAAGATGCATAGAGTAAAAATTTCCTCAGGAAATGAATCAGACAAGGAACCTATGCTTCATCTTGCCTCCTACAAAATGAAGAAAGAGAGGATTTTGTCAATGGTGGGTCAGTTTACAAATGTGTCCTTTGCAGTGTGAGTCATCAGTAGTGATACATTTCACAGCAATGCAACCACAGATGCAGTTTAAATCCAGGAGCGAATGCCAGCTAAAGATAAATAGAAATGAATCCTCATGCCTGTGATAGTAATGGGAATGAAAATGCAACCTGTCAGATCTGCTTGTATGTCAGCCAGCTCTCGCTGCTTTTTAAACCAGTGTTAAAACTCTCGCTTTCATGGGAGCAGAATAATCCCTTGGGACATGGTCTTGTGATTTCCATTTGCTGATAAGCGAGGTAGAGATGTGGATTACAAGATGGAGATGGTAGAGTACCTAGGGCACCTTTACTACACTGGAGTCTTAAGGAGAGGGGATAGCATTTCAGCAGAGTACAGTCTCCAGTGGAATGTGAATGCTCCCAGGAAAGCATCACTTCTTTGAAGGGAGGTGATAAGGAATCAGGAGCAGGTGGGAAGCAGTGCTGTCTCTGGAACTGGCTGCAATGTGTTACTAGCATTGAGATCTCCAAAATGCTGGATGAGTTTTTATTTCTTTTTTATTTCCCAAGAGCATCAGCCTTTGTTAGTGTTATAGCTGTTAAGAGATGTGTAAAAAAACTGTTGACACGAAACTACTATCAAGATTTGTTGTTGTTGTTTTAGCTGTGGGTGAGATAATGAAATTTAGCAGAAAATCTGAACTGAAATACAGGAATTTGAATAGTTTTCCCTGCAGCCACTTTCCCCAGTGTTTCCTGAGAATAACTCTTGCAAGTGTGTTAGCACTCATGTTTTTATTTTACTTTGAGTTTCCTTGTAGTCACCTCTAGCTCACCAGGCTTTAAAATGTTAGGCAAGAGCGCAGACATGGATCAGATTCTTAGTGGGTCCTCCAAAGTCAACGACCCTGTCACAATTTATTACTGGCCAAGACCCATCCATTGGTGTCCTAAAGTAGGATAAGATGCTGGAGGTCTTTTTTGTTAAAGATAACATCATCCTTGGAAAGCACTTTGTGTTAAACAAGTTTATAGCCACAGATTGTAGTATGTTTAGTTATTAGTGTATGTGCAGGCTTTCAGTCTCTAGGCTCAAAGACCATCACAGCCTTCAACTATTGGCACGTTCCTTCATAAAAGTGATGACACTGGGGTGGCACCAAAACGTTTTTGAAATGGGATGGAGCAGAGAATTGCAGACCTGGAGTCAAATTTAAATTTTCTGAGTCACTGGCCAGCACTTTAAGCGTAAGATCAGTCCTCTTCTCTTCAGGGTGAAGCAATTCTTCTTACAAAAAAAGAAGAGCCAGAGGCTCTTGATTATCCATGCAAAACAGGCCAGGGCTTTGATTTGTAAGGTTTTGTCTGACACAATTTAAATGGATGAAGCTCAATTTAGATTCCAAAAGAAAAATCTAAATTTGATGGTTGAGGCATATACCCACTTTTCTCTCTTATCCTGAGGCACCATTCTCCACCCTTCCCTTTTCCTCCTCCTCCTCCAAAAAAAAAAAAAACCAAACAAAATGATACCACCTAATGCTTTGAACCAAGAAAGCATATTTCAAGATCAGCGTGGAACAATTAAACCAATGATCTGTATGCTTCAAGGAGAAAACTGAGCTGCAGTAGCTCTGCTTTGACAGGTCTTTGGAGGATTTCAAGGAAGTTACACCCACTTCATTCATGATAATCGGCTGTTTAACGCGGAGCAGCTCAGTGTTATGAATGAAAGGGAGCATGTTTTGGCTTGCAGAACAACTCACAAATCTAATGCTTCACTCATCAAATAACCAACCACATAAAAAAAAAT
The DNA here is from genome assembly GCF_027791375.1 of Indicator indicator. NCBI lineage: Eukaryota > Metazoa > Chordata > Aves > Piciformes > Indicatoridae > Indicator > Indicator indicator. Next base: position 3,370,104 of record NC_072043.1, on the reverse strand, counting down.
TACAAAAAAAAAAAAAAAAGAATCTGACTTCGTTCTTGAAATGAAATTGATGAATGCAAGATTTAGTGGAAAAAAAAAAGCCCAACAACCAAAACCAAACAAACAAACAAAAAAATCACAACCAACCACCCAAAACTACAGAGATATCCAGAAACATTTTACCTTTCCTTACTGTCAATCTGTGAGTCACTGTGGCTGGACAAGTTGAGAGGGGGAGAAATATGCAGCCTCTGAAGGCAGCTTTTGATCATGCCAAGGCCAGGTCTTGGTGGGTTTTATGCATTTGATTAGAACAACCTGAATTGCTGGATTTTGTATCATTTTGGTGGCAAAGGGGAAACAGAAGGAAATAAAATATTAGAGGGATGTATATGGAGTATACAGAGTCTATGGATCTATAGAAGTAATATATTTGAATCTACAGAAGTAATATATTTTGATTGGAATGGGGTTGTAGGGGCTGTGTGAGAAGCTGTGTGCTCTGGTGCTGTGCCTAAATAGCCATGCTGATCAGAAATCCATGGATTTATTTTTTTTTTACTTATTGAACCCAGCTTTCTGGAATGCCATGCTTTTCCTAGGTGTCTTGCAGCTGCTGGAGCTGCCCTGCATTCAGATTCATGCTTTCCTGGCAGCACTGGGTTTATAGACTCTAGAGAGTCTTGGATGATAGTAGGACTCCTTGGAGGTTATTGTAGGTAAATTTAGTTTAGGATCTCTCGATTTAAAGGCAGGAGCAAAGAAGAGTTAAGGCTGCCTTCCAGTATTCCCAGTTGCTTTGGTAATAAAATAGCTCATTGAAAGAGCAAAGTGCACATCCAGCCCACTGTCTCCTTTACCAGGCCATCATCTGCCTGTGGCTGGGCAGGAAGGAGCACAGTTAGTTACTTTGATCAAATAAACACCCACAGGAGGTTGCAAAACCTTTGACGTGGAACTAAACTGAGTGTTTGTTAATTGTAGTTTTGGAAGAAATGTTTATAGTCATTTCCCTTTCTGGTTCTCATCTGGATTTGGGGTAAAAGTGTCAGGTTAATATGTATTATTTTGAATGGTATTTTACAAAGCATTAATTGTTTTCATCTTTCCTCTGAGGGAAGTGTATCATTGAGTTCAGCTGAGAAATACATGGTGATATAGGTTGATTAAGTGATTTTACCAAGAATGGCTCGGTGGTAAAGACTGGGATTAACTTTCTAATCCAAAAACCATTACAGCAGATGTGTCTTTTCAGCCTAGGAACATCAAAGCATATTTTAGTGCCTGGGTAACTCCCAGGTCCGTAGTACTCAGGCACCCCACTGCACTTCATCACCATAAGCTAGGGCAGTACTTTCTGTCTTACCTTAATACATGGGGGACTGATACACCAGAAGAGTCCATGCCCTACCCAAAACCTTGGAGAGAGTCTGTAAAAGAGGTAGTGTGGCTTTGATGGTCTTTGGATCCATCTGACTTCATGCTGCCAGTTTATGTTCCAGCGTAGCGTAGTATCCAAAATCAACAGCAAGAAAATAGGAGATAGGAAAAATTCCTAGAAAATAAGACAGTCCTGGAGCAGCTTAAAAAAAATAGGACCTAGGTTTCCCCATATTTTAACATTAATTATTCATAGAATGGTTGGAAGGGACCTTAGTTAGGAGAATACATGATTTTTTCAAGACGTTTAGGAGAGTGATGTCCCTTTTGGTGTCTTCTGTGCTGTCACTGCTGTATCATATGGACAGAAATGTTGAGGGACTTCTCTTGCATCTGCAAAAAATCCCAGAGAATCAGAACAGAGAAGAAGTTGACTGAGTTTTATTTATGCATGCAGGGCAAGAGGCTGAGAAGGTGCAGTTTGCCTGTAGGTTAGAGGAATGATGGGAGAACCATGCATCCCTTCATACTTAAATACTCCAAATACTCAAATCCAATACATGCACTGAACATTATGCTTCCCATTCTGGAACTGACCTTTCTATGAAAAAGTGAATTTTACTCAAAAGGAAGCTAAACAAAATCAATGGGAGAAAAGTCAATTCCACGTGAGGATCTTTCAACTTCGTTCAGCAGCAGAGAGTTTCTGTTGGAAGGTTGGAAAACAGATTTTCTCATCCTTTCTAAACCAAAATACTTCCCAGACCAATATTCAGCTAAAGCCAGGCTCTCACTAGAGCCCTTTGCACTTAGCAGTATAAAAAAAAATGAAGCAAGGTGCCCTGTGGGGAAAATGGTGAAGGCAGAGCAAGGCAAAGGTGAGCTGTATGGTACCTAGGAAGGGAAAGAGCATGAGGGATCACTTCTTTGTCTGCTGCATACAATAAACTAATGTCCTTCTTTCCTTTTTTTTCTGCTCTATAGAGCTGTGTTTGGGGAAATCAAGAACTGAACAGATCCTTTTTTATTTCCACTCGTTTTCAGGGTGAGTGAACTCTCTTGTCTTCACTACTGCCATCATGTCCTCTGCAGCTAAGAAGTGTGACTTAAGGTTCAGAGGAAAATCTCTCTTTTTTTAATCTTTGCACTGATAACACTGTGCTTAATTTAGCAGCAGTGAGGCAGAACATTTGGATTTTGTCATCCATTTCCAAAACTATTGTTGGCTTATTTCTTTGTTCCCACCCTACTCCTTGGTTTAGATTTACATTTTATTGTAGGTGCCAAAAGATAAGTTATTGCCAGTGTGATGACGGATTAACTAATACTTTCCTCTGCCCTAAGATGGAAAGCCTTTATCTAAGTAACCTATTAATTATTATTTTATTTATTACTGCATGGGTACATCTAAATGTATTTCAGTTCTGCCCTCCTGAGAAATTTGGGCAGGCACCAAATTTGGGCAAGAACACCAAAGGAACCTCAGACTTGTTATCAGAAAGTGTGTCTTAATGTTGGGATAATCTTTATCTCTATTTTGCAAGCCCTGGGCAATCTATTAGTGTCATTGTCAAAAGTGACTGTTAATAGTCCTGAGGCTTTCCAGCATGCTTGGAAATGCAAAAATCAATACAGAGCTTGGTTTTGAAGGGGCTGTTTGAGAATTGCTCAGGCATTCTAAAGGTATCTCAGCCTCGTTGCCCAAGGTTAGAGAGAAGCTGTAGAAAAAACACTCCTGGGAGACTTCCAGCCTACCTGACCTGTGCAATGAGGATGCTTTATGTAGGTGTCCTTAGTAGGAGCCTCTGCACTGCTATTAGTGGTACAAGTGCCTTCTTTCATGAGCTGGTAACTATCTCATCACAAGTTAGTGTCTTTCCAGCAGGAGATTTGGAACTCAACATGAAGTTCAGAACTGCTGCCCACTGTGGGAAGCGTTATTCAAAGTGCCATAAATGCAGAGCATTAACCCAAGAGCATAGATGGGAGGAGTTTTATTTGAATAAATGAAGAGGAAGGAGGAAAACTGAGTTGGTCTGATAATAAATTTATTGGTGGTGAGACTGGTTACCTCATTCTCTTAAAATGAAGGTTAGACAGTGGGAATGAGGTAACTGCTTACTGCTTACTTCATGGCACTGCTGAGAATCTTGCCTATGGGCAAAAATTAATGCTGCAGAAGTGAGAGAAATTGCACACACCAGGAAAAGTTTCCACCATGAAGAAATGGTAGGACACCACGTAACAGCCAGTGCTTAAGGCTTACAAGAGCACTGTAAGGTGTACACAAAGGTGAACTGACCCAATCAAACCAGTTGTAAAGGGGATTTGACATCCTTCTCTTTGCATTGAGATTCATCCCTTTCTGCTTCTCCACTTATGTGTGTTCTGAAAGATGGAGCACATGTCTAATGGATGTCCCCAAGTGCTTTTACAGAGTAAGTATTGAATGCACATATGTCTGCTGTGTAACACAGTGAGTGACACATGTTGGTGTAGATAACCTGATAATCAGAGAATTGCTTTGGTTGGAAAAGGCCTCTAAGATCATTGAGCCCAACCATCAACCTAACACCACCACTGCCATTAAACCATGTGCACCCAAAGTGCTATGTCCTAGTTTCTTGAACGCTTCCAGGGATGGTCACTCCAAAACGATGGCTTGCAAGCTAATGAATAACATTTGTGCATGCCTCCAGAATAAGCATACCAGCTTTGTTCTGCTGCTGTTGAATCCTGGACCCAAGTGCCTTCTGCTTTTGTTAAGCCCTGTGCATGAATATGTTGGCACCTGTTAATCTGCTTGATTCCTTAGAGCCTAAATTAGAAGTGTAGCAAGCTTTCAGAAGTCTTATAACTACTCTTGACTTCAGTGGGATTATTCTGTTCCTGCATGGTGTGAATAATGGGCTGGTCCTAGAGGGGAGTGGGTAAGGGAGATCAGTGTTGGATTCAGGAAATTAAGGCAGAGAAGTCTACCTTTTCTCTTCTCCCCAAAAGAGGATCTTTTACAACCACACCATTTTAAACTCATCTTTACCATAATATGTTTGCTGAGCTTTCACAAAGCAAAATGCAGAGCTTGAAAGACTGGATTTGACAAGATGAAGGAAGAGTGATAGGCAGCAGCAGCAGTCATGGTAGCATCTTCTTTTCATGCAGTGTCTCAGGAGTTAGTGCAAGCACCTCAGATGTGGGGCACCCTGCTTCAATTACCTCCCCTGCCTTTAGGAAATCTGAACCACATCCAGCTTGCAGGAATGTGTGCTCAGCTCCAGCCTACCTTAATCCTGTTCCACTTTGCATGAATAACTAAGTATTGAGGGTAGGTATTCACCTTCCTACCTCCTCCAGTGGTTGTAATGATCTGACAAGTGAATTGTTTTATTCATATTGAGATTTGAGTACTGTTTGTGTATTTTAATTGCTGGCTACTTAATACAGAAGGGATGTGTAGCCCTTGAAGCAGGGATTGAAGCACTGCTGAAACTTCTGAGCCCTTTCCTGCACCACTAGATGGTGAGCAGAACAGCAGTGCTTGGGAGAGATCTTCCACTGTGACTGAGCAAGTTTCTGTGCTTCCTGGTAGGAAGAAATGTCTCTGTGAGTGTGTTTTAGTCCTGTTGCAGGAGTATCAGTACCTCTGTACTGATATTATTTGGAGGTCTCTAATTCAGAGGTCTGAGGTGTGATTTTGGGGTGAAGTGGGGATTAATCAGGGAAGGAAAAGCCTGAGGAAGAACTGCTGAGAGGTTTGCTCAAAGTGTCAGCAGGGTCCCATGAGCCTCACCAAAGGATAAGTCTCACCCAAAGGATGAGTGTTAAGGCAGTCTATTCAATCCACTTCTAATGGAGAAACCAGACAGAGAGATGGGGCTCCAGAGAGGCTTGCCTTTTTTGAAAGGGTCTTTGACCAGGAGGAAGAGGTGAAGACAGTAGCTTTGAATCCTGCTGAGGTCTGTCCAAGGTCTACATGCTCTTCTAGGTACTTAGCTCTCTTGTAGGGACTTATTCTCCTTCTCTAGGTCTATGCTCTTTCCTAATCACCTATCCTTTTCCCCTAAGACTGTGCTCTTTCCTGGAGTTCTACATTCTGGATTCTTCTCTTGCTGAGGACCAGCTGAGCAGGCTACAGTAGCATAAAGCATCCTCACTATTAGTGTATTTACAACATCAGAGAGCAGAGTTACACACTGCAATAGCTTTTGATGCACACAATTATTAGGACATTTGCAGCAGCTGAGAGAGGAGGCCTGTGGCTGCCATAACTGGACAAGACTCAAAATTATTAGCATCTTAATAGCATCAGGGAGGGGGTTTGGAGACTACAATAGCTGTGGAAGCTCACGATTACTGGCACATTTGCAATATGAGGGAGGCAAGGCTCATGATGTTTATTATATTGCCCATCAGTCCGTGTCCTGATACTGCTCACTCATGCATGCCAGGAACAGCTTATCCATGGTGCTTAGAGAACAGTATGCCAAAATCCTCTTGTAGTCCATCAGCAAGGCTGTCAGAAGACCTCACAAGGCTGTAAAAGGAATGAAACTATATTAGTACCTGTCTCTCCTTTTCCTTTCCAACAAGTGGGGGTATTCACTGTGATTAAATGGTTGGGGCTTTGTAGGAGGTCAAGAACTTAACCAAGGGACTTTATCACACAAGATGGCCTGTCAGGAGAGATTCTCCAGAGAAGATCTCCCTCTGAGATGTTCCCATACCTGTATTCTGGCTGTCACAAGCCAATCACAGTACACTCCTATCCAACAGAAGAAGGAAAGGCACATCAAGTGTTTCAGCAAGTCACATGTGGTTTGGGTTTTTTTTTATCTCATTCCTCATTTGTGGAATAGGATGGGAGTCCCACACATGCATTTTATGCTCCAGATTTCGAGGGAAAGAGTCTCTCTGGGCCATGCTTCTGAGCTGTCTGCATGCCATAAAAGTTGTGTCTTGCTTGTTTGTCAGTGGTTTTCCAGTATCCTTTGAGACAGATACTGAGAGGACCAGCACACATCATGCAGCAGTCAGGTGTGGGTGTGGGACCACAGAGGCGCTCCCCAATCAAGAGCCTCCAGTTCAGCTGTCTTTCAAATGAAACACAGATGTCCTGACTTCTAGCCTATGCCTGAACCACAAGACTGAAGGGAGGACAGAGTATATGTTTTATTTGAGCCCCTTGTTATGGTGCTGGCAATGGATTGCTACTTTCCATCCCGATTTTTTTGTTCTTTCAGCAATCCATTTGCTTTCGCCGCTGTCTTCCTCACTCAGCCGGTAATCGACACGCTCCCAAACACAATGGATTCCTCTTTGTGGTGCATCCCCTGCTCGATGCAAACATTTGCTGGCCTCGTTTCTTTGGGATATGTTTCAACGGGAAGAAGAGGGGAAAGTATTCCTTGTTCCTAGTGAAGAATTGCACTGGCAGCCTGGGTTATTTTGTCGGCCGTGTGGCTTTAAGTGACGCCTTTGCCATCTGTTCTGTCTGCTAATTGTGAATGCAAAACAAACGTAGCCCACAATTGCTTCATTTAGAATAAGGGAGATGGCAGTGACCAAAATAGTTTTATTTTGGTGTCAGATGCTCTTTTTATTTCTCCTGTCTCTTCCTAATCTAAAGCAGGTCTGAAGCACTTCTCCCTCTCCTCGTTTGCAGCAACAGACATTGCTATGCCAGATGAGAACATCTTCTACGTGTCCATCTTTCAGGCCTTTTTGAGGGACAATCCCACACCAGCAAGGAAAGGGAAAATTCTACATTTCTTCAACTGTGAGCAATGGTTACAGATTTCATTTTTTTTACTTCCATTATGCTGGTCTAAGAACTGCAATTATCTCTGAAAGAGACATGAGGAGATCTCCAGAAAGTTTGACAGCAGGGTGTGAACCACTGTCTCAGTCTGTTCCATCCCTGTTTCCTCTTACCAGAGGCAAGTTTTGTACCTGTACTGGAAGAGAATGGTGGCAATGAATGATGCATTCTCCTCTTGCTGTGTCCAGCAGGCAAAAAGGTGAATTTCTCTTGGCTTTTGATTGTGGGCCTAAAGGCTTTTCTCCCCAAGTGAGCCATAGCAGAAGATAGGTGAACCATCTCCTTCCGTGGCTGCGTGGAAGCTGGGTTATAAGAAGACCTCTCCATTTGCTAGTGAAATGCTCCCTGCTGTTTAGCATTTCCTAAGTTGCTGCTGACTTACTTCAAGCCAGGGCTGTGGCAAATCATAGACATAACACCAGCAGCACAGCCACAGATTGAAGTGACCTAGATTTAGAAAATGGAGATGAGATAAAATGCTCCCTGCACTCTGTTCTAAGGGGACATGCAGCCAAAAAAGCTGAAGTGCTGGAGCAATTTCTCTTTGAGTAGTCTGAAAGAGGCAGGTTTTTTCCCCATTAGGTGGCTCTATGATATGTGCTAAGCTGTGACCCCCTTTGTTTCACTTGTCCTTTCTCTAGTCTCAGGCCAAAGAGGAGGTGAACAAGTGGCCATGGGTGTCATGTGTCCTACCAACAAGACTGGCTGCATTCAGATATACATCTGCTTTGTTTCAAGCCTCCTTGCTTTGGTATTGAGCATGTAGACACATGTCTCTTATCCCTCCTCCTTTCCCTCCCCAGCCATCACTCTTGCTATGATAATCAACATGTTTCATTGTATTTTCTGGCTGCTTCTGTCTTGAAGGGAAATGGGATGAGGTTATTTTCATGCCTACTGAAAAGCAGTGGTTCTGCACAGTAGTAGTCCTCCCTTCTTCCTCCCTACAAATCTTCTCCAAGAAAACTTCTTGGTTTGGTGCTTAAATATTCTCATTCCAGGTTATTTTGAAACTCAGCTCACTGCTTTCCAGTTTTCCTAAAGTTCTCATTATTTCATTTTTTTCCCATTTGAGGTTGTCCAGTGAAGGAGTGGCAAAGGCACAGTCTCTCAGTAAGAGATAATTGATCAGGAAAAATCTCTTTCACCATTTTCAGCTCCCAGCAAACTGTCACAGAACAGCTGTGGCAGAAGTATGTGGAGTGCCACGTCATGTCCAGGGTGTGAAATGCCCAAGCCAGATATTACAAACAGTGTGGGTTCCCATCCAGCAGGCAGGGCTCAGGCTCTTTCTCACTGTCTGTGAACACTGGGCAGTCAGAGCAGGATCCTGCCCTAGGCTGGAGGCCACCTCTCCTGCAAAACAATAACTGAAAATTCTTCAGGATCTTACTGCATGGGAGTTAAAGACTTTGTTGATGTCCTAGGCCTGAAGGATGATCTTGTGGTTTAAGCATTTGGACTGGTCCCAAGAGATGTGAGATAAATTCCAGGCTCTGTTGTGCACTTCCTCTGTCAGCTTCTGAAAATCACTTCTGCTCTCCATGCTTCCATTCTCTGCCTGTAAAACGTCACACTCTGCTCTCCCAGTCTCACTGGCAAACATGCAACACTCTGAAAGCTCCTGATTGATGACACAGGTAATGTTCTGGAAGTCCTAACTTCAGGGTTGTGACAGTGCTCTAGCCCCCATGCACCTACAAGGGGGAATCCACTTGAAATGGGAAAGTAAGGGCACAAAAGCTCAGGCAAGTTTGAAGGACACAATGATTAATGCTATTTACTCAGCCTGATGACAGTGAGAAACAGCCTGGTTCAGAGTGGTTGAGGGGTAGCAAAGCTGGGAAATGAAGGTAGGGTGCTTTTTCCCTGGGTTCAATTAGATGCCCATGGAATGAATGTCCATGAACAATACTAAAAGGCTGATGAAGAAAAATCACTTTTGTATGCCTGCATAGTGCCATTTTAGTAAGTTTTAAATGCAGCAGTTCTGATTGTTGGCATCCACTTATATGGAGAAGTGCTTTGCAAATGGCAGTCACAATCTGAAGGAGAAGCCTGAGATGAAGGTTTATCTCCTTGGTACCTGATGTGGAAATACTAGGAGGGAAGGGAAGATGGAAAGAAATTACTGGAGACTTCTGTTAGGTGTGTCAATGTCTATTATTCTGTGATTTATTTTATACTAAACGAATTTGTACCTACTTGTAGAATTGTGTATCTAGAATAACATATAGAATCAGTTGTCCTGTTTTGGATTCAGCATTTCTTGTTTCAGGGTTTGGAGTCACCTAAACATGACAGCAACCTCTAACAAATCACCTTTCTCTCACAATTTATATCTGACTTTCAAATCTGATGCCATGCCAGTCAAATTTTTTGCCTTTGCACTGACTCTCAGAGGGCTGCTTTGCTTGGAGCTCAGTGATTCAGTGGCCAAAGGAATGAGCCTTCCATGGAATAATGCAGAAGGAATGTGTAGGTGTGTGCACTAGTTCTTCCCGGGAGGCACCGGCAGGCAGTGGCAGCTCCTGGTAGGGCTGGGCAGCCTGGGTGAGCTGCATGGGCACCCACTCTGGTCTCAGCACCCTGCACACCTCCTGATGTTAGCCAGGATGTGCTCAGTCCTAAAGAAGGTGCTTGTCCAAAGGCTTGTCCATGGACTGATATATTGTGACTCCATGTAGCTCATTGTCTTGTGTCTTACCTTCCAGCCATGATATACCAGTTTGGTATATCTCCATTTTTTACTCCTTGGCAGAAACAGAACTTGCTGTGAAAAGTGTTTCCAGTGAAAACAAATATTTGCACAGATTTTGCTAGAAGGCTGTACCTTGGCTACAAGCTGGGGACGACCTGTTGGATTTCCCAGAAATATTGTATGGAGAATGTGGGTTTGTGGCCACAGCAATGGTTTGACTCAGTGATTTTAGAGGTCTCTTCCAACTGAAACACTTCTATGATTCTATTCTCTTCTGCTGGGAATTTATCCTACTCTTTTGGATGCTTCCAGTTTCTTTTTCTAGGTGACTTTAAAGTCTGACCTGTAAAAGGTTTGCTTTTCCTTTCATTGGGGATGCACTAGCTTGTGCCAAATGGTAGGTATTATCCCAAAATATTTGCTTAAGGGGAAGTAATTCTCAACCCCCTTGTAAGGATTTTATCTCCTCATCTTCAAATTACACAGTTCAGATACACAGATAATGACACATGTAATGACAATGAAATCTAAGTGTGACTGCAAAGAGTAACAGTTAAAAATAATGAGATGCCTCTAACCAGGTCTTATAAAAGGAGGTCTTAAATAGCTGGAGAGAAACAGATGCTTTGGGGGACTTGTGGATAAAAATAGTGGCTTCCAGTTTGCAACCAAAACAAAACTCTAGCCCCACTTAGTCAACCTCAACACTAGAAATTCTGAAAATCTTAGAGCCCAGAATCGGGGAAGCACATGAAGTACCTGGTTCTGCATCTGCAGATTTTGGCCTTTTCTGCTTTGCCCAATTACTTCTTAAATTTGTATCCATGTTTGTTCCCAGCAAATGCCCTATGCTACTGGGCCTGGTGATTCAGTTAAATAGGTGTCCAGAGGTCTGAGAACTGTGGATTCTGTTTTCTTTGGAGAAACACTGCAGTTGTGTGCAGGCCCTGCATGCAGGGGTTTCTGCTTGGTGGTCAGTATGGATTTGGACAGAAGCAGTGCAGGTGCAGTCACTTTGCCCAGTATCAAGCATGTTCCATTAGGCAGGGCTGCTTGGGGCTCCATTGTCTACCTCAGTGATGAAAGACTAGCTCATCCTCAACAGAGCTGCAGTGGAGATTTCCAAAGGCAAGCTACAGAGGAGAAGTCAAATATCCTCTTCCCAGCTTAACTGGTCCGGCTGAAGGTCTGCAGGCAGTTTTCCCACTGCAGCCCACCCAGGGCAAAGAAGAATGTGAGCAGTCCATAATCCACTGCAGTGACTGGTTAGGCCTGAACCATTTCCTTTGTTGGTTTGAAGATAAAATGGTTTTTCAGTGACACTTGTGAGAAGCTGTGGCCTGATCCCTTCTCTTAGCCCTGCTGTAGAAGCAATAACAGTGAAGGTGCAACATCTTAAAAACCTCCTTTCAGCCATGTGGACCCTGAACGCTTGGTGTTCTGCAGGCAGCTGCTTCTGCTCTGCATTGTTGGGCTTGGAACATCTATCTGTCCAAAAGAACTGAGCAAGCTAGGGAAAGGGAAATCTTTATTTTATGTGCTTTTGATTAACTCAGAAAAACACCAGTGACTGAGGAAGAATATTTTTATGAAGATTCTTATGTTTTCACTGTCTGCTAGGGCAACAGCCAAAGCTTTCTCTTAAACTAATAGTTTTAACTTGTTCATTTGGTATTTCTGTTTCAGGTGGTTCTTCCCAAACAAAGATAAGCAGTCAGGTGAGTGAAATGTTTCACTGTCCAGTAGATGTCTGGAAAAGGGATGAGAAATGATGAGTGGAGGCAATTCCAGACACTTCTGAATTGCAGGGAGTGATGTTCAGGGTGGCTCTATAGCCACCTGAGCAGTAACCCACCAGGAGGCATATTTTCAATACATACCTCACTCTCCAGCTTCTGCACTGTGACTCTGTACTCACTTGCTTTGGAGCCCAGATTTAGTGATTACAACTTTGTAATTTTCTCCTCTGTTAGTAATGCCCCCACACTGTCATTTGGAGCTACCAGAATTGGCCCCACCAGGTGCCATGATAATAGTCTTATGAGTGAGACTGTCATTAGGTTAAGTGGAAGATACTAGTAGAGTTGTTCTTGATGGCCAGTCTCTGCTTTCTCCACGTGATGCTCTGAATCCAACTGTACCTTTTCTTTCAGATTTCCATATTGTCCCTCCTTTATGCTTTGTCAAGAGCATTAGTCACAGTTATCCATTTGCATCTTATATTGCAGCTGGGACAAAACCCATGGGATGTGTGGCTGCTCAGCACCCTCACCCCTGCTGTAGCACAGGGTTTGAGTTCCTCACGTCAATAGCAAGTGCTGGGGCAGGGAATGAGTGTCTGATCCTACACACCTAATGCATGATGATGCTTCTCCTGGATGGAATGTAACCATGGTGTGACACTAACTGAGCTGAAATGAAGGCTCTCAGCTCTGGTATGGAAGCCCTCTGAGGTTAAGCAAATAGACTTGCTTCTCCTGTGAGTTTGCTGGCCTGGCTATAAAGTGAAGATGGTGCTCACTAGGGCAGTCCAGGTTCCTTTTTTGGACTTTCTGCCTTCAGTGAGAGCCCTGAGTCAGACCTGAAAGCTGGGTAACACTCTAGGACTAGCTCCAAGGCACAGCCCATGAAATTGGCTTTTCCTGTATGGGCTGCTGTTGAATTTGCAGCTTACTGGGTTCCTCATGTGAGGACTGAAATCCTTGCCTTGTGAAATGCCATGTACAAAATAAGTAGAAGGCAGGTGTTGAGTGATCGTACCGAGCTGTCTGTCAGTGCAGAGGATTTGAGATTGGACGAGATGGAAGAATAGCTTTTAAAGAAGGAGATGTATTTCCTGCACCCAAGTAACAAGGGGTGGGGGGGGGGGGGGTGGGGGGGGGAAGAAAAAGAATAAACAACAGTAGTTTAATTTTGTCCCAGCTAAGACCTGCTGCATTGCTACTGAGAGATAGGTTGTGCTGTGTAGTGACAGTCACCTTCCACAAACGGTTCAGGCTTTGATTTAATCTACCCTTTCCTTCAGGCTGAAGGTGAAAATATCCTCTCTAAATGTATGGTTTAGGACCATGCTCATCAGGGATTGGGGGAAAAAAAACCTAAATCCATCTTTGTTTAATATGTATATATGACCCCACTGTGCTGAGAGAATGAGCTAGTCTGCAGCCCCAAATGTCTGGTGACTGCGAGTGGGTCGGACATTGTTAGATCTGGCAGGGTTTCAGACATCTGCCAGGGGATGGATGGGGGATTTTGTTAGGAGAAGTGGGAGAGAGAGGAGCAGGAGAGATAGAGCTAGAGAGAGACGCAGGAGAGCTGGGGAAGGCTTGCAGCTTTATATATATGCCTGGATAACACTTCCTCTTTAAAATTCCCTTACTAAGCTCGGCTCCTATATTTTATATTCAGCACGAAGGTTCCCGCCCCCCCTTTCCTCCCCCCTTCCCACCCCCCCTCACTCCAACCCTCCCCACCCACCACCACCCTCTCTCCCTTTAACTTGTTAAGTTTGAAAGATGATATATACACACAGTTTGCTTTGCCAGTCAGCCCGTTTAAGGCCAAGATTAATGCAGTGCATTGGTGCAATCGTGCCGCAGTGGTGCGTGATCGGAATACGAGATGGAATATAGGGGGAAAGGCCAGAAATGTGCCTGTGTTCTGAGTTTACACAAGTCTCCTTAGCAACTTGTCTGATTCCCCCCCACCTCCCCCCCACCCCTCCTCCCTCCTTATTTTTTCTAGTTTTCTGTTTTGGTTTGGTTTGGTTTTTATTCATGGGGGGGTATGTGCATTTGTGCACACATGGGAACGTTGTCCCAAATCACCAGTGAATAAAACATTCCCTGACTATTTAAATAGCTTTGGTTGATGGACTTGTTGTTGTTTTTTGGGGTGTTTTGTGGGTTTTTTTCCTTCTCCTTTTCCTTTTGTTAAATTAGTGCCTTAATTTATTTTTTTTTTCCACAGGAGGGAGGAGGCTACAGGCAGGCAGGGGTGGGGGTGGGGGGGGGAGACTCCAAAAGGGATGGCAATGGGGCTGGGGGTGGAGGCACTGTAATAGTTTTCATTGTGACTTCTAGAGAGTTGGTTTCTTTCCAGTGGTTCACATCTCAGCATGTGGAATTATTGTGCTTTCTCCCAATGCCACAGAATTGGCAGTAGACTGACATTGTTAGTCGTTTGAATTGTAGTTTGGATCTGGGTTGATTGATTTTTTTTTTTCTTTTAAATTATTTTTATTCATTTATTTAGTTAGTTAGTTTGCTGTTGCTGTTGTTGCGTATTTATTTCTCTCCAAACAATTTCTTTTCATTTTTCCATATATGCACAATGTATTTTCTAGGCTGTAAAATGGAGGAGAGACCAAAAAGCAGGGGGGGAGGGGGGGGAAATAAATAAATAAAGGAGGGTGAGAGGATTGTGGCAAGACTGTCTCCAGAACCATCCCATTATTCCCCTCCCTGTACAGTTTTTTTTTAGTTGCCTACTGAAGAAACCCCCTCCCTCCCCATAGGAGGGAGTGGCCTATTAGTGATCAAGGTACGTTGGATTTTTTTTTTCCTTCCAGTTTCTGTGATACTTTATTAATAGCATGGGGCAAGAGAGAGGATGTAGGGTGGGGAGAGCAGGGGAGGAGGTGACGGCGGCTGGAGAGAGAGAAAGAGGAAAGAGTTATCCTCGAAGTACTGTACCTTGAAATAACTCAAGGGAAAATAGTTGCTGCCTCACTTGAGTCGCTTTCAGAATCTTGCTGTGCACTTTTACTTTTTCTTTTACTTTTTTTATTATTATTTTGTTGGGGTTTTTTTTTGAGATTTCTGGGGGGAGGGTGTAAGGGAAAAAATATTTTAAAAAGAAGGAAAGAAAAAAAGAAACTGAGCTAAAAAATTTTTGAAAGCTTGATCTTGGCTTCTATACAAACAGATGTTGCCTGTCATTCCGTCGTTAAGCAGGCAGCAGATTGGAGCAAGCAGCAGCAGTTTAGGGGGAACCGCAGCAGAACTGGAAAGTGGGAGAGATATAGGTATAGAAATATTTTTGCTGCTCTTTTCTTTGTTCTACACATAAATATTTTTTCCCCCCCTGGAATTTTCTCTAATCACAACACCTCTGTTTTATTTTTTTTTTCTTTTTCCCTTTTTTCCCCATTCTTTCTTTTTTCTTTTTTTTTTTTTCAATTTGGCAAAACAAATCCAAACCAAAATGGAAAAAAAAGCTCTAGGAACTCTCACCAAAGCAGCTATATTTTGGGTTATTTTTGAGAGCTTTTCAGGTTACTTTTTTGTTGTTTTGTGTTTTTTTTTCCCCCCACATAGATGAACATGTGTAGGAAAGGGGTTTCTTTTGGAAGTGTTTAAAGCATTCTCGGTAAGTGAATGTTTGCAATGAATTAGGTCAGGGATTCGGTCGTTTTTCTTGCTGGTAGCCCTGTTTCTCTTGGGTTTGCCCTGGAGTTCTTGCTGTACGTGGAATTGTGAAGGTTGGAGGCCTTTCTGTGTCCTTTCCAAGTTATAGCAACGTTGTAAGAACAAGAATCACGTTGTTTATACAGCAGAAGTTCTAACGAAGCACCGATACGCTCCATGTTGTGGTTCTTTTGTGTTCTGCATGTGCTTGTGGGTTTAATTTCCCCATTCTTTTTTTATGTTCTTGTTTTGGTTTGGTTTTTTATTTCCCACTTCGTTTTTAATGTCTGCTTTCTGATTTAATCGTAGCGGGCTTGGGAGAAGAGAGGAAATAGCAAAACATGGGGAGTTTTGAGCCGAAGGAGTTAAAAGTTTCTTGGCACAAGAGCAGCAGTTTAGCAACAGATCAATTCATTTAAATGAAAGAAATCACAGACCAAGCCATCTGATTTTGAAATTTCACATCTTATGCTTCCACTTTAGAACAAAGCTTCTGTTTTACTCTCCCCCCACCACCCCTCCACCGCCCCCACCCTTACTATTACATGCTGCTTTTGTTGAAGACTGTTGGTTTTCATAGAAACTTGAAGTTGTCTGTAGTCTGTCTCTTTTTTTTCTCTTAAAATATTAAATACAGGAGGGTATTCATCTCTTGCTAGCTGCAGTTGGTTCTGCTGTAAAGTCAGCCGTAAAGCTCTGCACATCCAACAGCTGGTGTCAGAGCTGTTTGCACCCTCGATTATCCTATGTTTGAAACAGCTTCCATTTTCTGTCTCACAGGCTGTATAAACAGTCACCTATGTACTGTGAATAATAGTCCTATCTCCAGCCATTCTGCTTCCCCTGCCTGGAGGTCTGTCTGCACAGGGAACTCAAGGAGCCATGTCTGAGGGGGAATTTTCTTTACATGGATAGGAAGTCTAGGTCTCTCCAACATCTGCATCCAGAAGCAGTCGTTCAGACTGACTCTGTGTATGTCTGATGGAAGAGTTCTATCCTTCTGTACTTTAGAATGCATGCTGACCATCAGCCACCATAGAGGTTTTAATAACTAGTTAAATTCTGAGAAGGATCACAACTTTTTGCTGCTGTTTGGACACTTAAATACATTTGAGCCTCGATTCCAGTCCAGTAGCTCTGTTGCTGCATCAAGTCAAATAAAATAAATCAGCTCATACAGGGAGAAGCTGTGGATTTGCAGAAATTTATTCCCACCTTCCATTTACACACTTTCATTAAAAACCAAACCAAACCAAAACAAAAATCAGTTGCTTACAATAAATGAAAGAGTTGGATGAAAGAATTCGCAGCCCCGTACTGAATTTTGGTGGAAGCTTTGGCGCCGTGGTGCTGAGCCCCTCCACGGTGGCATCGCGTCAAAAGAGAAAGGCCGCGGCGTTTGGGCATGGGTGAGCTCCTACCAGAGGGAAGCGGTGAAAAGGTGGTGTAGGAGTCCGTGTGCAGGGGGAATCCTTTTGTCAGGCTGCTCCTCAGCCTCTGCTTCCCTGCACCCCCCCGGAAGAAATCCTCAATGAGAAAGAATGGTGGTAAATCCACAGAAAAGTGGATTTAAAAAAAAAAAAAATAGATGGGTGGGTGGTGGGGGGAGAAGTCTCAACCTCCACCTCTAACGTTACTACAGTTGGTCGCAGGTCTGGATGTTTTTATTATTCCCTTCCCTTACATCAGATCCCAACCGCGCCGTAGGCAAGCGCCAGGATTCTGAGCGCGAGCTCGTCCCCCCCAGGACTGGAAATACTTCTGTGGGTGTCGTTGTGGTTACATCACAGCGTGCTCCTTCCTCATCTCCATTCTCCTGCAAAATTCAAATAATTCCCCCCCCACACACCCCCCTTCTCCAATCCCCCCCCCAATAGCAGCTGTGCATGGGTTTTTTAAGTCGGTCTTTAACGTTGCGAAAGGAACAATAAAATGAAAGGCAAAACCGGCATCTTAAAACTTGGCAAGTGAAAGCAGCTTGGACTGGCAGCCAAGAATCCTGCTGTGGTGCAAAAAGAATAGCATCCACGAAGCCACCACAATCCGGGGTTTCTCTTCTTTTAACAATCGCATCGGCAGAGAGAAATAATTATTCCTTGTATCAGTGTTAAAAGAGTCAAAAAGCTTAAAAATGCCTTGCTTGGGGAACCTTCTCAAAAGCAGGTAACGATATCCTCCTCTTTGATTCCGTTTTATCAAACTTTAATTGGATAAGGAAGCTCTCTCCGAGAACTAAGCAGTTTAAGAAGTTGAAGCGTTGGTACTAACTAGCAAGGATTTGCCTTTGCTGTTGCAAACCTCCACGTTGCTTTCTTTTGCTTTTCTGGCTTTGGTGGTAATAGAATTGGCAAACTTGTGAAACGTTTATGTTACAAGAAAATGTTTTTCTTTCCACAGATTGAACTCCTGGCATGGGGAGGGGGCAGGAGGGAGGGAGGGCAGGAGTGGATTGATATAAGGTAGAAAATGGAAAATAATCTTCCCCCCCCCCCAAAAAAAAAGAAGAATAAAAAAAAAATTAATTAAAAATTGGGATATCAGGATGGGGGAGTAATTTCTTTCTTAGGACCTTGTCTGTTCCTTTTCGCTTCTAAAACTGTAGCCTCTAGATGTATAAAGGTGGGATCCATTTCTTGCAAATACACCATGAAAATATCCATGAATATTTTGTCTTCCAGAATACCTTCCTTGAAGAGTTGGGCCTAGCAATATGGCAGCGCACGTTGGATAAGAAATCTTGTAGAATGCTGCTACTCAGGTAATTTGGCTTCTCATACATTCTCCACTCAGTAACTTCCTTTTCCTTATCATTCCTTTAAAACTGTTTGAAGTACAGAAATCTATTGATACAGGTCTTTAAACCTAAGATATGGTCTTTGTGTGTATACACATATAGAGAAATGTATACATATTTATAGGCCTAAATAGATTTGGGTTAAAATCAGAGGGGAAAGGGGGGGGGGGGGGGGGGGGAAAGAATGGGAATTATTTAGCAGTCGTGTTTCTTATTTGTCTTATTTTTGTGGCAGAAGTATGAAATGGCTGCAAACAGCTTTTTAACTGAGGCACACAATGCATTCCATAACGATCGATTTTCCTGGACAGGGCATCTATGCTTCGTGGTTTGCAAGAATACCACCCACAGACCAAAACCCAATATTATGTCTTTAGAGATTTTATTTCTCCATGTTTCCTTCTATATTTCTTTGGCTATAAATCTATCAAATGCCAGTCTTATACTGGATTAATACTAACGAAAGTGGATTATGTTTTTGGCTGTCCCAGGTTCTGGTACCAAAGTCTTGGTGATCCTGATGTTGTAAAATTAATAGTGAAGCAAAGTAACCTTAGGATAAGGGTATCACAGCCCTTAATGTACAGATTGAAACTTTTTATTTGTAATCCTAGCATTCTAGGCAAATAGAGTGTGAAGGTGATTGACTCGTTTGCCTATCATGGATTTTCTGCCACTGTGTATATGTTCATCAGGTTTTCAGAAGATACAATAGCTGGGTGATTAATCAATGTAGGGAAATGTTTCGGAACCCAAATCTTGTATAATCTACAATTCTCATTCAGTCTCCCTGAATATGTTTGATATCAGTGAAATCCATCTTAAATAAAAAAAAAAGCAGTGCTCATTCCAAAGGAAAAAAAAAAAAACCAAACCCAAACAATAATTCCCTATCCTTGGAAACACAAAACTGTGTTTGTTTGCTGCTGCCTTTATCAGTTCACTGGCTCAAAAACTGTCCATGAGATTGTTTTCCAAAATGCATGAAAAGCAGTAGGGCTGGTTCCTGGGTACTTGTAATTTACAGCATACAGGTGCCACTAAATGAAATCTCTGTGCCACCGAGCTGCCTTTCTGCTGGGCTCCCAGGAATGCAGAAGTGGTTGATCAGATTTATAGCAGGGATGTGCTCGAGTGATTTATTTGGCACACATAGGTGCTTTTCTAGAAATAGCTATTGCTGCTTTCTCTTTTTCCCTCTTTCCTTTTTTAACAACTGAAACTATGGCGATGGATCCTGAGACTCCTTCTTCCCTTTTGTTTTGTAAAAGCCAATCAGGTAGCAAGGGAGAAGGAGGTGGTTGCCCAGAACTGCAGCAGAGATCAGCCCTCCTTTAGGCAACTAAATAAAGGGCGTATTTTCTGTGTGGGTCAACACCTAACAGCTGCCCTTACAAGCATGTGATGGGCTCTCAGAAGGTCTGGCTTAGTTCTGTATCTGAGAAGAGCTGCAATAATTCAGTAACAAGGAGCAGTTGCTGGAGTGTGTTGGGTGCCTGCAACTTCCATTCAGACCAGTCAGAATTGAGGACACGTGTCCTATACCACAAGGAGGTATGTACAGGCCACCCAAATGCTACATCTTGGTTTCCCTCAAGGATTTGAACTATCCCAAGTGGTTAGAAAATGAGCTTGTAAGCTATTAAGGGGGGGAAAGTAGTTTTAGAACTAGGAAAACCTGGTGAGAATATAACCTCCACAGGTTACAGGACTTCAGTGAGATCTCTACTTTTTGCCTGTCCCATACGAAAGAAACAAAATCTTTCTTTGCCAGCAGAGAGACATGCAAATTAGCTTACCTTCCTATACATGCATTGCTGTACATTATATTGTACTCATAAAGAAAATACTTTGCCTTGCATGATAGCATGAGAGTGACATGTAAAAAGCCTGATGGAAAAATTCCTTGCCATTGTAAGAAGTACTTGGTCCACGCAGCAGCAACCGTCCTGACTCCTAATACTGTGCCTTATCAAGCCCGAAAAGAAGAATTAGAAAACAGTTTGAATTTTAATCTTAGGTTCCCTTAAATAAATGAGCTTTGTAGTTGGAGGGCTTGGGTTATTTTTGGTAGGGTAACATTTGTTATATTCCATTTGCAGTTCTGTTCCAAAGAAGTGCACAATACGTGTATTTGTGCAGGATGTGACTCTGTTCTGTCTGCAGGACCACGTGCTCCCTGACCCATTGCCTTGACCACTGCACAGTTATTGCAGGGCTAGAGCCTTCTGAATGCTGGGTGCTCCTAAATTGCATTTAGGCTCCAACATAAGAGTTGTCCTGATTTTTTTTTTTTTTCCTCTCCAAAGATGCTGAAGCTCTGCAGCTCCTTGGCATGAATTCTGAGTGCTGAAAACTCTGGAAAAGCTGAACTCTTTTAAGGTAGGTATCAGGGTATAAGCATAGGAATCTAAACTTAGATGATCAATTTTGATAACCTTTTGGACAGATGGTGAAAGTTTAACATCTCTATTGCTGGATGGGAACAGGAGTTTCTTGTAAGCCAGCCCAAGCAGCAATACCAATAAAGGAAAATTGTATTTTTTAATTGCCTACTTACCAGGCTGGAAAGGTTGAAATGATTTATTTTAAGAACCTGCACAAGAAGTGGGGAAACTTTATGAAAGCATCCAAATAGCAAAATTATTTTCCAAGTGTTCACTGTTTTTCATTTTATAGAGGATAATATTAGCTTGCATTAATAGAGTATATAGTCTAGAGAAAGAGAAGAGGTAGAAAGTGAAAAATTTGTGATACTTCAAGCACCAATTAATTTCACTGATTTTGTCCACCAGTTCTGTGTGGAGCTTACAGACAGATTGTTTTTCAGCCTAATTCCCCACCCAGTAAAATTTCTTTAATGGGAAATATTAGTTATGCAGGAAAGAGAACTTGGAGACTTCAGCGGAAGGAGAGGATGCTTCTTGCTTGCAGTGGTAAAACTTTGCTCCATGACTGTTTTTCAGGACCTAATAGAAAAGTGCTAAAGAAGTTTTCTATTTGTCTCTGTCATTTTTAGGAAGAAATGCAGCGAGACAGCAGGGAGCTGGAGCTAGGAGACGTTTCTAGATTGTTTAGCAGAGAGAAATTTTTATTTTATTTTTTTAAAAATAGAACTAAAATAGAACTCCAGCGCAGTAATGACTTCTCTGAAAGCTAGAACAACTCTTACCCAGTTGTTTCTTCTAACTGTTTTAACCAGGCTGCCAGAATGGAAATAAGACAACTTTTTGCATGTGTATTGCAACTCTGATTGCACACAAAAACTTTGCTGTTGGAGAATTTGCTGCACTGTTAGCTATATACCTCCAATGTTGGCTCTTCGTTCTTCAGTCCCGTGTGTTCAGCAGTAATTCTGTCCAGCAAAGTGCTTGCCAGAGAGAAACACAGATCTGGTTAATTTTGTTCCTTTTAAAGTTTCTTTTATTTTGCTGATTTTTTTCTTTTTTCAGAGGGTTGCATGGGAGTGAAGGAGGCTGTAGCAACAGAGCTAATGTTATAAGCAAAGTCAATAAGAAACGCTTAGAAACTCTTCCCCCCGCCCCATCCTCCAAAGGAGGGGTTGTAAAGTGCTGAAGAGAATGAAGGCTGCTACTTACTAACAGCTCTGAAATTTCATTTGCAGAAATGTTTTTCCTCTTGGCATACAAAATCAAAAGCCCCAAACCTAGCAAATTACAGAAGAGATCCCTGCCTGTTGCCACAAACCCGTAGATCCGAACTTGTGGTCATATTCCACACAAGCTTGTATCTATAGGTATGTGTCTGTCTGGCAAGTGCACAAAGTCTTGTGTTGATGCATTTAAACTGACAACTTTCAAGTGTTGGTAATCTTTTGTCTAATGCCTTCTTCCTTCCTCCTCCACCTCCCCCCTCCCCCACCCCCTTTCCTTTTTTTTTTTTTTTTTTTTTTCCTTCTGAGAAATATAAAATTAGAGCTGCAAATCTTTTCCTACAATTATCATATCAGCTTTCAGCTTTGGTTAGCCTTCAAATACATTCATGCAAACCAGCAACTCATTTGTGCCTGAGTGAAATGGGACAGGGGGGGGTAGAGGGGGGGAGGGAGTTGTTTGACATCAGACCGGAGAAATTAAATCTCAGCTACGTTGTGCAGAAGTCTGTCTACGGGGAACATGGCAAGGACTGTTCTTAGGTTGTTTCAGCCTGAGGTCATTGGGAAAGCAGATAAAAGTGGTTTCATTTTGTACAAAGTGATGTGGATCCCTTCTTTCTTTGCTTAGTGGTGGCAGTTGGTTTGTGAGAGGAAAAGGCACTTCTGCTCGTCTTTATATCCTGTAACTTTGAATGACTGAGTGCAATGCAAGCTTGAAGCTCTGTGACAGTTGCTCTCCAACTCCTATTCTCTCTCAAAAATTAGTTTCTTGTAGACTTCCATTCCTTCCATGGTATTTGTGTCTTTAAAAGTAGTTTATAAAGGAAAATAATCATACCGAAAGCACCAAAGAATTGGTAAAGCAGGGGGAAAAAAGAACCAACCACCATGTAAGCAGGCAGTATAAAATCTGCTGCATGAAACTAACATTTTTCAAGTTGTGAAAGTGGAACAATTACTTTGAAAGCAGTCATTTAAAAAACCAACACAAAACCAAACAAAAAAAACCCAATATATAGATTCTGCATGAAAATAATTAGACTGTAAACTCAAAATAAACTCTGACTATTTCTTTCCAGCAGCTTTCAGTGTTAATCCTACCAAAGATTTGGTCTGCATTTCCACTTTTAAATTTCTCTGGTTTTGAACTTGGCTGCTTCGACACTGCTGAAGTCCAAAAAAGTGTTGTTTGGGGGTTTTTTGTTTTGTTTTTATTCCTTGCTGAATTTCCAAGGTTTTCTACGTGTTTTCTATTTACTGTAGAAGGCTTCTGCTAATAAAATTTTGGTCTAACTCCTCTTCTTTCTCCTTTTGAATTGAAACTAGCTGTTAAAAAGGAGAACCAAATGTTCAGTGGTCACTGAACCTTAAGGAGAGCAGATTTAGACTGGAGATTAGGAAGAAATTCTTTACAGTGAGGGTGATGAGACACCGGAACAGGTTGCCCAGGGAGGTCATGGATGCCCCCTCCCTGGAGGTGTTCAGGTTAGATGAGGCTTTGAGCAACCTGGGCTGGTGGAAGGTGTCCCTGCCCATGGCAGAGGGGTTGGAATTGGATGATCTTCAAGATCCCTTCCAACCCAAATCATTCTGTGAATCTATTGCCCTCCCAGCTATACAGGAAACTAAGTTATCAAAGCTGCAGGGTAGTGGATATGTGGTTTCCAGAAGAAGTTTGGCTGCTGGGCTGTCTCTGTTCTGTATTTCAGGTGTGTGCTTACCTTTGCCGCAGCACAATACAAATGCTGGGCATCACCATTCTGGGTTCAGTCACAGAACTGTGAAAGGCCTTTGACACCATATCCACAAGTAATGCCTTGGCTCCTCAGGAAACAGACAGTAAGAGGTGACTGGAAAGGGGGAAGGGTAAATTTCTTTCAAGTGAGGGTGGTGCAAGGCCACACTGAATCCTACTTGTGGGATATTACCCAGGGTATGGATCTTGCATCAAGATCTGCCTTGTGATGTGGTATGGTTCTGCTTTTGCTTTGGCTTTGCTAGTGGTCACTATATCATCCATAGTGGAATGAGTAGGGTCTCATCATAGAATGGTTTGGGTTGGAAGGGACCTGCAAAGGTGACCCAGTCCAACCCCTCTGCAGTCAGCAGGGACATCCTCCACTAGATCAGGTTGCTCAGAGCCTTGTTGAGTCTGACCTTGAATATCTCCAGGGATGGTACCTCAGGTACCTCCCTGGGCAACCTGTTTCAGTGTTCCATCACCCCCATGGTGCAGAACTTGTTCCTAACATCCAATCTACATCTGCTCTCCTCCAATTTCAAACCACTGCCCTTTATCCTATCACTGCAGCCTTTGCAAACAGTCCTTATGCAGCTTTCTTGTAGCCCCCATCAGGTACTGGAAGGCTGCTATTAGATCCCCGTGAAGTCTACTCTTCTCCAGGCTGAACAACCCCAGCTCCCACCACCTGTCTTGTAGGAGAGGTATTTCAGTCCCCTGACCATCTTCGTGGCCTTCATGTGTTCTGATAACCAGCAGGATGAGTTTGCATCAAGCTGTGACAGTAGAAACTATTTTTGCCCAGAGGGGTTGTTAATATTCTGCATTGGGTTTTGTTGTGGGGTTTTGGTTGGGTTTTATTTCTTCATTTGTTTTAGGGTTGGTTGCTTGTTTTTTTTTTTTTCTTCAATGCTGTGAATATTCCCTGCATTAGATTCCTATGTTTATGGCTGTAAAGGAAGTATTGGCTCACTTAGTCTAATCTCCAAACAGAAGTGAGCTGGTCAAACCCAGTTCCCAATATAATACATATTTCTGCATGGTGGTCTCCTCTCTGTAAAGCCATTTGGAAAGATCAGGCTTTCTGGAAGAATATGCTGAGAAAAGCCTGGAATTTATCACAGATGTTTCTAGAGGCTGGCACTTCAGGTGACATTGCTTTGAGAGTGCCAAAAGCCCATGGCAGGGTAATTGGGCAGATGTTTCACAAAATGAGACACCACAGTTGGGTTTGAAAGCTTATTTTTGGATTAGAAAAATCAATATTTGAAGCAAAGAAGAGTAAAGAGGAAACAGATTTTCTTGGTAAAATATTTCAGTGTAGTTTCTTACCATGTTGGGGCCCTGCTAATCAATGTCCAATCTGTGAGGGTGAGACACTGGAACAGGTTGCTCAGGAAGGTTGTGGATGCCCCCTCCCTGGAGATGTTCAAGGCCAGGTTGGATGAGACCTTGAGCAACCTGGGCCAGTGCCTGCCCATGATGAGGAGGTTGGAACTGGATGATCTCGAAGGTCTCATCCAACCCAAACCATTCGAGGAAGCAAACTTCAGAAATGTGCTGTCTGAGATGGGAGTAAGATGCAGGCTCTGTGCTGCTGTGAGCAGAAGCCTTGCACCATATTCTGAGGCTAAGCATGTTTTCAGGTTGCTGTTGGTTTTCTGCTGCTTGGCAAAGCAGTAATGGTAGCTGTGCCACTGTGTGGGCATGTGGCAGCTCAGCCTGACATGAGCTTGGTGATGTTGTGGCCTCTGCTGTATGGGACAGGGTAAACATGCCAAAGGAAGCCTCTTGAGCACTGTTCTCTTCTGCAGCAAGAGGTGCCATGGTGTGACTGCAGAGAGGATGCCAACATAGGCATTGGTAGGGTCAGCACTGCTGTCAGCCGTTCCTGCATGGCTTCTGTGAGCACAACAGAGCTGTGGTTTCTGCCACAGCCCTGCCTGTAATTTGAATCTCTTTATTGAAGTGCTGCCTCACTCTACCTGTTCGCTTGATGTTGCTAAGGCTGCAGTGTCTGAGCCAAAGTTAGTACTTAGAATGGCCTGGCTCCAACTTCTGCCTTCCTTCCACTATCTCCTGTGCCTTTCTGCTCCAACTTCTGCCTTCCTTCCACTATCTCCTGTGCCTTTCTGCTCCAACTTCTGCCTTCCTTCCACTATCTCCTGTGCCTTTCTGCTCCAACTTCTGCCTTCCTTCCACTATCTCCTGTGCCTTTCTGCTCCCCTCCTTGTCCTCTTCATTTACTAGGTATTACAATTTATTTTGGGTTGTTTCTTGTTAAACTACCCCTGTTCTTTTTAGCTATAGCCTCTAATATTCTCTCCCAGCCCTTTGTTTCTCAGCTCAGTCTTTTGAAAAGAACTGCATTGTGGTTTCAGCATCCATTTGTATTTCTTGTCTGTTGGTTGTGTTCACTTCATTAAGTTTTAGAGTGAAACTGGAGTCTGACAAAATGATGTGAAGAACCTTGAAATGTGTCTTCACTTTAGGATGGAAAAAGACTAATTGGAATCTGTGGTGCTTCTACCTGTATGTTCCTTCTGAATTCTTCTTTTCCCCCTCACTTTGCTGAGAAGGAGCTTACATTTATGCAGCAGCTTTGATCCAAGTGTGCACAGAGATCTCTTCATCTGTCACTGAGGCACAGCAACCACGTAACAGTGCACAGCCATGCTGCAAAATTGCTCAGGGCAGGAAGTGCTGAATATTTCACCCAGTTTGATGTTGCAGGGGAACCTAAAGAAATGGAAGGTAGTTACTGTAGCTGGAAACAAACCAGAGCACCTGCATGTAAAAGTACCAAGAAGGCCTTGGCGACATGAAAAAAAAAATCCCAATATCCTCTCAAAAAATTGGTACCTTAATTAATGCAGACCCTTTCTCTAGCAATAGGCAGAGTCATTGCTTTAGTACCTCCCAAGAGGGAAAAATGCCTCTTGTGGAACTACATGGCCCTGTCTGCATCTGAGGAGGCTTTGCTGCAATTCCGTTCCATTTGAGCAGAGTTACAGTTTGAAACAGAAACAGTAGTTCTTGCCTGAAGAAACCAACTAAAGCTTTTCCCAAGCAAACTCCTTTTTTTTTTCTTTTTTCTTTTTTGTTCCAGATTTGATCAATCATATCTTTCTCCCTCAACATAACACAACCATTTCTCATTTCTGTTACTGACATCACTCCCTGCACTGAAAACACCTGTGAGGTCTCTTGCAGACGTGTTGCATGATATATCCACTGGGCCATGAAAATGTTTACATTTGTGTGTTCCTCCTTTATTTCCAGTATTGCCTGGTGTGGGGCACAGTGAGCCCTTGTCAGCAGAGGAGCACACAATAGCATTTGGGTAATTAGAGTAACCATATGCAGTGGCAAATGGGATTCATGATAAGCAGAATGGAATTGTGTACCCTGGAATTTGAACCATATCCAAATACTCTTATTCAGATAATCAAATCTGGTTAAACTCTTAAAAGGCAGATAAATAACTGTTCCAGTAATCTGTGGTTGGGTTTTTTTTCCTCCTTCTTTGTTTATTTACTTTTAATCAGTAAGGAGAGGATGTTCTTAGAGGAGGAATCCAAGACCAAGTAAGACACCTGTCCTTGAGCCAAGAAGTCTCCATAACTTAGGAGCATGGCATAAGTAGCATTAGCCACAGGGATCTGAAGGAGGAGAGATGAGCCCCAGGAGGACTGCAGAGCCTTTGGTTGTAGGTACACAGTATCATGATGAAACGCAGCCTCACCATGACACCTGGTTTCAGTACAGCTTCCTGGCAATCGCCTATGAGCTCCTCTGCTTTTCAGCATGCATATGAAACCAGCCCTGCTCTGGCTCCTCAGCCTGCTGTCCAGGACCCCAAACAAGAGCATTCAGCCTGGGCTCACAGAGCTCTCCAATCACAGAGCAGGCCCAAGCTAAGCCAAACTCTAGGTTTTGGGGTCATTTGGAGTCACCAGCCTTGCTATTTTGTGCCACCTTGCCCACCAGCATCCCTGATCCACCCTTAGACCCCGCACGGAGCATCTATTCCATGTGTGGTCTAGCCCAGAGCTGCACTCCAGCTGCTGACAAAAAGCAAGATATTGTTCAGGAGTGAGAGCTTGGCTACCCTTGCCCTAGAAAGTACCAGATACTGAAATGCAATATTGAGTAAATCTTCAGATTGCCAAAACTCTTGTTGAAAGTTGAGGCAGAGACCACATTTGTAATGTGTTGAAAAATTTTGGATAGCTTTCAAAATGTTTACTTGACCTCAATTTCAGCTGAGCCCAGATGAGACTTCATTCCATATTTTGCAGATTCCTGAAGTTCCAGCCCTGTTTATGAGTCTGCCAGGCTTTCAGGAGAGCTCTGTGAGCCAGAGTAAGCCTTTGAACCACTCTTGAGGTTCCTCATCACAACCAAGTTCTAATAGCAAAACTTCATCACATAAATGATGAGGCCAAATGGGTGAGATGATCAGTGGGGATCATGTCAGCATTCCCACTGTAAAATCTCTTCTGTCTGAGCTTTATGAAAGTCAGCTGTAAAACAGATCACTCTGGGCTGAAATTTAGCAAACAAGACTTCAGACCTCAAACTGCAACAATATCATTTGTGGGTTTGGGTATTTATTTTTTTTTCTCAATGACTTCAGGAAGTATGTTTGCTTCTTGAGAGTTTTCTGCTTTCCACCCCCTCCTTGGCTAGTCCTGCAGTAGTCTGCTTGGGATCTGAAAGTGAAGGTGGCTTCTTCTGCCTTCTACAGTGTTTGCAGCCATAAGGATTCAAAGTCAAGCTTCAGCTGACGGTTTTGCAGATGACAATGACCAAACAGAATTCAGTTTTCTTAAGCAACTCTGTGCAGAAGTTCCATTGCTGGTATCCTTAATGTCCTGCTCACATCTGTAAAGTCAATGGGACTGGTCTGTAAATGCACAAGAAGTGTGGTATAGCTGCAGGAGATTAATGCATGAGGCACGGATTTGTGTGTTATTATTTGAGAATATTTTGCCTTCTGAAACCCAGCTTTTCTCTGGATCATAACTAAATTGCTGCTTTGCACTAAGGGTGTTTTGAAAGAATGCAATATTCCCACCATTCAATTCCTGAAAAACAGTCTGGCCTTGAATTCTTTCCTCTTTCTCAGGGAGAGATATGAAATTCAGGCTCACATAGGGTAGAGTGGGGGAAGCAAGTTTCTGAATTATCATTTCTGAACACAAGGAGGTTCCACCTAAACATGAAGAGAGACTTCTTCATGGTGAGGGTAACAGAGCTCTGGAACAGGCTGCCCAGAGAGGTTGTGGAGTCTCCTTCTCTAGAGACTTTCAAAAGCCACCTGGATGTGTTCCTGTGTGGCCTGCCCTAGGTGATGCTGCTTTGGCAGGGGGGTTGGACTTGATGATCTCTGAAGGTCCTTTCCAACCCTTAACATTCTCTGATTCTCTCACTTGAAGTCCATGAAGGGAATAGGCAGTAAAATGTGTGATGCTCCTGTACAACTTCCTAGTCCTGACTAAAGCTTGCACCTTGATCTAATGCCTTCAGAGGTCAGTGGCTTGGGCTATTAATAGAAACTCTTGATCTGCCTGGGAAGAACTGCTACAATGCCATTTCCTCTCCATTTGAAAGCAGCTATCCACTGAACATGAATTCTGCCTCCCCTTTGATAAGACAGCAGTCTTTTCCAGAAAGCAGAGGGTTACTCTAAGGAAAAGGACACCAATTTTTGATTACACTGCTGCTTTACAATAAAACTAGCTGGGCTGGGGCAGAGATTGCCTTTTGTCTACAGAAGTGTGAAATAATTTCTGTGATTCTGAAAAAAAAAAAAAAAAAAAAAAAAAAAAAAAGGCAAGAGGCCTAAAAGGGTTCACCAATAATAGGTGCTGGGGCACAAGAACTTACATAGGAACACACAACTCCCCATGTAATGCAGTTCTCCCTACCACAATATTTGACAGGAACTTTCCTGACACCGAGATGTATCGTAATTGAACATTGTCATTAAATGACATATTTACCCTAATTACATAATGAGGTATGATTGTGCTAATTGGGGAAAGGCGTAATTGACAAAATCACCAGAAAACAAACATGGAGATTGATGCCACCAAGAGAAAGTGGCTTAATAGGGACTAGTGCTGTGGATGTCTCTTGCTCTCCTCCCAGAACAAGAATGTTTATAGTACATAGCTAGTTACCAGTGCCAGGCATTGAGAGATGTTGTGAAAGTGCAGAAGTAACAGTAATTAGATGATTTCTGGTTTAATATTTGATCTCAATCCCTAAACTCACTACTTCATGTCAGTAATAGCAGCAAATACTCTAACTGACGGAATGACATTTTTTTTTTCTGCTTGAAATTACAGTTCCTCTGGGATGTAAATATACTTTCATCTATCCAAGCTTCACAGGAGCTTAAAGTGATGGGAACAAAATACCTCTAATTCTGAAACCAAGCTTTCATGAATGGGGAAAGATTTGCTAGGATAATCTGTGCAGCAGGCTGCACAGGAGGTGTCTAAAAGTTGACCAGTGCCTGAGTTAGGTATCAGGCCCTGAGACAGAAACTGGTTCAGTATTTAGAAGATACTTTTATCTTAAAATCTTTTGATATTGCTCTGTGAAGCTAGTGCAGGTTTCATACAGGTCTATGTGAAAATCTCCTTATTACTAGAACATTTGTGCAGAGAGATGTTGGTATGTGTGGGAGCTTGGAGGAGAATATTTCCTCACTGAGGACCTTCTCTTGGCCATTTGTGCTTGGACACTGCCATGGAGCAGGTCTTGGTGCTAGCAGTGGAAGCACAAATGGGGCACAGCTCCCAGGCTGGATATAGTGACGGGGGAGGGAGTGAGAATGCTCCTTGGATAAGTGCCAGCATGGAGCTGACAGCTCAAGGATTTGTAAATGTGGTGACGAAGAGGAAGTTGAAGTTGTGATGGAGGAGCAGCCAAGAGAGGTGGCGAGTCATGAGCAAAATGGTCACAGTGGCATTTGCCAACCTGGGAAGGATTTAGGTTATTTAGGAACAAGTTGAGAGTAAGGAATTTATTCACAATGAATTTTCTGTTGTAATGTATCTATGAGTTTAGGATACAAATCATAGAATCATAGAATGGGTTGGGTTGGAAGGAACCTTAAAGATCACCCAGTTTCACCCCTCTGCTGTGGGCATGGACACCTTCCACTTGACCAGGTAAACATTTTTTCTCCACCTTCTATTTTAAAGCCAATTCTTGGAAAACTTTTTGCTCAGCTCTGCTTGGTCTGCAAGATGTGCCTGGGTTAGTCTCAATGCAGTGGTGATGTTAACCACAATGTCCTTATATAAACTGATCAGCTATAGATAACCACTTTTAAATGTTTTGACTTATGTAACATCTAATATTCATTACGAGATTGAGATACAGGAAAATACTTGCCAGGACAAATTGCAGGGGGAAAAAAAAAAAAAAAAAAGAATAGCCTAGCTAGGAAAGATCTGGATGCACTGCAGTGTGTTCAGAGAAGGGCCACAAGGAGGATCAGAGGGCTGGAGCTCCTCTCCTATGAAGACAGACTGAAAGAGTTGGGGCTATTCAGTCTGCAAAAGAGAAGGCTCTGAGGAGACCTTACTGTGGCATTCAAGTATCTGAAGTGGGCTACAAGAAAGCTGGGGAGGGACTTTTTAGGATGTCAGGGAGTGATAGGACTGGAGGGAATGGAGCAAAACTAGAAATGGGTAGATTCAGACTGGATGTTAGGAAGAAGTTTTTCACCATGAGGGTGGTGAGACACTGGAACAGGTTGCCCAGGGAGGTGGTGGAAGCCTCATCCCTGGAGGTTTTTAAGGCCAGGCTGGATGTGGCTCTGGGCAACCTGCTCTAGTGTAAGGTGTCCCTGCCCAGGGCAGGGGGTTAGAACTGGATGATCCTTGAGGTCCCTTCCAACCCTAACAATTCTATGATTCTATATGAGACTGAAATGATCTAATATATCACTGCAGAATATGAAATAGGATGCTTTCAAGGGAAGTTATGTCTCCTGTGTCACATAGAAATCAGGTGGGATTTGAGATCTTCTATCACCCTGAATGAGCACACAGGTTCTTTAGCTTCCTCAGAGCTACCCTAGTTCCATCACTGGATTTCATGTTGGAGGACAGATGTCCACTGGACAAAAATGATGATGTTTTATTAAAGAATTGGGATTATTTAGGATGCTTCTAGACACCAACAAATCTCCTGTTCAGAGTACAGGGCCAAAGAGTGAGATTTGTGGTTGGTTTATAAGTTCTAACTAATAAAATGGTTAACAGTGACTCTACTGTCAGGGTACTGTACTGTGCTGGTAACTAAAACAACGTGTTGTATTTCCACAGAGCCTATCAGGTCACAGCAGACTTTACCAAATATGGAGTCATTAGAGGCTCCACTGATACTATCAACATCATCTCCACTTAAACCCTGCAAAAAGATTGGGGCTTTTCTCAAATATTCCTCTGCTGTTGCAAGGTGAGGTCTGCAGCGTGGTGTTGTTTCTCAACACCCTCCTCTCTTTCTCTCATCAGACTTTGAAGGTAAAGGTGGCTTTTTCATAGTCAGCAATGCTTTTATCCTAAGAAAATCAAACCAAGCAAGGTGGCATCTATTCAGCACAGCTCAGCATTCATTCTTAGGGTTTGATTCCCTGGTAATCCCCTTCCAGCACGAAGCTGCTGTGCCTGAGGAGGCGTTCACCTGAGAGGCAGGATCCCAGGACTGGTTTAGTTCCACTGTCTGCAACTAGCATATTTTAAGATGCTAATCCCTGTTTGTAAGCCATCATAAATAGGCAGCATACTGTTTTAAGTAGTACCTCAGTGGGGTTAGGGGAATGAGTCACAATGATAACATCCTGGGGTTTTTGACTGGGAACTAATACAAGTTAAAAATGTGCCATGTTCCTTGTTCAGGGAACACCATCTTATTCTGACTCCTGAGAGAGGCTTCAGTGTTGCACTCCACAACTCCTTAATCTTAACAAGCCAGAGTTACATGCAGGAGTAAAATTTACTTCAAGCTTTCTACCCTTTCACAGTTCTTCTCCTAATTCCGCTTCTGCAGACATTCTTTAAACATCCAGGAGCCAAGGTGCGTGTTCCAAGGTCAACATTAGATGTGTTCACAAAGGAAAAGACATGCTCGGACAAGTTGTATCCTAAGCTTTCTTTAAGTGCTTAAAAAAAAATGTATTGTGTCTGTTCTGTGCTGTAGTGCAGATGTGTCGACTGTGGAGGGGGAGAAGGATTTTTTTTTTTTTTTTTTTATGGCCAGGGACAAAATTCCTTCTTCTGTGAGACGTGGCCATGATCTTGCAACAACATCTAGCAACAACAACCATGACTTCTGGTGTCTTATCTACTAAAATATGCAGTGGGGAGGGGGAGCTACATTTGGCTTTGGTGTTTTGTTTTTCTTTATTTTTTTTTCCCACCAGCAAATCATTTATTACTTCTAAATTAGCGCACTGAGAACTTTGAGGACTGTTTTTAACTAGACTCCCCTGACATTGTGTCGGCTGTTGAAGTGGTGGGTGGCTTTCAGCATTTTTTGACTGCATGCATCCAGGTTGAGGTAGTAGGTTGTATAGTTTAGAATTACACCAAGGGAGATAACTGTACAACCTCCTAGCTTTCCTTGGGTCTTGCACAGAACGGCGTCAGGAGCGACCATAATTCCTCAGCAATCTTTGCTCTGGACACATGGAACAGGAAAGAGCAGGTAAGATGTGCTGGAAAATGTTTTGGTTTGTGTTCTCTTCTTTTCTTTCTTCTGCCTCTCCAAAAGTTCAGAAATATTCATTCTCTGAGCATTTGTTACCTGTTGGTGCTATATTATTGAGTATTTAGCCAATTCAGTGGGCTAGTAATGCTTGTCTCTCTTTATCAGCATTTGAGCAGCACAAAGTGTAGCATCCCTAAAAAGCACCATGGCAACATATCTGTGTTATTGCCTTCATGGTCAGCAATCAGAAGTCTTCAAAGGTAACATGAAAAGCATCCTGTATTCTATCTGGTATTGAGGTGTGTAAGCAGGCTTCCACTCCCATTAGTCTTTGACTGGATCAGTTTAGTTTTACACTAGGAGTTAAAGAAGGCTGTGCCCTGTAGCAGTATGAGACCTGGCAGGCTCATTGTCTCTCAGGAAGTGTAGGAGGCTGGTGCTGATGCTTCCAGATAAAGCCTGTAAGGGTTTTTTTTTTGAAAGTACCTAAATCTACACAGTCCTCGGGAGAGCTGGTCTTAGGGAATATCCATTAGTGATCACTAAAACAGTCAGCTAAAACCATAGTTATTTGGGGGGGGGTTTCTAGGCTTGTACCTTAGGTGTTTCAAAGACTGGTACTTCTGGACACATCCAATATAAGTGGTTTGCTTCTCCCTCACAGCCTTTTGGATTAAGGAGCTGTGGAACCACCTCAAATTTTGAGGAGGAGCTGTGTGGAGAATGGGCATATGGTGAGCCAGCAGTTCTGGGCAAGAGACCACATTGCTAATGTATCTTACATCTCTAAAATGCAGAGAATATAGCAAATACACCTAGCTGCTTA
Source organism: Indicator indicator (assembly GCF_027791375.1). Taxonomy (NCBI): domain Eukaryota; kingdom Metazoa; phylum Chordata; class Aves; order Piciformes; family Indicatoridae; genus Indicator; species Indicator indicator. The sequence goes on along the minus strand of NC_072043.1, from coordinate 3,336,106 downwards.
GGAGAGTTACAATTTTATTTTGCTTAAGTATTTGAGGCCTAAAAGCATCTCTGAAACTCTGGCTTTTATCTAGTACAGTTCGAACAGAAGAGTCAAGACCTTCATGTCAGCAGGGCTTGGGATCCCTGGAAGCCTGGATGAAGATGGTGGTTGTGATGCTTAATCAGAAGCCAGAACATGAGCTAGCCTACATCTTTGGACTATAGATATGTTAAATTCTGGCAAAAGTTTTTGAGTTCCCCAAAATAAGAGAGACTGTTTGCTAACTTCCTAAGTTAGCAAATAAAAGTAAAGGTTAGGCACAGGGTTCATTTTGTTAGGCTAATCTAGAAGTGTGAAAATGATAACACTAGTTCAAGGTATCTGAATAACCTAGAAAAAAAAAAATAATGTTTTTTATCTGGTAAAACAGCACATTAAAACTTTAATATCATCAAATCCTTGTTTACTGAATGCAAAGAGAAGCTGCTGGTTTCTTGAGTGTGCTCAGTTATTAGTTATTGAAAGAGTGGATTAGTGGGATTTTATTTCATCTTGTTTTCAGTGAGGTTATAGATATCACTACCATGGTTTATAGCTCTGCAGTTCTTTAGGACAAGGCAAGTACCCAGGCTAACACAACACTGCTTCTGTGTTTCATCAAGGCAAATGCATTAAATACATGCAGGTAGTCAAAAAAAAAAGAGGAATCTTTTTGGCACATTTTAGGCAGTGCCTTATTTCCACCCCCCATAAATCTCTTTTTTTTTTTTTTTTTTTTTTCAGATGGAAGTACAGATTTTCATCTGTAAATCCACAAGACTCACATCCAGTGTAGAGCTGTCCCATAAGAGTTGATTTCTTGTTACCTGTTTGGTACTTCTCTGGGAATAGATTCATGAATGGGTGGTGAAAACTCCCAAAGAGGGACAGTCTCTATTCTTTTTGGTCTGTGCTGCAGAAGCCTTCATGAACTTCAGAAGGTTCTAAAGCAGGGGTTAGTTATTCCAGCACACACATTTGTGTGGCTGTCAACTTAATCACAGAATGACCTCCAAAGCTCATCCAGTCCAACCTCTCCACAGTCAGCAGGGACATCCCCAACTAGATCAGGTTGCCCAGCGCCTCGTTGAGCCTCACCTTGAATATCTCCAGGGATGGGGCATCAACCACCTCCCTGGACAACCTGTTCCAGTGTTCCACCACCCTCATAGTAAAGAACTTGTTCTTAACATCGAATCTAAATCTGCTCTTCTCTAGTGTGAAGCCATTGCCCCTTGTCCTGTCACCACAGGACCTTTTAAACAGTCTCTCTCTATCCTTTCTGTACCCCATTCAGGTACTGGAAGGCTGCTCTTAGGTCTCCCTGGAGCCTCCTCTTCTCCAGGCTGAACACCTCCAGCTCCCTCAGCCTATCCTCATAGCAGAGCTGCTCCAACCCCCTGATCATTTTTGTGGCCCTCCTCTGGACCCTCTCCATCAGGTGCATGTCCTTCCTATATTGAGGCCTCCAGACCTGTACACAGTACTTAACTTTATGTTAAGTGTGTTAAGCGTGTGGTGTGCACATAAAATAATCTCTCTTGCTCCAGAGAACAAGGAATAATAATTTAAAAGGAGAATGGTCAGTGGTACATTGAAGCTGGCAAGAATTGTAACTCAATGTGCATATTTTTCTTCTGAACAAAATAGCATTCCAGCTCTCCCTGGGATGAGAGGAATGTATTGTCAATTAATTAGACTTCCATCATATGTCCTCGGATGCCCTTCTATCATATGCCTTCCATATGTCCTGATGTCATATGCCTTCCATATGCCCTCTATGTAATTAAGCTTCTATCATATGGCTTCTATCATATGCCATTTAAATAGATTTCCAGGAGAATATGGTGATGTTACAATTATGGACCTCTTGCAATGAGGAAAAGAACAACTCATGAGCTGTAGATTAGAAGGAGGAGGAAGCGAAAGGAAAGAGGCTTGCCCCGAACAGTTCCTTTAATTGCCGGGTTTGTTTCTCTCAGCTTAGGCAATGAATGGACAAAAGTGTCCTGTTTTCCTTGTTTTCCATGACTGTTTCATTCCCAGTTTTTATTCAGTTAAGCCCTGTGAACAGTCAGAGAGATAGCCACTGTTTTTCAGAGAACATCTCCGCTGGAATGTAAAACGAGAAAGAAACAATCCACCTCCCAGCAAATTGTTTGTCCTATGATAATGAAATGTAAACTCTGATCTTATTTTTTGCTCCCTTTAAGTCTAGAAGAAGAAGTGAAGCCCTAGAAATACCACGGTGAGAGAATTACTGAAAATGAGCTGGTTTGCTTGAGTTAAGCACGCATCCCTTATGGACAATGGGTGCAGATGGGATTGTGCTTTTCTTGGCATGGGGATTGCTTGGTGGAGAGTGGCCTAAAGTACAAGACTAGGGAGCAAAATGGATTTCAAATTTACTGTGACTTGTTAAGGATAAAGACCAAAAATAGGCACTGATGCTTATAGACGTAATGAAGCAAACTGCAAGCATTCAAGGAATGATGAGGTCAAGGAATGATGAGGTCTTGGAATGGTTTCCAATGAAGAGACAGCTAGTGTGCTCCTTTGCCTTGTGTACATTTGTGTATCTGTGCCTCCTTTCTTCCCAACAAATTCTGAGACTATTTTCTAATCCCCATCAGATCTGATAGAGGAGCAGTGACTTCTGAGACTATTTTGCTCCAGCAAGCTTTCCAGAAATGACAGAAATCGCAGCCACACATCCAGCAGTCAGGAAGAAGGTTGGAAGGACAACCAGAAGGTAAAATACTAATATGTGCTGAGCCATGAAATGGAGAGCAGTTGGTAGCATATGCCAGTTTACCTGGATTAACTGCACTGAATGAAGTAATGAGAACAGTTCAAACAGATTCCCACTGGCTGGTAACCAGTGTGTCCCTGAAGACTTTGTAGTCTAGTTGTTAAAGCATGCCAAAACCCATACCATCATGACTTCACTGCTGTTTTTATGTGCTCTACCTGGATTGAGCTAGAATGTACTGAACAATGCTCCTGTATTTTGCTGTGTAGGCAAACTGCTAGCACCTATTTGTAATATAGATTAATTCCTGAAAGATAGGTGGCAGGTCTTATTTTGTCTTAATCTTTTCATTTTCAACTCACTTCTCACTTGAAACACACAAAACAGAAGCAGTCCATCTGCAAGCTCTAGGTCATTAGGGAAATTATATGGAAAAATTCAGGTTGTGGTCCTGCACCATGATTAGTTTGCTGATGCCACAGTTGTAAACTGCACACTAAGGGAAACCTCTAAGCCACTTGTAGTATACCACTGAAATTATCTGTCAAGAATAATTACTGAAGTGTTGTATTCAGAACTAATTTTTTTTTTGCCTAGTTTGCTGGGCAGCAAGAAAATCCCATTGCAAATGCTCTTTTGCTTCTGTGTTTTCACATGGCTATGATACTTGTGAAAGAAGGTGCACTAACAGCCCTGAAGAAGGAACTCTGCTTGTCCACAAAATTATACCTGATGGCTTCTGACCCCATAAATGGCTTCTGACCCCATAACTATCTTCTGACTATTCTGTTGTGCTGCCTCACAGTTCTGCTTGCCAGCCTGTGATAGTGAGAAAGCTGAGGCAAGAGTGGCTTCCTGGGACCATATGGAAAGGAGGCTGAAACTCAGAAACTTTCACTGTTAGAGGGATTCTTTGTTTGTTTGTTTCTCTTTTTTTTGTTTATTTTTTCTTTATTTTATTAAGAGAAACAATTTCTTTATTCTTTTTCCACACCCAGCTGAAACTACGCTTGCAACACTTCTGCTGCTAAATTAAATGCATTAAGTAGAGTCAAATTTGTACATAAAAGTTTTGTAAGAACTGGGATGAAATAGAATGGAATGCCAGAATGACTCATTGTTTAATGAATAAGGCCCTAAGTGTTCTATTGATGCCATTTAAAAATCTCTATAAAATGTATAGAATTCATGTCATAACTGGAATTCCAAGCACAGCAACCTTGTGAGCTAAATTATGATGATGACAGGGTGCTGCTGCACAAATTAATATGAATTCTAACACGCTTCTGCTTGAAAACTGCTCAGACAGTTAAAAAAAAAAAGACAATTTCATTACACAGATTCGAAGGTCAGACCTCAGAAATGCTGCTACTCTCCCCTTGTGAAGTTGTAAATTACTGGAGAAATTCTTTTGGTGCATGTTAGAGCCGAAAGGTATAAAATGTGAGGGAACCAGATCTCCTTTCAATGAGATGTAGATATCAATTACAATGCAAGGTGCAATTGGAAAATAAAAGAATTAGCTGGTGCAGAGCAGCTTAATATTTGGAGCTCTTCTATCAGAAATGAACAGTCTCAGGTCAGAGCAGAGAAGTCTTTTTGATTAACTGGAACAGGCTGCCCAAGGGGGTTGCAGAGTCTCCCTCTCTGGAGATATTCAAAACTCACCTGGATGTGTTCCTGTGCGATCTGCTCTGGCAGGGGGGTTGGACTGGATGAGCTTTCAAGGTCCCTTCCAGCCCCTAACATCCTGTGAACATTTTTCTTCTCATTCTTGTTTTTCCCTGTCCATAGCTTGGTGGCTTAGATACGAAACAAAGTGAAGCTTGACATTTCCAGCATGAGTTTTTGAGACAAGTTCTACACCCATTCCTAGCTCAGTCAGAGACAAACTCATATATGTGTGGTGTTGGGCTACCAGGATTTAACACTGCCATAAATACTTCCAGTCTGAACTGGAACAGAAAGGAAATCTGATGTTTGGAAATTTCCCATAGCAGAGGAAGATGCAAAATACTTTATCTGGGCAAAACAAAACAAACAAAATGACCAAAAACCAACCAAACAAACAAATAAAAAACCGAAACTAAACCAAGCCAAAACAAAAAACAATCAAACAAAAAGCCAAAAACAAAACCCAAAAAAACTTCTTTTATTTTTCTGTCTTTCTTAAACAAGACAAAACTGTCCTGACTCCACTGATGTTCCAGACAGTCCCAGTTGCATAGGTTTAGATTTCTATATTCAAAATATGAAATGTATTCTCCCTGAGCAAATAACTTTTTTACATGCAAAAGGGTGAAATTAACCTCTTTGTACAATGTCATGGCCCTGTTTCTTGGTTAAATAAGTTCATGAATCAGGTTTCTGGGGCACATATGGAAAAAGATTGAAACTCTGGATTCTATTTTACATGCAGTGGCTCTTCCTTACCACCACCTCTCCCTGCTTCCTTCTCGAATTCACGGACAACAGCTTCCTCTCCTTAGGTGATGCAAGATTGTCTGAGGTGTACTGCAAATGAAATACCACTTACTAAAAATATTCCAAGCAATTATTTTCTTAAAAGCAGGAGGCAGGTGCTACTACTGTTATGGATGAAGTCGCTTACCCATATGGGAACAGGCTGAGAGAGTTGGGGCTGTTCAGCCTGGAGAAGAGAAGGCTCCAGGAAGACCTTAGGACAGCCTTCCAATACCTGATGGAGGCTCCAAGAGAGCTGGGAAGGGACTCTATAAAGGGTTGTAGTGGTAGGATGAGGAGGAATGGACCGAAGCTTGAGGAGGGCAGATTTAGACTGGAGATTAGGAAGAAATTCTTGACAGTGAGGGTGGTGAGGCACTGGAACAGGTTGCCTAGGGAAGTCATGGATGCCCCCTCCCTGGAGGTGTTCAAGGTCAGGTTGGATGAGTTGGACCTAAATGACCCTCAAGGTCTCTTCCAACCCAAACTATTCTATGAATCTATGAAACACAGTAATATAAAGCTCTTGATTTCTGTTTTCTATCTACATTCTTGTAGGTTCCTGTGTTCAGGCAGCCAAACTGCTGCCTCATGCAAGAGAGGAGCAAGCACTGTGGTGCAGGGTTCCCCCTTGCTCCTCTCGGGTCACTGAGGAGGAGTCCGCTTCAAGTCACCTTGCTGCCATTTTTCCTTCCACTCTTTGCCAAGGTCTGGTGACAAGACTGTGATTCCTCTAAGCTTGTCTTTGTTACAGGTGTGACACACAGCTCAGAGGGCTTCATTATGGCTTTCATAATGTATTAAGGAAATGTCAGGATCGAGTCATTTATAATTAACAGTGACTTGTATCTCTCATGTCTAACAGTTGTACTGTAAGAGGATTTTTGTGAATGGGCCATATTTTACACCAGCAACTCTCACTGTCCAAAAAAAACCCATAAGCAGTCAGGCAAATGTTTGGTAACTGCAGGGTTTGGTTTTTTTTCATTTGTTTGTTTGTTTACTCCTTATTGAATTCTCGATAGGCAACTAGAAAGTTGTTGCCTGTTGCTCCCAGATTCAGTACAGGTATAAAACTCAAACCATGAATGGAAGCTTCTATGAACATTTTAGTGTTTGATCCTGTTATAAATCTGGAGTGGATAAACCTCTGCATAATACAGATGTGCCATTTATGTGAGCATTGTCTATACTTTTGAGACCAGAGACAGTAAAACCTGCAGCATAGGAGCTGTGCTACCCAGTAATAGAATCACAGAAAGGTTTGGGTTGGAAGGGACCTTAAAAGTCATCCAGTTCCAACCCCCCTGCCATGAGCAGGGACACCTCCCACTAGATCAGGTTGCTCAAGGGCCTGTCCAACACCTCCAAGGAGGGAGCATCCACACCCTTCCTGGGCAATCTGTTCCAGCATCTCACCACCCTCACTGTAAAGAATTTCTTCCAAATATCCAGTCTGGGAGAGAAACTGGAAGTCTCAGCCACTGTGATCCCTCCATCTCCAAATATCCACTCCACAGCCACCTGGTGAGACCCAAAACAACCCTAATGTAAAAACATCTTTTGAAATTTTGGACAGATGCATTAAAAATTTAAAACTATCAGCAGCCTGGCATGGGCAGGGCAGACAGATGAGGAGTGGCTTATAATTCATTGCCAATAATTCCAAAGGCTTAGCACTGGAGTAGAGCTTCCCTATATTGGGATACCCAGTTCTGAGAAGAGTGGCTTCTCCTGAGAAGAAGATGAAAGGGGACAAAAAAAATGATCTGAAGCAGGGAAATTCCTGAAATTGATATACCATTCCCATTAGAAAGGAAAACCAAACTGATGTTATCAAGAATAGAAAAGAAAGAATAAGGAGGTAGACTGACATATCATTTCACAAAGTGCACCTGAGGAGATGTGCAGTGAAACTGAATGGTTGCAAACTGAAGATGTTTTAAAAAGCAGGTTTCCTCCAGCAGTATTTAAGTAAAAAGTGAACCTAATTGCTTTTAGAAGTTAATAGGAAGTTTGCAAGTCTAGAACAGATTGGATACTTACATTTTTAATAACCATGCCTAGAAATATGGTGGTTGATTATCATAACTTTAGAACTGCTTTAGGATGTTTCAGGGGTTTAGGATGAAATGCAGCAGTTCAAGACCAGGGGAAAAAACCAAACCAAACCAAACCAAACCAAAAACAGTGGGAAGAACAGCTCTTGGTTGTGGTTGCAGCAGCTCAGGCTGATGCTAGATTTGGGGAGACTACAGTCAGTCCCCTGAGGAGTGTAGGCAGACCCTTTGTATTCCTTAGCTTAAGTGAGATTTAAGGAATTGTTGTAAATAGCAGGTCAAACCCATTCCCAGCTTAATGCCACTGCTGGGGGTTTATTTGAAAGTTTGCTTTTCTTAGTCTGAAGTGGCCCCTCAAGCAACAGGAGTTGAGGCAGCAGGGAGTGGTTTGCAGTAGTGGTGGTTGCAGTCTGTCAGAGGCCACAGCTTCCCCTTGGCTTTCCAGCTCCTTTCATAGATGAGGCTGGTAGATTTGGAAGACAGAATTTTTTTTATAAAGAATGAGGAAGAGCAGGAAGTAAAGGAAGGAAATGGGAAGGGAAAAAAGCAAAACACGATCACTCCCTACTACAGATCTTGTGGTTTGAATTCATGTTGGAAATTGCACTTCCAGTAGCTTTTGAAATGTGAAAGGAGAACTTGTAAGAGCCCTAAGATATTTCAGTCAAGTGTTTCCCTTCATTTATTGAACGAGGAGGTCTTAATGGGAAAAATAAATCAGTGTCCACTACTTGCTGTGTTAGTAACGAGGTAGATGCTGAAAAGTATCTCTTCTAGGATAGAAGTCACTGGTCAGCAATCTAGAACCATGCTGCTGTCAGACATTCCAAGGACACTGTTCTGGTTGCTGCATTTCATAAAGTGAATACTCAGGGCTTTGCATCAGAAGTAAAGACCTGTGGTCTCCTTCTTCTTCACTGAAAGAGGAGGATATCCATATCCTGCTAGTGGAATTGTGAGTGCAAGGGGCGCTGTGATGCCAGGGGGGTTTATATTCCAACAGAGGGGCAATTTTTAATTGCAAAATACATATCCACCATCTCATTGCATGATCCATGCAGCCTCTCAGGAGGTATGGACACCAGCTCACTGCTGTGTGGTTTAGAAGAGGTGGGGATCTCGTAAGACATTCTGCCTTGGTTTGCATGCAAGTTTGTCACATGCCTGTGAAGTAGTAAAATTGCAAACCAGCAGTGACTAATCATTGAAGAGCCAGAAAAGGTTACCTGGAGCAAAGGGAAGTGTGTGGTAACTTTTCAGGCTAACAGAATGCAAAATGAAAGCCTAGCAGACAATCTGTGTGCAGTGAGTCTGTCCTACCCCAAAACTGAGTCAAGAGGTTAGGAGGGGTGCTTAGAAATGGTCCAGTGAAGAATGATGTGGGGTGCTCAGTGGTGCAGTTCTGTCAGTTCTCAGTACCAAGGAACTCTCAGTCATGCTGCAGTGAAGGGCTAAATGTTTAATCCATAAATTAGTGCTCGGAATGAAGAAAGACATCTGAAATCACAGGGAGGCTTTTTTTCTGGGTAATAAAAAAGCCTCTTCAAATTATTTAAAGCATGCTTCTCTTGCATTTTAAATCTGGGGGGAAGCTGTGCAAGTTAGATGGGGCAGTTTTTCTCTTGCTTAGTAATAATTTAGTTCAGACAGATGACAGCAGGATTTTTCTCTTTGTCCTGCCAGGGCTTTAAAAGGAGCTAGATTGCAAAGAAAATGCTTCCAGCTGCCATTTCCACAAATCTGAGCCTTGCTTATAGAATCATTTCATTTGGCCTGTGAGTTAGCTTGCAGACAAGTACTAGGCAACAGGATTCCAGCATATCTTTAACAGCATTGCTCAAGCAGAGCCTTGAGACCCAGGGAGGTGCTGGGTTCTGATGTAACTCTTCACATTTTTGTTTGCTTCTTGTGTGACGCAGGCCTGAGGCTTCAACAGTAATGTGCCAGAGTAACAACGAGGACAAAATGAATCTCTTTTTTTTTTTTGCCTGGGTATCTGAGGGAGGTTTAAAAACTCCAAACTGGGCAGAATTCACTTGGGAAGTTCAACGCCTGTAAAGCACCTCCCTTACTTGCTGCGAAGCTCTCGGTCTGCCTCGTGCCACATTGCATTACGTCTCAGCACAGGCTCTGCATTACAAATTAATGTAGATTTGTCCTCAGATACCCTACTGTGGAGAGGCCATTTTAAAGTCTTTAATAGGGCATTAGAGCAATTTGTCTGTGATTTAGTTTTAAGTGGGCAAGGAGAGTGGTGACATACGAAGCTGGGAGGCCCTAAAATTCTTTGAATATTCCATGTTTTCCTGGAACTGTTGGGGAAAGGCTGCCAGAAAGGTCTTGGCAGGTTTTCTAGGTGGCTGTCCAAGTCTGAAGCAAATATGGATAGTTAATAGGCTAATGCAGTATACAATGCAGCCCAAGTACGCATATATAACATAAGTTTTTTATTTAAGAAATCCCATTGCATGGAAGAGCAAATGCAATGCCAATATATCTTCCTGAAAGAGAATAACAAGAGAAAAAACCACTGTCATCTTGTAACAATAAAACGAGGGATCTTTTGCCCTTACTTTTTAGGGACTTGAGTTGTCAGTTGAAGAAGAGAAGCCTTAGGAAATGAAATCAGTAGACAGGCAGTGGCTTTCCCATGAGGGCCCCCCACTAATCAGGAATGGTTTACATGGCAATAGTCTGTGTCACAGAAAAAAGCCAAGAAGTTGTTCAAAGAATGGATTTCCTTTGCTAGATTGACTTTTTTTTGTTACCATGCAAATAATTAAAAATAGCAATTAAGCAGGAAAGTAAACAAATTATGACTTGGGACCTGCTGCTGCAGTTGGTTCCATGTGGACAGATCGTCCCAATCTGAAGCATGAGGCCACCTCTTTGGGTCAAATGGTAAGAAGTCAGTGCTGCTGCTTTATCATCCCAGGTATAGGCTGCTTTGGGAGGGGTTTCTCTGTGCACCAGGGTCAGAACCATGGGGTTCTGTGGTCACAGGCACCCAGGGAGCAGGTTGTTTACTGCTGTGATGGGCAGGAGTTGTTCCTGGGAAACACCAGTTCATATTTCTCTGAGACACCAAGTTGTAATTTTCAAATTGTCTCCACTGCAAGGGATTCTTGCTCACATTCAGCTCATGGGGCCTGTCATGCTTTATTATTAATGAGGCAAAGACTTTGCACAGCCTCTGCCATTATAGTGGAACAATTTCTTTCTTTTTTTTTTTTTTTTATTAAGTCCTTGGTGGAGACCCTGAAGTTCTGCTACAGACTCCCAATGGGATCTTGGATGATTCACTCATTTTGTGTTGTTTTTATTCAGTGCCTATAAGACAGAGGTCTTAGTTGCTCATAATGAGTGTTATAAAGGCAGAGGAACTGATCATATGTGAACTGTTCAGAGACAGTCGTGTTTGATATCCCATTGGAATGGTAGGGGAGCACACTGTGTACATCTATGAAGAAACATTTCCCAGGGACTACCTCCATGTTGACATATGTTAAAACTGACAATATTTGTCATCTACTGTTACTTTTATCAGCTTACAAAGGTTATTATTACATTTTAAAATCCTAATTAAGAATGTTTTTTTTTTCCTGATAACAAGATATTCGACATTCAGATGGTTCTCTTTTCCCCATTTTGTATCTTGCAAAAATGTTGCACTGCCCTGTATTTTTTTCTCGTTATAAACCCAACTAAATTTAAGTTTGAAGGTGTACTAGAGCCTGCAGTGCAACATTAAGTGATGTGGAAGCATAGCCTGGCACCAGGAGTGGGGGAGACTGGCTGCTCTGCTTGCGTCCCGCTGCTATTTCTGGCATACAGAGACTGAGCGGTGTCTGATGGGCCAAACGTAAGTCCTCAGAGGCTGCCGTGCCATCCTCGCCTTCTGATGTTCATTCTGTCTGTCACATGCCTCTTGATAGGTTGCTTTCTAATTTTTAGTACACTCTCAACACCAGCAAAGCAACTGAAAAGCAGTTCCTGTGTATGAAGACCTCTGTGTCTGGTTTCACAAGAGATAAGGGCAACTGGACTCGCGTTCAGCCTTCCTCTGTGTTAATGTGCCTAAGCCTATTATTTCTTTGACAGCAATACCTAAGTGGCTTGGCATCCCATAGACACCCTGTGAGAAGAGACTCCCTGTCCCCAGGAGCTTGAAGTCTAAATAGATAAGGCAGGCAGAAGAGGAAACAAAAAGAGATGGAGAGACTTGCCCAAGCCACTTAGCACATCGAGCAGCAGGACTGGGAATAGGAAGAGGTCTTTTGAATTCTCTCCTCTGTCATCACCACTGATTTGGGATTCCTCTGGCTGGTTCTGTGCCAGCTTCTGCCTGTCCCTGTGCAGGAATCAGTGGCTTGGGCCCACCAACCAGCCGTAGAAAATACTGTGGTGTCCTACCTTGGGGTTTATTTCTTAAGGAGAATTTTTTTTCTTGAGGGAAATATGCCCTCAAGTTGTTTGTCTTTTTCAGTTGTGTCAACTGCAGGGAGCTCTGTAGCTGGAGTACTGGAAAACTCAGTGGTGGTGAAAAGGGCTAAGGATAACTGTGCTTTGAGGTTCTTCATGAACCTGTAATCTCTTATGGCTCTTCAAAAACATTAATTAAGGCTCAGAGTCACAACTTCTTTCATATGTCCAATAGTTATGCTACCTGCTTGTGTTGGATTTATGTAGGAAGAATTGGAAGCAGGCTACAGGACTGAAGGTCCACAGCAATCCTCTAATCTCTGAATTACAATCTCACCCCTTCTTTCCTATTGAATTATAATTCATTCTAACCCTGCTCTTAGTCACATGAATTTCTAATTTTACTTTAATTTTCTACTTTTCCTGCCAGGTCAGATTCCCAAAATATCCCTAAACTTTTATGCATGTTTCTGAAGTTGACTCCAGGTTCAGCAATTTAAATTCTAATTGAACATCTTAAATATGTAATTTACTGGCTTTTTCAGGGAAAAAAAAAATAAAAGGGAAAGGAAAGAGCTGCATGAGGATCATCATCTTTTTTTCATGCAATGATTCTATTGAAACTTCAAGTAAAGTTTATAAAAGCATTAAAAGTTGACCAGAGAGACAGTCTTTGTAGCAGCCTTGTAGGTTAACGTATTAATAGAGTTCCATCACTGAGTGGAATATTTCATGATTTGTCAGATTTTCAGTATGAAACCTTAATCTGATCTTAAAAAATGATGTCACCAGCACAAAACAGGTTAGATTTATCTGAAATTTGCATGAGGTTTTTGGAGCTTTCGTTACGTTTTATGTGAACGGAGTCTTAGTTGAAAATTTTGGTGGACCTGAAACCATGTGAAACATGAAGGCTTTCAGGTGCTTTATGTGATTATGGAAATGGCAAATCATGCAAGAGGAGATGTAATACATTTTTTTTTGCGTGACTTCATCCACATAAATTTGAGTTTCACCTGGAGTTTCAGAGTTGAGTTAAATCTGGTATGTAGAGGAGAGCTCACGGATAAGGGCAGATTGTTAACTCCCCGCAGACAAAACACACATAACTCTAGGTACTGCATTTCCCACTTCTTCCACTCTTTGATATCAAATGAATTCATCTCTGTAACCTTTCTTTTCAAATTCCTCTGTTATATTAACTGAACTTTTGTTGAACTCTTCTCATTTCCCTAAACTTGGTTTTCAGTCAGAGCATGGAACGGTGCAGTATTCCAGAGCCTTTCACTAGACTCTGGTCACTAGGAGGTGAGCAGCACTGGTTTACTTTTAGTTGCTTTACTCACCTTGGGATTGTTTTATGGCTTTCTCACCTTAGCATTTTCATGGTTCTCCATTATCCTTGGGATTGACCTAGTTGGAACTCAAAGATCTCTCAGGATAGTGCTTGGGTGAGATAATTTCCTAACATATGCCTTGTTGGATTTGGAGGTGAAAGTTAGTGGGTGAGTCAGCTTAAAAGGAATTGGTGGTGAAAGGGAATTTACATGGCTTCAACCACGCTCCATCCTCTGTGTTGAATAACAGGGTATCAAATGAGGATACCAAAAGTAATCTGGACAGAGCAGCTCTCTTCCAAGGACCTCCAAACACTCCAAGGACATGGTAAGCATTGTCATGATGGTTCTATATTACAGGGAAGCAAGATAGGAAGTAATTACTTCATCACTGCCTCGGTGTGGAATTGGACAATGGGCTACCAAACAGTGAGGTTCAAATAAGAAGCTTTGTCAAATTTGTCAAATTCCTCACTTGACAGAGCACTGAAGACATTTGATTGGTTTGCAAACTATCCTCACATATTATCATATATGCAGCCCATAGAGCGGAGATATAACTCTCGTTTTAAAGATATTTCCTAAATGATCTCTGCATAGTTTGCCTAGAGGGAAGTTACTGGCTTGACTCAAAAAGCCCTTAAGGTTTTATAGTTAATGCTTAGGTCCCCAAAATCATCCTCTCTGGCTGAGCATCCCTTCTCTTTACATGTCTTCTCCTTTGACTTGCTGATTCCAGTTCCACTCAGAAAAATTAGTAATAGTTTGTCTTCTCTCTGCTTTCTCCTGTAACTGTGCACCTTCCAAGGTCTCTTCTTCCTCTGAACCTGTCTCCGTGATTAAAATTTGTTCTTCCTTTCTGTTTTCCAGCTTCTCTCTGCAAACTTCTTCTCAATCCATTTCTGCAAGGACTTCTCCTGCAAGCCAGGTCCCTAAGAGGATTAGTGAAGGGGATACCAATTTATTTATACCCACCTCAGCATGGTAGCAGTCAAACATTATAAGTTACTGGATTATTAAAGGGCTTGTAGTGCATGAAATAAGCTTCAGTCTTCAGGTGCAGTTCCGAGTGGACAAGTATCTACCTCAGAGCTGCTATGAACTTAGCCCCAGTTCTGGTGTTTGTGTTTTTTCCCTTCTTAATGTGTTCACATTGGCACACTCAGGATTAGGTGGGCTGCAAAGTCATGGCCTCTTTTTAAATATGAGAACAGTTTTCAGGCCTCTTTCACTTGCACTTATTTCAGCAAAAATAACAACAACAACAACAACAAAAGCCCCAAGCAAACAAAAACCAAAACAAAAGAGAAGCACGATGAGTTGTGGAAACCCCTCAAACTTTCCCAGTTTAATTGATTCCAAATTCCTGGTGGTTACAGTGCCCAGGTGATGTTGGCATTTGTGTTTGCTGCTGTAGTGCCTGACTTGAACAATCCCAATGCAGCAAGTTAAATACATGGCTATGATCAAAAGACAATGACACCTCTATTTTCTTTTTTTTTTTTTTTTAATGCCAGCCTGGAGGCCCTTAGGTTGTGGAACTGAGTCTTTGAAAAACAAGGTTACTGGACTCTAATAAAACGAAGTGTCCGGATGTTAGTGATGATTCATAAAAGCAATTAAAAAAGGAAAGTGCTTTTCCACTCAGCGTAATGTCTTGGTCTGAACATGCCCCTTAAGCGTGTGTCTGTGTGATGCTGCAAAGAGTGGTCAGTGGCTAGTGACCACTCCTTAAGACAATGAATCTCTTTCCAGCATAACACTTCTTTTTCTCATGGTTCTGATGATCAAACCTGGGTTTTTTGGGTTTTGGTGGGTTTTTTTTGGCTAATTGAGTCCTTCTTATTTAGCTTCTATTTCAAATGAGTTCCCATCTCTTCTTTAAATCTGTGAAAAAAAAAAACAAACAACAAACAAACCTACTGAGGATGTAATATTTTCCATCAGAGAAATGTGGGGTTTGCAATGTAAATACTGGAGATGGCAGATAACTGAAATTCATCAAATATGACTATTCCCTCCCCCACCCAGTGCTACTCTCTTGCAGGTCAGCCCTGACCTTCCACAAGCACAAAACACCTCATTTGTAGAGCTTTCCAAGTGATTTGCAATAAGCAAGACTGAACTCAGTGAAAACGTGATTAGGGTTATTGTTGTACACAAAGATCCACCAGCCCAACCACATTACCTAAGCAAGAAGTAGACCCTGAGGCATGCCTTGCAAGCTTCTTCCTAGGTGGCTTTTCAAGTTGTCTCAACCAACCTGTTAGCTGTTAGTGATGCCTATTAGGCTCTGCTGCTGTTCTAGAGCAGACACTTCAGTCTTACTGCCTTCTCCCGTTGCTTCTCTTGGGGCCTTTGCATATTTCAAAGCTGGGCCTTCAATTTGCTTTACCCTCACCCATTGCCCTTGGCTAGCTCATGAATATATGCTAAGAGAAGCACAATACTTTAGTGATGTATCATGGATCATTAGGTGGAGTAACTATTCTTAAAACATCACTGGTATGGATACAATAATTAGAGATGTGCTTTTGTTAACATTGCCAGCCTCTACCCTCTTGTACAGTACCCTTGGGTACTAAATAATTACCCACTTTGTGTGGTTATCTAGCTCACTAATTACCCACAAAAATTGGGGTCAGGTGTTAACTGCTCGAAATAAGTATCCTCCAAAGACTTGGTTACATAGTATAAAGAAATTATGTATTTGCAACAAAACTTTAAAAAAAAAATCAAACAGTTTTTGGGGGGGAAGGAAAAATAAGGGAACATGAAAAGGACAATGGATGTAGATTGTTCTGTGTTGATGGCAAAATCTTGCAGGCTGCTGTGAGGGAATCTGTAAGAGGAGTGAAAGGATGGTTGACAGATACAGTCTCTCTAATCCAGTCTACTTCTCCCAAAGATTAGATCCTTCAGCACACAGGGTTTGATTCTTCCCCTATCTAGGCTGATGTCATTCAGGATTATGTTGGTATAAATAAGAAAATTTGTATCTATGGATTTCTGGGCTGCATAATCCCACCTCTTCTATCACCCAGGAACCTCTGCATTGCACCCAATAATTTAATTAGGTATTATATATTTATTTCCATGCATTTGTTCCAGTTGTTTCAAACTCTGTAGGCATGCAGAATTTCATTCTAAGGCTGCTGCTCATAAAATGTAGCTTGCTTTGAGTAATAATTTAATTCCTGTGTTCAGGGAGTTACCCCAGTGAGTCAAAGATTTCTAGATAGCCCCACCCTCCCCAACTTCCCGAATACTTACACTGCAGTCACTTTCTCTTTGCCAGACCCACACAAGTTGTCTAACTAGCCAAAATCCCAACAGGCAGCTTCTCCTGCTTCCCCCATATGAGCCCCAGAAAACCAGGAAATAAAGCCACAGAAGCCCTAAAACACCCAGCACATGTTAGAGAGGGATATTTAACAGCCCATCTTGCTCACCTGCCCTCCTGCATAGGTGCTTTCTGTTTTCAGTGCAAAGGAAACAGATTTCAGGGGAAGCTAAGAAGGTGTTTCTGAAAATCCCACTATGCACCCATCAGGGGCTTTGGATTCTCAGACACCTTGAAGTCCTAAGCATCTGTGCAGCTCACAGCGTAACAAAGAAACTGCCTTCCCTATTTATTTCTGTATTCTGCATTAGGTGCTTCCTCTCCTTTATACCAAGTACCACCTTCTGTTCCCACAAGCACCTTTTGAAGCTTATGCAGAGTCAGGTATTTAGGCGTTACCAGCCTCAGCTCCCAGCCTCATTTCCAAGGTGGGGGTTCAGGTAAGGCCCCACATGGTGGGTATGTGCTGTCTTTGGGGGCATACCTGCGCTCCACATTGTGTAGCACATCTCTGGAAAACGCAGGGATCAGCCTCATAAAGGCACAATGCAGATTTAGTCGTCATCTTTGTCTCTCCCTCCCTCTTCTCCCCCCCCCCCTCCTCCCCCCCCAGCTCCCCGCTGATGTTAACTGTCTGTATTATTATTTATTGTTATCAAGGGATTTGGTTTGATCAATGAAGTGTATATGCGTCTGACGGACATTGGGAGAGGAAATGCTTGGAGAATGAGTAACATGTCTGCAGTGAAGGGTGTGTGTGAGGGAGAGAGAGGGAGCATCGGTACTAGAAACATTGACTGATGAGTTCATTTTAAAATCCAAGGGCATATAGCTGGTAAATTAGCACATATTGCAAATATAGTCTGGTGTGAGAGGCAGCAGTGCTGCCATTGAGCAGAGGGGGGGTGGGGGTGGGGGGTGTCGAGGAGAGGAGATTGTCAACTCTAAAGTCATCACGGGCATGAGCCAGGCAGTCTGCCTGCCTCAATGCAGACGTGGGGCGTGCGATTTCCACGGGCGGCTGCGGGCTGCAGTGTGGCGGAGGGGGGGAGCGGGGGGAAACCGAGATAACAGCGGCGGATTTTATTGTTTTAAAATCCAGATCCAGGCAGAGGGATGCTAGGCGAAGGGCTGCGGTCCCACCACTTTCCCCCACCCCTTCCCTTCTCAACCCGTTGCACCCCCTCAGGAGGGCGGCTTGGGGCTGCAGCGGGTGTCCGACTGTCCGGGAGGGTCCCGGGGCCGGTGCCCAGCGGGGACGGGGCAGCCGCTCCGGGGATGCGTCGGTGGCCGCGGCGACGGGTTTCTCCCGAGAGTTTAAGAGATTATTGGGGAGGGGTGAGTGGGGCTGGGGTGGGGGTGTGTGTGTGTGTGAGAGAGAGAGACTGGCGGCGGCGGGGGGAGCCGAGTCCTTATTCTGTTAAAGATTTAAGTAGGCATGCAAGGAATCTCTAGGATAGTTGGCAAAGGGCGAGGGTGGGGAGGGGGGGAAGGATCCAAAAGAGTCTGTAACCAGACACTGAAGCTTTCCAGGAGTGAGAGTGTGTGAGAGAGACGGAGACAGAGCGAGAGGAAGAGAGGGGGCAGTGTGGTCTAGTACATTTTCATCTGGTCGTTGATTTGAGCCTGATGCTTGCTGTCCCTCAACAGCCTCCCTTGCCTGTATTTTTTCTTTCCCCCTCTCCTCTCCTTTCCTTTCCCTTCTACTTCATCGAAGCCTAGGGGAGCCAGTAAAGATTAAATGTGCTTTCTAAAAGGCAGCCACTTCATGCAGCTATGTCTACTACCTCCCCCCACCTTCCCCCCATCAGCTACCCCCCGTACTCCCCCTTTTTGAAATAAAAAAAAAAAAAGGAAAAAAAAAAAGAGGGGGAGACAGAGAGGGAGAGAAGGAAGGAGGAGGAAGAGGAGGACTATAGTTTAATGATGTCGGGACTGGCTGATCCAGAAGGAGGAAAAAAAAAAAAAAGGAGAAAAAAAAAGAAAGAAAATATTTGAGATCCTGGACGAGGAAGGACTTTGGTGAATGGGCTCAGACTCCTGAGGTGAGAAAAGGACGGAGTGAATGATGATGATGATGATGATGATGATGATGATTCCGTAAATGGTGCCTGTTACCGCTGCCCCCGGCCGTGCGGTGGCGGCGAGCGGCGGGACGCGGAGCCGGGCTGGCCGTCGAGCCGAGCTGGCCGCCGTGCGGGGCCGGGGGAGACCTGCTTTCGGGAGCGCCGGGCCAGCAGCCGCGGATATTTCGCATTTTTAAACTCGGGCCCTCCGGTACGTTTCGGCTTCTGCCCGCTTATGCCGCTGGGCCTAAAGCGGTTGCAGAGATGGGTGGAGGGTGCAGATCCATATTATTTATTTGGGGAGGGTTGGGGGGGTGGGGTGTTGGGGGGGCGGAGGGGGGGAATGGAAAGAGGGAGGAAAGGGAGGGAGGAAAGGGAGAAGAGAGGAGAAGGAGGTGGCAAGCTGGGGACGAAATCCTGCTCTCGGTTATGGCCGGCGTAAATTTCCATTGGCTGGGGTTGCACAAGGTGCTCGGAGAGGAGTCGGTGCAGGATGGAGTCCCTTTTGTGTGTGTGTGCGGGTGTGTGTGTGTGTGTACGGCGCTCGGGGACCCTCCTCTCCCGGGGAAGCGGGTTTTTCTCCAGGTTTTTCTTTGAAAGCCCGACCGGCGGCTGGCAGGGGAGGGCGGCCGGGCTGCGGCGGCGCTGCCCGCACCCTCCCTCCGCCCTCCTGCTGACAGTCGGGGCTCGCCTTCCAGCGGGCTGGCCCCGACTTCCAGCCGCCCCCAGCTGATGCGGGACTTAGAGCGGGCCGCAGCTTGCAGACCCCCAGCCCCGTCTCTTAATAATAATAATGATGATAATAATAATAACAGCGACAGCGGCGGCATTGGTGGGAGCGCGGAGGGAGGAGGGCGGCAGGCGAGGAGCTGCAGAGGAATTCGGTTCCTTTTCCTTTTCCCCCTTTTCTTTTCCTTGATATATTCCCTTAAAAAAAAAAAAAAAAAAAAAAAGATGTTTTAAAAATGCAAGCGGCTTGCCCAGCTGCACACACCCACCCTCGCCTCCCTCCCCCGGCTTGCGCACACCGCACGCTCGCACTCGCTCGCTCGCCCGCGCCCGCTCGGGTGTCAAAACCCGCCGGGCACCCAGCCTGGTCCGGGCACTGCCCCTGCCCCAGCCCCTGCCCCGAACCCGCCCGGGGGTCCCGCCCGCCTTCCCACCCCCCCTCCCCCTTCACCCTCCACCCCCCATCCCTCCATCCCCACCTCCCCACCGCCGGGCTTTTCCCCCCTGCTCTTGGCGCTGAAGATCGGAGCCTCCCCCGCTTCCAAATGGTGAGTTTCTACCTGATTTTCTCGAACTCGGGTTTTTTCTCCATCCCCGCCGGCCGCGGGGCTGGTGGAGGGGGCGGGGAGGCAGCGCCTTTATGCTGCTGCATGCTTTGTGCCAGGCGGCTGGAAGGAGAGCCTGCATATTCCTGCTCTTATTTCTGCATTCCTTTTCGTTGAAACAATGAAAATAATTCCGTCACTGCCCCAAACTTCCCTTTCTTTCTTCCTCCTCGTTATTTAAATGCGGAGACTTTCATATATTTGTCGCAAGCGACCTTGTGGGAAGCTGTAAGGAACCTGCCGCGCCTTGTCATTTTTGTATAAACGATTAAAAATGGAATGTATTCTCTCAACAGAGGGTCCTTAGAGAAGCTCTTTTCTTCCACCTGTGTGTCCTGTTTTGTAATCTTGAGCCATGATTTGAACTTGCCTGCTATTCTTTTCCTCTTTCTCCTTTTTTATCTTTAATTTTTGATCTCTGGTTTTTGGTTTTGGGGTTTGGTAGTGGGTTGGGGGTTTTTTTCTTTTTTTTTTTTGGTTGGTTGTTTTTGGGATTTTTTGTTGGTTTGGTTTGGTTTTTTTGCAAGAAATAGTTTGTTGCGCCCCTCTCAATCCCTGAGACCCTAACTTGTGATGTTTAGCTTTTAAATCCACGGGTTAGGCTCTTGGGAGCTGTGAGTTGTGCTTTGACATCTTTATTTTATTTTATAAATATATCCTCTCTCTCTACGTGTGTACAAGTGTGCCTGTGTGTGTATATATATAGACGTATACACACACATACAATAGTGTTTAGTAGACCTTTTAAGGGGGGGAAAAAGAGTCTCTCCTCCTCAGGGCTGCTCGGCTCGTAGCAGGGCGGTGGTTATGGCCATTTACTGTAAAAAAAAAAAAATCCCAGATCAAAACTAGAGTCTGTATGACAGCGAGATTTGGTTGGGTTTTTGTTTTCCTCTGTGTGTGTGTGTGTATATATATTCAAGAGATAATTTTACAGCTGATACAGATATGGGGGTGTATGTATGTACACATCTAAGTGATTATTATATATGCGTGTGTAGATAAGATATACACGATATGGATGCATGTCAATATAGCTATTGAGGTGTGTGTATAGACACATATGGATGCTACGTGTGTATGAATATGTATGTAGGTAAATAAAGCCCTAGACATGTATATATATTTACATACGGAGCTATATTGATATACATGCTTGTGTTTGCAGAGAGAGAGAGTTGCCTTGCTGCAGGCCACTGCATATAGCATCTCTCTCTCTCTCTTTTCCCCTCCACCCCCCTTTCTTGAGAGCAACACAGAGTACCCTGAGAGCGTAACAGTAACAGCTCGGTACATTGGTGCTTGACCTCAGCTGAAATCCCAGCATGCCTCATGCTTCCAAGTTTAAAACTGAACGATTAATCTTAGAAATGTGCTCTATGGACACACAGGGAAAGAAGGAAAAAAAAAAATCAGGGGGAAAAATATCTTGGGGGAAGAAAAATCGGGAAAAAAATAGAAAAAGCCAGAAGATGGGCTGGATCTTACAGGTCTTTAGGTCGAAAATAAATTAAAGAATAAAATACTAAAGAATAAAATGGTTGCATGCACTATTGGTTGGGAAACTACTAAGAAAAAAATCCTGAACAAATGCTGAAGTTTTGGTTTAGTTCTTTTCTAGCATTTAAAACTTTCCTGCTTTTCCGGTCAAAATGATATGTAAATGACAAATCAGAAATGTTAAAAAAACCCAAACTGTTTCCTGCTGCTGTTTTTCTTGCTTAGATATTTATTTTGCTGTAAAATGAATTCTGGTTGGAACTGTATTTCTTATCTGTGTTCTGCAAGGTAATTGATAATGAACTTACTGTACCTTGTTATGGCACCGAATTACTGTCTGAAATTTGAATGCAAATGCTTTAACTTAAAACACAATGCACCAAAAAAAAAAAAATGGATGGTGTAACATTTTGGTATTTAACAGCTTAGGATGTGTTTGATGCTTCCCGTTGTTTAACAGTTACTGAACTGGAAAAGGTTGCTTGTTTGATTATTTAACTTTTTTTTTTTTTTTTGTTAGTTTCTTTTTATTGCCACTGTAATTTCATTTACTATTTTACCTCCTTAAAAAAAAAAAAAAGCCAACAAAGCTTTTCACTTCTGAATTTGTATATTCTTGCAAATATTTCAGAGTGAGAAACTTATACCGAGTTGCAGCTATTTTCTGTTACCTGTTTGGCATTATAAATCAGAACACGATATGCCACAGCCCAACCACCTTTGTCCAGCCATTATCTGCACCTCAGAAACAGGGGAAAAAAAAAAAAAAAAGTAGATTTTTCTCCTTTTTCCTTCCGAAGCTGCTTTTAATCGCCTTTTCCCCACCTCGAGCAGGGCAGGGGAGAGCGCTTTTGTCTCGGCACACCCGGGACCCCCTTCTCCGCGGTGCCCCGCACCCATCTCGGCGGGGCTGCACCGGGGCAGCCCCGGCAGCGCGGCCCGCACCCCGCCGAGCTCCCCCCCACACACCTCCTCCTCCTTGGCCCTTCTCGGGGCCAGCCCGCCCGGCTCCCCCCCCCCCCCCGCCCTCCCGCCTCCCCGGGGGCTGCGGCCCCGCTATTGTCTCCGCCTTGGCTGCGCGGTGTGGTGCGGAGCGGAGCTGGGTGGGGGGGAGTTGCGCGGGGCTGCGGCAAAACAATGGCCGGGGGCGGGGGGGGGGGGGGGACCGGCGGCCGGGCTGCTGCGGGGGCAGGGCCCGCTCCCCGCTCCGCTCCGGCGCAGCGAGGAGCATAATTGGGAGCTGGTTCAATCACTACCAGTCTAGACTCGCCCAGACACATCAATTAGAGGGGCTGGCGCTTTAAAGGGATCGCGGCTGGAAGGAGCCGGGCCTTCGGGAGACGCAGCGAAATAAAATCAGAATGCAATGGGAAACAATTGGCAGGGATTTGGAATAAGGAGGAAGACTAAAAAAAAAACCAAAAAACCCCCAAAAAACCTGGACTCCCCCCACCCTCCTTTTCCAGTGGTTCCTGCAAGAAGAAAAACAGGGAAGAGCAACTGCACTAGGATGCGTTTTCTCCCCACCAGCCGTAGCCTCCCTCCCAGCTCCCTAGCTCAGGGCAGGCAGGTTCAGTGGGGTTCTCAGCCAGCTCCGTGCCTGAGAGCTGAAGAAATGTCAGCCTTATTGAAACTTAATTACGCTATAAATATCCAGTTGGAACCATTTCTTTGCAAGCAAATGTAAATCAATCCAGAACTACTCCTGCAGCGTTTTTTTACCTTCTGCAGACAAAAGGATAGTGCCTTTTGGGTTGATTTTTTTTTGCTTTTTTTTCTTTTTTTTTTTTTTTGCTTTATCCATACTGCTGTAAGGCTTTCTTGTCTCAGCATTGCATAGTTCCTTCAGTGACAATTTCATCAGTCTCTGTAGTTGCACATTTTTACTGGAATAAAAGGAGACTGTGGACAAAAAGGTGGTTTTCATCTTGAGAGGAAAATGGCAGAGAAAATATGCAGTAATTTAATACACAAACAGGATAAGTAAGCCAAGGCTCAGTAAGGATTGAAGAGCTTATATTCATATAACTTCTATCCATATCAGCACTTAAAAAAACCCAAAACCAACCAAGCAAACAAAAAAACCCAAATTGGGACTAGTTTCAATTAAAAGTATACCTAATATGCTTCAAAGTATACCTAATATGCTATCATGACATTTAATGTAACACGTTCCCAAGTATTCTGTGCAATATGTGATGCAAATAATTAAAAAGGAGGAAGAGAAACAAAGTGAGGCTTTAAAAGAAATTTAATACTGATTTTTTTAAAAAATCATGCAAATTTTGCAAAATTCTGGCACCTTGGAGTTCTGTCTGAGCAGCAACCGTAGCATTTAGCTCTGTGACTTTGGCCTCGTGGTAGCTTAGTTGGAACTTGCTTTCCCAAGTTGAAAGGCATGGGGTTTTGGTGGCAGTAAAAGGTAGAAAAAAGGTCCAAGGCATTCTGCAGTTTTTCCATTGTTGCTCTTTTATTTCAAGGGCTTCAGCAGTACCTGAAGTTGCATAGTGCTGCCCCTCAGCAAATGGAGATTATTTTTACTGTCTTTCTTTCCGGAATCATTTCCAAAGTGTTTAAGAATTTATCGGGCCAGATAAACCAAGTTATAGTTGAGATGCTACATAGTGGCTAGTGCTGATTGATTAATTTCTAATCGATTTCCAATTCAGTCACAGTCACAATCCTTGATATTAAAACACAGCTTATGCTGAAATGGGATTGCAGTCTCTTCACAGACAAAGTCACATCAATCCAGTTAAAATGCTGAAATTGGCAATAATGTACCTCTCTCTCCTTTTTTTTTTTTTTTGGTCCCAGTTAAAATGCTAGCTGCAATTGGCATAATATACCTATTTTATTTTTTCCCCCCTTTGGTCAAATTTGTTAACTCTTTGCTTTCCCCACAATGAAGTTTTTGGCCATACTTCAGTACTTCAAAATAATGAAACGCTTACTCCTCGTACATTTGTGCCCAGCCCCAATAGTAATCGAAGATGCTGCCACTCCCCAGAGTGGAAGTTAAATCTGCACCTCTGAACCATCATCAGGTGATTTTGACTCTTCTAGCAGCCACTTTCCTTTTGTGCTGCCCTAATTTCCTTCACTTTTCTGCATGTCAGGTGGAATGCAGGCATACAGTTCAGAAGTTCAAGGTGGGGGCTTACCAAAGGTAGCAGTTTGCCAGTGTCTCTGTGCAGGAGGCTGGTGGTGCTCGCCATGCTTGGAAGAAGAACCTCCCTGCCAACTGTACTGCATTCCTGCTGCCCTGCTGCCTTTTTCCCAGGGCTCAGAAGGAAAGAGCATCCCAGTTCTTCTTCACTCTTGGGAGCACACACACACATTGTTTCAATAATCCAGGCAATAAATGCTAATTAGTAATGCTTAAGGACCCTACCAGTTGGAGTAATTATCATAATTTACCTCTTCCTTGTTAAAAAACATTCCTTGCTGATCTAATTTTTTTTTTTTTGAAGCAATAGTTTCTTTCCTCTTCCTCTGGAGAGCATTCCTTGTGTTAGCAGTAGCTGTGTGGGGCTGCTGTGGCACTGAAACACAATTCACATAGCGCATAGGAGGCTGACTGGAGCTAGAGACAAACATTTAAAGATTTTTCCCACACATAAAAGAATTATTTTAAAACCGATCGTTTTTTTCTTTTGCCTTCCCTCTCTGCTCTCCTCCTCTTCTCCAGCACCACCAAAAACCACTTACCAGAGGGGAGAACAAAGGAAATCACTAACTATCAAGGCGTCATTAAGTATGAACAGCAACAGCAAGATAGAGTGTGATATGACAACATATTTTATTGCACAAAAGTAGAGATAATTAAATAATTCAGTGGTATTCTTAGTTAATTAGCACAAAGATCTTTCAGAAGCCATCAAGAAAATGGATCTCATCAAATCTAATAATATGCTACATTTCCCAAAGATCCTTTATTTTCCAGTGTTGCTACTGCTTCCCCACCTGATACAGGAACACAAAAGGTTACAAACAGTTGCACGCTGAATTGGGCTGCTCCTCAAGATAATATTTTCTGCATAAGGTGATTAGGTATTTAGGGGAAGTGAATATGTTTAGCTGGAATTTTCAATATTAGTCCATAATAGAGAAAAAGATCAGAGCTTCAGAAAAGCCAGATATAGTCTAAGTGATCCATTTAAAAGATTAAATTATAAGCTAGGAGCCATTCTTGAGTTGCTTGTGATGGGGCTGACTCATTTTGATTTGGAGTTGGTGAATGAATGCTGGAGTCTGAGATCTTTTTATAGAGCTAATTGGGCACCTAGATTGTCTGTTTTCAGCTTTTCTGAACGTGGAGAAATGCAGGGTAGAGTCTAGGAGAGGTCTGGGACCTCTCATTTAGTGGGGGCTCTGATTTCAAGGCCAAAGAATTGTCTCGTTCAGTAGTGGTATCAACTGGGAAGAGCTCCATTCTCATCAGTGGAGTTGGTTTTGGTCTTCAGCAGGATGGCTGTAACTATCCTGCCATGCAAACACTTTTTCCTCTGGATGCATGAAAGTTTTAGCTGGAAACAGTGTCTGTATGCATTCATCAGCACACTCCAGATTGGCAATCTACAGATCCTATACAGGGGAACAGGCTGCATGAACAGGTACCTGCAGGGCATTGATAGTGTGACTGGAAAGCTCTGTTAGGCATGTTCTCAGTAATTAGGTGCATCAAATATTACTCAGAATATCTCATGGTATTATTCAGAATATCTCATTATACTCCTTTGATCTAAATGTATCCACAAGTTCATGTGATACATTTACAAAATGTAATTCACTACCTCTATATTTGATACTTTCAGGATGACTTTTTCTCCTCTGCCACACAAAGGCTTGTCTGAAAATTTGGCTTTACCAGTTAAGCATCTCCTGTTTTAAGCAAAGTGTCAGCATGCAGCTCACCCTTTGACTAATGAAATGGGATGGGCATCAGTCTTTTAGATACAACATTAGTTCTTGTTTTTAACTCTGGGCCCAAACTGAACTTTACCTCTGTGTTACAGTTGTGGTGTATATTGACTCCATGGACTACCCAGACAAGTAATGCTGTGGGGTAAGATGCTTTGGTTTGTCATTGTTTGTTATGCATGTCAGGTGGAGCTTCCAGGCTCACATTAAAATTGCACAGTGTCCCAAGTACATGGAAAGAGACTTTTCCCTGGTCAGAAAAAATGGAGACTGGTTTAATGCAAGGTAGATGGAGGGACTATGAGAATAAAAGGCACCCACAAGTGATTTGCCTAAGGAAGCACAGCACATCACGAGCAAATAATTCATGTCTCCTGGTTCACAGGGCTGCTGTACTTAGTGGTATCAATTCTCCTCTGT
This sequence comes from Indicator indicator, assembly GCF_027791375.1. Lineage (NCBI taxonomy): Eukaryota > Metazoa > Chordata > Aves > Piciformes > Indicatoridae > Indicator > Indicator indicator. Next base: position 3,309,465 of record NC_072043.1, on the reverse strand, counting down.
GGAACCTTCCAGGTTATGAGTAAGGCTATTGAAATGCCAGAGGATCCTCTCATGTACCCCCAGAAGTAATTGTGAAAAAAATCTGTTACTTCTGTGAGCAAGTCATGCATTATTTTTTGTCTTTTTCCTTTTCTTTTGGTGTCATTCACCCAATGCTCTGGCAACTGTATTTGATACATGAAGGCGATACATGAAGCCAATTAAAAAAAAAAAAAAGGATAAAAAAAAAAAAGGTGTTTTTCAAGATGAAAGATGAGTCTCTGATTTGCATGGTAGTCAAAGTGGCTGTGGAAGACTGAGCCCACTGCAGTTGTTTTGATTTAACAGCTCTTCCCGCACTGTAGTCAATAAATCGCTAATCTCCTGACACTTACTTGCTGGCCTTACATCCATGATCGACTGTGTAGTGCTCCCAGAGCTCCACCTACAGCTGATGGTACACTGGATATAAATTGTATGTTCTTTCAGGAGCAGGGTGGGGGGGAGACATAAAAATTACAGGCTTTGCTGTGCAGTATGTGCTTCTCATGCTGTCCTTTAAGTAAGGGCTCGTCTCCAGCAGCAACTGTTGAAGGATGGCTTCTGAGCTACACAAGGGTTAGATTAACTCTGGCAGAATTTGTTTCTTGCTGCTGACTCTCAGACTGTGGCTGCTCGTGTCAAACAGCCAACCTGCTGACCAAAACTTGATGCTGTTTGCTGTTGTGTACCTTTGGAAGACGGGACAGAAGGAGTGCCCTTTGGTGTCCTGTATGCCAGAGAGGAGGATTAAGCTAAATCAGCTCCCGAGAGAAGTCTCCAAACAGCTCCCTCTGGCTACTACAAGAAGATGAACCGATGGCTTCTGTTCCCTGGAAGCTGTGTCTGATGATCACAGGCCATTATATACTTCTCACTTGACTGCTCTGCTGCTAACTCCACTTTTAAGATGAATTATGCAAGAAATGGTGTGAAGTATCAGACATTCAGGAGCTGAGGATGGGGAAGAGTCCTCTCTCACTGTATGGATTCATTTGGGGATAAAGTCTGAGACTCAGCTTGGATTCCTGCTTCTATGGAATGGACAAAAAGTGGAAAGGATCAAAAAAAAAAAAAAATCAGTGGACTTTGATTTTCCTCTGCATGAGTGTTTGTATCATGTCTGAACTTGCAAAGAATATACTTGGTTATTGACAAGGAATCCAGTAAATGGTGAATCTGTAAATCAGTTACTTCAAGTGTGTTTGTCTCATTTGATCAACCCTAACCCTAACCCTGACCCTTCCCCCCGGGTATCCCCTTGCCTTCAGAGCACCTGGGTCCTCCTGAGGACAGGATGGAGTGGTTGGGGCTGGGTTCTTCCTGGGTCTCAGACAGGGGCAGAATACCATTTTGGGAAGAGGGTTGGTGGGCTCACGGAGCACCTCACACACAGATTGACCAAAATTTGCCTTCAGACCTTTTATTTAGTTGTGTTTTCACTTCACAAATACCTGGCAGGGTAAGGTGATGTAAAAGATGCATCTCACTATTGGGGGCCCAAATACACTAAACCCTCATGAAATCCATATTTCTCCTGTGTTTCATAGACAATTCAGAACTAACAGGAGAGCTTTGGCATAGTTCTTGTTCTCCTTCATCCCCCTTTGACCTAGCATCAGGTATGGATTTTGGGGGTATAATGTAGATTTTGAGAGATGCTGAAACGTAAGTGGAGGAGGAGGGGGGGGGGGGGGAGGGGGGAAGCCCTGGTTTTGAATTAGTGGGATTCTGCTTGCTGCCCTTACATCAGCATTCAGTTCCTTGCAGAATATATGAATAGAAGAGTTAAAAACAGTGATCAAAAGCCAGTTAAAACCATGGCTTTTTGGTGCAATTGCCAAAAGTATTCAATAAGAATCTAAAGCCCCCATATTCCTCAGGCAGCCAAATGCTTCTTTTTCTTGGCATGCAAACTAGCATTGCGAAGGCAAAGAAAATTGCTCCTTTTTTTTTTTTTTTTTTTTTTTCTTGCTCTCACTCCCTGTTTTGGGACAAACCTTCCCCAAATTCCAGCTCCTCAAAGCCTTTGTCTATTGTGCTTGCATGGAGGACTCCGTGTTAGAGCACGTGTAGTTGGTGCTGCAGCTCTGTGAGCTGGAGATAGGTGAAAGGAGACTCCAGTTGCAGAATCAAAGCTTAAATTAATACTTCTCCTGAGGGATCTCTCCTAGTCCACACATGAAGCTGGAGTGGGACAGTGGGGGAGGTGTGTTTCCACATTTATCTTTTCAGTTGAGATATAAACCCCAAGGTCTCCTCTGCTGTTCAGGGACAGATGTCCAGGGAGAGGTTATGTTCCTCTGGCACATGCTGTGTGAAACTTCTCCTTCCCTTCCCTCCCCCACCTCTTTTAAAAAGAAAAATAAATTAAAAAAAAAAATCTTATTTTGGTTTCAATACCCCAAAAAGAGACAACAATGTTGTTGGAACTCTCTCCTCACCTCAGCAATAAAAAGACAAAATATTCTGGGATGTGTTTGGTCCTCTCCAGGTTGGAATGTATCTGTCTGTTGGAAAACAACACAGGGCTTAATGTTATAAAACATATGGAGCAATATGTGTTTTGTTCACATACGATGGTACCTCATTATTTAGTAATGCATCACTTCTACAGCAAGTTCCATCTGTGGATCTCAAGGCACTTTCTGCAGAGAGCTGAATTAACTCTCACAAGTCCCTTTGTGAGGTGGGTATGGAAACGTTCCTGGTCCTTGTTCACATGAGGGGAAACCACAGGCAGAGAACCGAGTCCCTTGCCTTCAAGATTTTTAACCTCTGTGTCTTCCTTTCCACATTTTCATTTTCCTGATAACCACAGAGTAAAACTATTCATTCTCAACCCAACTAGCAAAAAAGTATCTCTGAAGTACAGTGAGCTCAAGTATAGTCTGATTTGATGTCTGTTTGGTTATTTTCTTTGGGCAGGGGTGGGGAGCCTGGTTTTCAGCACAGAGAATTTTCTTTTTCAGGGGCCTGGAGATCTGTTACTCTGCACAGAGCTTGTGGGGTGGGGATGTGCTTAGTACCTCTGAACATCACCCTGACCAACAAGCAGTGAATAGAAGTTTGGCTTAAGCATTTTGCCTGAGATGGCAGAGCTGATAACTGGATTTCAGTTTTCTGAGATCCAGTCCATTACTACAGCCATAAATCATGGTGCCTGCAATCACCTGTCTAATGCACCCTTGGTTTTAAAATGTTTCCTTTACAGCCTTTTCCATCTGTGCCTCTGAAGACACCTCCAATATAGGTAATATAGCAGAAGGAGGATAAAGCTGTGCCTTCAGCAGCTCTTAGTGCACTGCACTGTAACTTGTTGACTTCTACTCAGCGTTATCTCTCTCCATAAAGCAGTTTTGGATGTTCAGTTGAGTGTGCTACATTAGGCAGCTGGAACAGTTTTTACACCTGTAAAGATTTTACATCCTAGGCAAGGAAGTGAGTTTCTTACATTTATTGGGTCACATTAGGCTAATTTCAACACAAACTGCCTCATCATCTGCACCATTTGCTTGCTCTTAACTTGAGCCTTCAAGACAAAGAGATTTGCCTTCTGCAGTAAGTTCAGGCACAGGATGGGGACCTGCAGGCTCCATCTACAGCACCTTCAGCACCTGAACTTAACCTTGGGTTTAAGCTGGTGATGTTCTGTGAACTGAGCTAAGTGCCAGGTTCAGCTGGGTTTGCAATGCCAATTGGCTCCCATTCTGTGGGTAGCATCTGGGGTTACAACTTTGCAAAAATCAAAGTTCCTGTATTAACTCACATTAGCCTGAAAAAGACAAGTCCCATAGACAAGGTGCACCCACAAATCATTGCTAATCAAGGCTAACTTCAGATCCCAAGTTTATTTTGACCTCCAGCCTGAGAAGCTGCTGTCTGCACACATGAGAAGTCCTGTTTCCTTTTTTGTTTTCGATAGAACATGATCAAATCCTCACTGACTGACTCTCTTCTCTCCCTGAATTTTGCCTTGCAGGGTAGATTGACAGCCAGACCTCTTTTTAAATACAACAACAAGGTGAATTTGGGAGAAGCAAGCAGGATCAGGGAATAGCCCAGCTAAGGTGGTAGCTGACAAATAAAGAGTGGGTTTTGCCCTGTGGAGCACGAGTCTAGGTGAAATGCTGGGATCCCTTGCACTTCATAGCTCCATCTCCAGTAATTTAAATCTTACCAGGTGGTCCAAACCAGCCTAGCCCAGATGGATTTGGGAGCTGTGATTGGGGGATTAAGTGGGAGGGGTGTTCCAGGAGGGAACACAGCCTTGAGGTTTGGTATCAGCCTACTCCTGCTACTGTTTATGTTGCCTGGGCCACTACATCCTCGCATATGGACCTCAGCTTCTCCCTGCTTGCTGCTAAAACAGAAGACAAAAAAACCTCTCTGGTGACCTTCCCTGCTGGCTGTCTCTAGGTAATTCTTCAAATCTTCAGCTTTGTTGGTGAATATATGTTTCTTTCATAAACTCAAACATTTTTACTGCTTTAGGAGGTTAAAAAAATAGAGAAGTTTAAAAGAATGAGCACTTAAACATGCTGGATTTTTTTCCCTTCTTTTAATGTTTTTTTTCCCCCTGAGTTTTGGCTTTTTTCCTCTGCATTTGCTACCTTCAGAGGGACTTGGGTTGGTGCAAAAAATATATGTGCAATGGGAGAAATTCTTTCTTATGTGCACTCTAATGTTATTGTCAGAATTGTACCAGACATAATTTTGACCCAGTGACAGCAAAATCAGATGTTAAAGCACTGAACCAAGAGCTGATCAGCAGGAGGTCTTATTCCTGCTGAGATTAGTCAAGCCCACTCTCCTAGACATTTTTTATCCATATCAAGAGGAAGCTTGGAGCTAGATTTAATCTATTTCCCAGAAGTTGCTGATGCTTTTATGTAAAATGAGGAGTCTGTTGTCAGGGCAGGAACAGATTTTTGGAGCCATTGTAAGACTTTCCCTGGTTGGTGTCTCCAAGAGATGGACTAACTTGATATATGATGGCCACAATAGATATTACTGTCTTTCCAAACACATCTAGCAAATTCTTTTCCTACCTTCACACAACAACAACCACTATCCCATGCTCAGAAGCACAAAAAAAAAAAAAATATAGAGAATTAGGCTCTACCTCACCATTCAGTGTTCCTAAAGAGATCCAGCTGAGTAAACCAAAGCAATTGTGTTGATTTTACCACTTTCTCCTCTTGGCTAAATGAAGGAATTCACTGCAGTAATGCCCAACCTTTTGTTGTTGTGCCATGTTATTAATGAATTATTCCAGTTTCATGGTTATTTTTGTTTTGGCCCATAGCCTGTGTTAAAATATTTGTTAAACAAAAGAAAGGAACTTGGGTTTTCCACTTCCTGCCTGTCTGTCTAGAGCTGTGGATCCAAACAGTTTCCAGCTTTGAGAATCTAGCTGATAATTTATGAGAGCAGGGGATGGTGTGAACCAAGAATTTGGTCTCCATAGACTTGTCTGTGTTGAGGCAAGTTCTAATCCTGTTCCTGCTCCTTGGAAATTAGCATTGCTGGCCCATCCCTAGAGAAATGTGACAGCTGGGTCTGGTTGAGAGGCAGGGAGGTTGGATGGAGTAGATGATCTCTAAGGTCCCTTCCAGCCTGAGCCATTCTATGAAAGCCAGAATCCATGTCCTGAGACTCCTTACACTGCAGGCAAAATTTGGATTGGAATGTGCTGCCCAGGGAGGTGGTGGAGTCACTGTCCCTGAAGGTGTTCAAAAAAGGATTGGATATGGCACTTGAAGCCATGGTTGAGTTAGTCATGAGGTGTTGGGTGATAGGTTGGACTTGATCATGTCTGAGGTCTTTTCCAACCTTGTTGAGTCTATGATTCATTTATCCTGCCACTCAGTCTGTCTTTCTTTTAGAAGACCCAACAAAGTATGTTGAGAACTTGTTCCTACCTTTGATGAACAAAATCCTGTCACATCCAGGCCCACACAGACCACTTTAAAACAATAAAACACAGAGGTAATATGAAGCAGTGTTCCATGATAAGGAAAATTCCCCTGCCCCTTCAGCAGCAATGGATCAGTCCCTCTAATACTGCACAAACTGGCATCTTTTATCTAAAAATAGATGTCTGAACATGCAGTCAATGGAGTAATCCAATTGCCTAAACATTCCTGGGTGCTTTATCATTGAAATTGTAATAAATCTCAGCGTGCCACAAGCCGTATTGAGCTGCATCAAGTTACAGTCCCACCACTAACATGCGGTGACCAGATGAAATCAGTGTGACATGATGTAACTGAAGTGAAAATTCAATGCATGCACTGTTTTGTCTTCAAAAAGTTGGCTCCAGCAGATCTCTTAAAAAAAAAAATAGAGGGATTTTATTAAAATCATTGCCCCTGTCACATTTTCACTCAGTATTGCTCCCCTTTATTACTTTGAATAATGAGCACATGGAGCCTGCATTGAAGTCCATTGAATTCTAGTGAAAGGTTATTATTGATTCCAGACATTGGATCTGGCTGATTGGGGATTTTGCAGTCCAATATAGAAGAGTAACTGTCATGCACTTTTTCAGGACAACTGGACTAGCACATTAATACTCCCATGGGTTCCCCAGGGTTATGCTTCCACACACTAATGCCTACCATTGTTTGAAAAACTTTCCTTATGTTTAGGATGAGAGGGAATGGATTGAAGGTTGAGAAGGGTGGGTTTAGACTGAAGATTAGAAAGAAATTCTTTACAATAAGGGTGGGGGGACACTGGAACAGGTCACCCAGGAAGGTTGTGGATGCCCCCTCCCTGGAGATGTTCAAGGCCAGGCTGGATAATGCATTGAGCAACCTGGGCTGGTGGGAGGTGTCCCTGCCCCTGGCAGGGGGATTGGAACTATATAGGTCCCTTCCAACCCAAACCATTCCTGGCCTCATTTCTTAAGTAGTTGTAATGGGAGAAAATAATTTTAACTCTCCTAGGCAGTCCCTTATTTCTCAGAGTAATATTTCTGTGGACCACCTTAATGAATTCCCTCTTCTCCTTGGTTTTGTACATGTTTTAGATATTTATACAAGATGTATGAACTTAAAAGGATTATTCATAACATTGTTGTTTCTGAAACAGGAGACTAAAGCTAAACATAATCTGCTTCAGTCCCCAGCTGATGTAAATCATTCTAGCTTTCCTGGAAGTTGCTGATGAATTCTTTCTTTGTGCACCCAGTTAAAGATTGTTTTCTGCAGGAAAGAGAGGAGGGAGGGCACTGAATAAAAGTAACAGGAAAAAGTTGTGCCACCTGTGATGATGTCTGTGGATGCCCAGTGGGCTGTAAATTTGTTGCAGAGTTTGGCTCTGCTGCCAGAGGTGAAGGTGTGATGAGATTATGGCTTGGTCTACCAGGGCCAGTATCACTGCTAACAGGTAACAGTGGGGTAGAAATGCAGTGGCATAGAAATTAGACTGACCCAGTTACCTGAATAAATATGCAGAGCCCTTACTGAGCTAGCTCGTGGTGAAAAGCATGCTGGTGTTTTGGATGTAATGTTACTAAGTAAGCTAGCTCAGGCCTAGCTGCATGTCCTGCTCTCAATTGCTGGGGCCCTTAAGCCCCTTAAATTCCCCTAAGCAGAATTTAATTCTGCTAAATTTATTGCTGCAGAGATGCAGTGTCAAAGCTGAAACCCCTCTGGGGGAGAGGTTGGTTGGTGCATGCTTGCAGTGGAAGGAACTGAAGCACTAGAGGGGGGAATATAACACCTGACTCATTTTCCCCAAGGTAAGAGAGATAGAACAGATCAAGAGAGGTAGTGACATCATAAGAAAGATGAGAATTAAACAGGAAAGCAGAGGAGGAAAATGTGGGAAAGTGGGGGGTTGAAAACACATCATATCCATTATAAACTCTGACCCCATCTTTAAAAAGGATATTAGCCCATTGTGTGCAGCTCATTCTTGCAGTCTAGGGTCACTGATGAGGCACTTGAAGTGCCCCAACTATGGGGATAGAAGAAGTCCCTATAGTACAACTACTACAGAGGGCAGAATTTGGCTTCCTCACCTCCAGCTGGCCAAGTCTGGCAGCCCTGATGCAGGGTGCAGCCATGACTTCCCTTAACCTGCTCAAAATGCTCCACTGCACATCAAACTTGTTTGTTTTAAATAGGACTTTTAAACCCAGATTAAGAAAGTGATAATGCATGCAACTGTGCTGGCCCTTGTAGTGGGAGATATCTCTCCTGTTTCCCCTCCCCTGAAAGCTGCAGTGAGCAGCAGCTGCTGGAAACAGCCTTTGAGGGAAGCTCTGCTGCAATCAGAGCTCATGAGCATCTCCATGAGCTTAATGTTCCACCCTTCTTTCTTTGCCTGCTGTAGAAAAGTTAATTAAAGGGGGCTAGGATTTGAAGTGAGAAGTGCCACTGCCAAACCAGCTCATCCCTGTTCCCTTCTCTCTGACCAGGACATCAGCACAGACCTCACTCCTGCTACTCACATAATGTCTCTCCACAAACTTCATGATTACAATGTGGTAATGAGCAATAGATGTTCAGATAGGATGGATCCAACAGGTGTGTTGCAGCTTGTGGGGGAAATACAACCATTATTAACACCCTTCCCTCATTTTATGGGCACCAGCAAATGGAATTATTTACCCCAAATTTTGCGTTGTCATTAGCAGAGCGAAGGAAATGGCTAAGGTAATATTGCCAGCAGTAAAAACTTGGCAGGATTTCCTCAGGTAGCTGTAGGTTCTAACAGGTAGAGTGTGTAGAGAGGCAGTGAGTGTGCCAAATTACTGCAATAAAGAGAATATGCAGCTTTGACTGCAGTTCCTTGCTCTCCTGCACCGGATGGGAGCGTGTAAATATCACCTTGTTGTGGAAGAGTTTTCCAAGACCTCTCACATCCTGCAAAGTCCCAGCCAGTTGTAATGTAGTGAAGCAGCAGAGACAAAATCTTTAACAAATGGAGCCAGGAAGGAAACAGCTTTAATTCTCTAGCCAGAAAGGCTCTCTGATGAGCAGTGGTTTACATGACTACAAACAGACAAGAGCCCTCTGGGCTTTTTTTCTTTCTTTTTTTTTTTTTTTTTTTTTTTTTTAAATCTTGTGGTCTTCATATTTATAGGAGAAAAATGCCAAGAAATATCAAAGCTGTATCTTGTCTTACTTTGTTAGCACAATTCCCTAGCCTGCAAAGCTGATTTGTTTTATTGGAGATGAAGAAGCCCCTCTTCTCCTGTCTGTGTTCAGGGAGGACCATCTAAGCTTGGCACTGAGGCCCTCCAATAGCTTTCAGTAAGTTCTTCAGCCTCTGGCCTTGAAGCTGAAAGTTACCATGGTCCTTTCATGCTTCAGTTCCTGGTAGGAAGTTTGGGTTTCGTGCTTTACTATGGTTTTCCTACCAACTTTGATCTTCACTCTTGGGAGTCTCATTTACACTCAGCTGCATCCTCATCCCTGGCCTTAATCTTTCATAACGGAGTGGCCTACTTATCAAAGTGTGACAGCTCTCTTAGCCCCCCACCCACTTGCCAATGGAGATGTAGGAGACTCTCCAACTGTTATGAAAACAGCCAAGTTAATTGACTAGGCTGCTTCTTGTCATACTCCAAACATTTGCTCTCCTTTGTCACCACGAGTCCCTCAATTCTCTCTCAATACAGTTCCGCATCTCCAAGGCATCTGAGAGTTTGGTTTTTTCTAGAGGAGTGTGTTTCCATGACCAACTGATTGGTTTGCACTCACCACTTTGCTAGATGTGGCTTTATTCTTGAAGGGGCCATCTTACCACTTATTAGTCTTAATGAAGACTAATAATGACTGTCTTCTGAACATGCAGACATGGGATTAGTTATCTCAGCATGAGTCAGCAACGCCATCATACAGGGAGGTGGTAGATGAGTAACAAACCTGCTTCTCTCTACCAAGTAGAGCCTTGGACAATATCTTCTTTTTTTCAAAAGTCTTGGCCTGGAGAGACCACACTTGGAATGCTGTGTCCAGTTTGGGGCTTCCCAATTCAAGAGAGACAGGGATCTGCTGGAGAGAGAGTCCCATGGAGGCTAGGAGGATGGTTAAGGGACTTGAATATCTGTCCTGTGAGGAAAGTCTGGAGCTGTTCAGTCTGGAGAAGAGAAGGCTGAGAGGGGATCTGATCAATGTCTATAAGTATCTGAGGGCTGGATGTCAAGATAAAGGTTTCAGTCTCTTTTCAGGGGTATCCAGTGACAGGGCAAGAAGCAATGGGTACAAGCTGGAACACAGGGAAGTTCCAGCTCAACATGAATCTTCACTGTGAGGGTGACAGAGCACTGGAACAAGCTGCCCAGAGAGGTTGTGGAGCCTCCTCTGGAGGCTTTCAAAACCAACCTGGATGTGTTACTGCCCTAGGTGATCCTTCTTTGGCAGTGGGGTGGACTCAATCATCCCTGGATGTCCCTTCTGACCCCTGCCATTCTACAATTCTATGGTTCTTGGGTCTGTGCTTCACTAATGATGTGAAGCAACCATTGTGTAGAAAAAGCAGCAAGAGTGGTTAGAGGTTTATGAGTAATGACTTTTATTTTTTGGGGGAGGGAGGGGAGAGGGAGGAAGGGAATATCTGAGTGAACTGGGAATTTTTATTCAAGCAAAGGATGAAAGTGAAACTTGAAAATTGTCTTCAAATACATAAAAGAAAGACACAGAGAAGGGAGTACATTGTTCTCTGTGTCCACTGGAGATGAGGTCCACAGGACAGTTTTGTGATTCCTCTCAAAGGGAAAAAAAAAAACCCCTCATTGTGCCAATGCAATCTGACAGAAAGAAGATCTGCTGGACTGCAGGCTGTAAACACTTTGCCTGCATTTGTTGGTCTGCTGTAGATTGGTGACAGGGTTTGGTTTTTTTTTTTTTTTTACCCTAGCTTCCTTCTTGACAGTCTGTTTCGAAGTGGCTCATATTTTGTTATTACCTCTGATGGTTTGCAAACTACCATATCTACAAGCTACCTCTCATTTTATGATCTTCTCATAATGATAAAGTGGCTCTTTTAAGAGTCCTGTTGCTTGCCAAAAGCTTATTATTGCAGAAGCCTGAAGCCATTTCCAAAATAATTTATTGGATGACTGCACTCAGAGTAAGAAGCACTAGGAAGGCTCTCGTTTAATACCAGCATTTAAATACATTTTAATGTACCCAGAACCAGGGTATCCAGGTGTCATCTATGTAAGCAGAGCATTGTGTCTCTCCAAAAGAACCATGTTACTCAGTCTCCTTTATATGTGCCTGAGCTGGCTCTCCCCAAACAGCAAGCAGTAGGTAAGGACTTCTCTACTCAGGCAAGGTGCAAAGAAACCAAAGTTTCTTTTCCTTGTGTCCAGAGCTGGCCAAACTGAACTGACTGTGATCTGGAAGCCATACAACCATGTTGACATATTAGGATACATAAACTAGGGCTGGTTCGTATCCACAGCATATCAGTGTAAGTCCCTCCCATGGCAGGGGGATTGGAGTAGGTGGTCTCTGAGGTACCTTCCAACCTAAGCCATTCTATGATCAAACTCCATGGAAATTAAAGGAAGCTATGAACCTTGCCACAAGCAGGTAGTTCTCCCCAGAGATCCTCCATGAGGTCAAAACTATGCAGGGTGGTTTGGGGTCCAGGTACGAAATTAATTAGGTATATGAAGATATGTTCTTTGTGTTGTTTCAGGATATCTATAAATCATTCTCTCTCCTTTAAGCACAAAATCATTCACAAAGGGGAAATCCTTGCTAATGGAGTTATTTCCTTTTTCTGAGCCTCTTCTAGTAATAGTTGGGACTTTTTTTTTTTTTTTTCTTTTTAAGCAATCACATGAGTTCTGTGACTCACAAGGGTTGTAGGTGGTATTATTTGTTGTGGTGTCTGGAATCCCAGTGTCAAACTTGTCTTTGTCAGGAGATTGATACGACGTTGGTTTTGGCGAGCAGCACGGCAGGAGAAAGGACATCACTTAACAGATACTTAAAATGTGGTCAGGCTCTGAAAAGTGACTCTTAGAAATGACATTGTGGTTTGCCATATTTATTTTCTCTCAACAACTTCCAGAAACAATCTGCTGAGTTCACAAATCTAAAGGTGATTCGTTGAGCCGTCACCTCTCCAGGCTCAGCAGAGGGTTTGGGAACCCCACCCTTTTCCATGTGCCTCTTCCATCATCACTGCTAATAAGGATTCCACAACTGGAAACTAGCTGACATGTTGCTGATGGATGCATGAGGCCAAATTAACTCCAGTTTGCTCTTCTACTGCTCCCTCTGCTAATCAGGGATAAGAAGAGTCATGATTCAGCGTCAGCTTGAGTTAATGTAGAGGTGCACAGAAAGAAGCAGCAGTAGGGTGGTCTAGTGGTTAAGACATGGCTCTGAAGCTCAGGAAGCCTTAATTCAATTCTCATCTCTAAAATATTAGGTAATCATGATGGCTCTGTTCCATACTGCCTCAGCAACCATGGGCTCAGCCAGAGCTAGTAAAGGCAGTTTAGAATTCATAGATTCATAGAATGATTTGGGTTGGAAGGGGCCTTGAAGAGCAGCATCTGGTTCCAAGCCTGCTGGCATTGGAAGGGACTTCTTCCACTAGATCAGATTGCTCCAAGGCCTCATGCAACCTGGTACTGAACACCTCCAGGGAGGGACCATCCACAACCTCCCCAGGCAACCTCTTCTAGTGTCTCACCACCCTTCTTATAATAAATTGGTCAATGTGACAAATATGCAGATATTTTCTTTCAACACAACTGCTTTTCCATTTGACCACAGCAGGTGTAAGGGGTGCCCAATGCTTTAAGGAGCATTTCCCAAAGGCTGGTTTTCATAGTTGTGCCATTCAGCAGCAGGATGTCCAATATGGCAAATGATACCTCTGCTACGTGGTGATATGTGACAGTGGAGAAATAGAATTGGCATATAGGAGCTGGAGGAATGCTGTATTTTACTGTGTTCTCTAAATCTCCTGATTTTGTGGATTATAGATAAAGCAGAACTTCTTTTCTTCCATTCTCACAATGCAGAAAGAGGAGGATGCAGAAAGGATGAAAAAACGCAGGAAATTAAAAAAATCTAAATGCTGCTTTTTGCATTGGACACAAATCAATTTAAGAGTTACAAGATAATATCACCAAGAGTAAGACCTTCACAGCTGGTAACAGACAAATGATAATGAAGATTCCTATTACCTCTTGAAAACTGAATGGAAAAGATGTACAGAAGGAATAAGGCAGCTTTCAGATGAAAGGTTTAGAGAGCAATGTGCAATAAAGACAACTTTGGGTGACAGAACACTGGAACAGGCTGCCCAAGGAGGTTGTGGAGTCTCCCTTTCTGGAGATATTCAAAACTTTCCTGGATAAGTTCCTGTGTGATCTGCTCTAGGTGATCCTGCTCTGGTAGGGGGGTATGGACTGGATGAGCTTTCGAGGTCCCTTCCAGCCCCTAACCTTCTGTGATTCTGTGAACTTTGCAATTGCCCTGGTGACCACTTGCTTGAACAGAGGCTGGCAGATGAAGTAGCCAGGCTCCTTCAGCCCCAGAAAAGCAGTTGCTGGCTTCCTGGTACCTGTGCAGGATGTCAGCTAAAGCTGAGTGTGACATGCAGATGATACTAATCTGTCTCCAAAAACTTAGCATAACTGTGCTGAATGCAACAATCTTGCCTGCAAACCAAAGCTAATTTGTCCATGTGGAACGAAGCTGCTGATGCAACTGGACTGCGGCTAATGCCAGAGCTAGCAGGGGTTCCTCTCCTCAATGCCATGTAGACACAGTCATAGGATTCTAGTCAAGCAAAAATAAATCAGGATAGCTGAAATGTCTTGGATTTGTCATGGCAAAAAAAAAAAAAGTCCACCATGCAAGTGATGATATTGAGAAAAATCACTTCATTCTTCCATGGAAAATATTCAAAGTCGGTCAAGATGCCAAAGAATTACTTAATGCTTCTGTAATCCGTTCTACTGGCTGTCTATGGAGAAACATTAGGGATGATCACTTCCTTTAGTTACCTTCAAAATCAGGCAACTGCTTTCCCCCTGTAAAGACATGCACAGGTTAGGAATTTTTATTTTAAGAACATGTCATCTTTATGACTGACGTGCTTAATTTTCTTGTGCAAAGGTGGAGTAATTTTGGATAAGCAACATTTATTGCTTTGCATTCTTATTTAATTGAATTAACTCTCTTTCAAATCATTGTGTTGAGAGAAAGCTTGTTGGGGAGAAATTTGGCTTATTGTGGGCTGAAGTTGTGAGCCAGGAATACTAAGGTCCTATTTCACAGTGCTGGGGGAGGGTGTTAAAGCCTGGTCCAAACCCAGCTGAAGTACAACCAAAGAGTCTCATTGACTTCAAAGGGTCTGACCTGGGCAGGTTTTCTGTGTTGGTTTCCTCACCTTTAAAGCTGGCAGAAATGCCTGCTGCCTAGGTATAAGAGCCTACTGATTCACCCACACTGTGCAAAGATCATGGGGAGTTTTGCCTGAGGGATGGCAAAGAAATTACAGGAGGCTTATTTCATCAACAGTTCTTCCACAGAATGGCAGGAGCAAGGTTTTATCTGATCAAGAGGTTGGTAAGAGAAGACCCTTCCAGGAAAACTGGGGAGGAGGGTGGCTCTGAAACACAAATATGATGAGGTTTCAGGTTACAGTGCTGAGGAAATGTGCTACAGGTTTAGCTGACTTGAGCAGGCAGAGTTTTTTTTTTTTTGCCTCAGCTATGAATGTTATTGTGCATTTGTGAAGGCAGTGGCTGTGTTATACTGTGCACCAACAGTCTGAGCTTTGCAGGTTAGCTATTTTGTCTAAACCCAAGCCTTATGTGTGTTTTCACTCTGTGTTATTTTGAGGTACAAAGGAGAAGGTAGAGTGGTACAGTTTTAGCTCATCTCCAAAGGGTCCAAGCCTAAGCAAAGCCCAGATCCAGGCATCCTGTTGTTTAAAAGCTGATCATGGATTGGAGTTTGGCAGCTGAATCCTCTTCAGCCTTTCTTCTTTCAACCTTTTGCTGAATGCCCTCTAGCTTTGTGGCTGTGAACCAAAACTTAGTTGCTCTATGGCTAGGTCTGACCTGGGAGGACTTCCAAGAGACTTTCCCAGCCCAAGCTGGAGGCATTGGACGAATCCTCAAGGAATCCTTGGGTTGAACAACTCCATGGTCAGTAAGGTCCCATGCCCACTGCCCACGTATCCTCAGCTCTCAGCTGCAGCCTCTTAGGGGCTGAGTGGGACTGGGAGGAAATGGAAGGAACTGGGTGCAGGATGGAGAGCAACATTGGAAAGACACCTCCTGTAAAGGTAGATGTGCTGGAGAGGCCTCTCTGAAAGGTGGTCCTTAAAACTTTCTCTGTGTTTTTGGAACAAAGAGAGTGGCTGGAAAAAAAGAGGGCTAAAAGCCTGTTGCCAAATGCTATCTGAGGCTGCAATACAGACATATGCAGATACACATATACTACATATTACAGTCATTTTAATTGCTTGTAATGTAGCCCCCTCTCCCTCCCTTGCTCTCTCCTTCCTCCTCCTGTGCTCTCCCCCCCCTCCACCCTGAGTTAATCTGTCGCTAGATTCTCAGCTTTTCTTTTGCTTCTGGTTTCATTTTCAGATGACAAAATTCAAGGCACACAGCTCTGCTGTCTGGTTGCCCTGGTAACGGCAGCCTATTATCGTACCTTGTCATTCATCAAGAAAGAATTGCACTTGACAGAGATAGACCAAAATGCCTGCAGTCTGCAGCATAAAAAAAAAAGGAAAAGAAATAAAAAAATAAAAAAAAAAAAGAAAGGAAAAGAAAAAAGAAAGGAAAAGAGAAAAGAAAGAAAAAAAGGAAAAAAACCTGTTTTCTTTTCTTCCAAGTATGTAAAAGGCCTTTAATGCCTATTTAGCGACATGTTTTATTTAACATTGCTTATTATCCACTAAAGTGATTGTCAATACTCATAGAAATAGATATTTCCTCCTCCTCAAAAAAAAAAAAATGTATTTAAAGTCAATTTGTAACTCTGCCCTGCTTTCAAACCCTTCCACCCTGCTGCACAATATAAAGGAAATGGTTAACTGCCGAACGTTTCGCATGTTGAATTCACCAAGTGACCACACAAATGCTGCCTTTCTGCTTAATTATGTCATGTGTTGGTTAGCTTTCCTGCTCTCTGTATAGAGCTTCAAAAATAATTAGCAGGGTATGTAATAAATAATTGAATTTTATCTTTAATTAATCCTTCAAGTGCAGAGTTACGGAATACAGATAAGTGTACGTAAAGTACATGTGTGGCTCGAGTGTGTACACCTCCATATGTTGTATGCATTAAAAAGGAAGAAAAAAAAAAAAAAAAAGGTAGAGGTTTGTCTGGGCATAAAATCTGTAATCACTCTTCCTGAAGTTGGACCAGTCCCAAATTCATTGTTCTTCAAAGGCAGGAAAAGGTAATTGCTTGTTATTTTGCCTACCTCATCTTTGCCATTTGAATTAACCCAAATGAATTCCTGAAATCTGTGGCCTCATACCTTTGGGTTAATGCAGTGCTGCTCCCAGTCCTGGGAGGTTTTGAAATCTCAGTATTTTTGTGGTAATTCTATGGCTGTTTAAGTAGCTGTAGTTGAGGGATGAGGGGTGGGGTTTTTGGGGACTTTTTTTTTTTTTTTTATAAAAGGGTTTTGGGTCAGTTTTTGCTTACATTGGTCAGTTTGCTTGTTAAAGGTGAGATATGTTGTAAAATAGCTTTTATTGGCCATGTGGTATTTTAAGTACATATCCTCCTTGCTTGGGGTTTGCATCTCGGATTGTTGAATCTTTTGTCCTGGAGATCAGAGGAAAAAGGAAAGAGAGATAGCAGGGGAGGGGAAAGATAGAGTGCACTTAAAAAAAAAAAGAAAAAGGGGTGGAGGGAGGAAAAAAAAATATTTCCTAGCAGAGACTCTAGTGCCAGCCCTGTTTATCATTGGCGTTATACCCAGCCTGCGGGGTGAGCAGCTCTGAACTTTGGAAGTTGTTATACCCAGCCTGCGGGGTGAGCAGCTCTGAACTTTGGAAGTTCTCTGTGCGCTCCCCCACCAAAAATAGCAACCTGTGTGCTGCTCTCTTTCTCTGAGCTCTGTCTACACAAACTCCCACATGGGTAAGGGACACATGGGGGAAATAGAGGCAGTTGCAGTGGCACCAGATCAAACTCAGAGCTTTTCGTTGGAGGGGTCCTCGTTGCGCGCGGGGTTGGGGAAGGCTCCCAAGGACGCATCCTGACGGTTCGGGGTGCACAGGACCCAGGGCGTTTCGCCAGGTGGAGTTTTGGGTTTATTTCCAGCAGAGACCCAACAACAAAAAAGAGCAGGGAGAGAGAGGGGAGAGATGGCACTGAACCCACCGACCAACACACCCAGTTCCTAGAGCCACTTCTGAACTTTTTGCTTTAATAACGCCGCAACACCAGTGTTCATTTCCTGTTCAACCTCGGTCCTACCTTTTGATTTTTTAAATCTCCCTTAGGCTAGTGGTTTCAGAGGACAAAGAAATGAACAGGCAGAAGCAATTAAAGTAGCAGATACAGTGAAAACCAACACCGCAGCACTTTTGCAGGAATTGCAGTGTATGAACGAATTCTGTCCTGTATTTGATGTTTCAACAGTCGGTCGTATTCTTGCAGTTTCTTCCAGCCTTCCTCTTGGCTAAAGGAATCCTGCCTGTCCCTTAGGACCTCATAAATACATAGAGGCACTGGAAATAATATTATTTAATTTTTTTCTCCCCCCCTCCCCTCCTGTGCATTAATATTACATGATAATCTCATTGAAGAAAAATAAAATGCTAGATGTAGATCTTCTTAACTGCAAAGTGGCCTTTTAAAATCCCTTTTAAATGTTCGCATATGTCTTTATGAAAAATTGGGATTTGGAATGTTTATACAGCCCTGAATAGTGCAAGTGAATAGCCTTAAATTAGCTTTTCAAGTTGATTTACAGCCTGAAAATTCTGTAACAAGACACGAGTGTTATCTGTTAAGAAAGGGGTAGGGTTGTTGTTCTTTTTTTTTTTTCCTCCTTTCTGTTATTGTCTATGCGTCTTTGCTGCGAGACAAAATGGGAGCCAAAAGGCCAGCTATGAAATGAACTTCCAGGAGGAGAAACGGTTATGTGGGAATTAACAAAGAAAGAATTAACTAAAAAAAAAAAAAAAAACTTTAAAAAAATGTAAATGCCTTTTTTTTTTCCTTTGGTTTATTTTAAAAAGAGGATTTTAAAACCAAGCTTTATTGATCAAATGCTTCATCTAGGGGGGGAAAAAACCAAAGGTGCTGAGAGTTGATATTTGTTTTCTTGAGAAAAGACCAAATATCCATCAGATCTGATTAATTGATGCGTCTATCCTTTATCTCACTGTCTTTCCAGACTCTTATTTTCATGCATATAGTCTTGGTACCTGAGTATGTGACAGAGGAGAAAATAAGGGCAGCAGGACAGAGCTTTATGTATTTTTGAGCGTTTTTAACCTTATGTTCTGATTCAGCCACACAACCACAACAACAACAACAACAAAAGATTGTTGACTGAAATTTCAGCTGGGTAGATGGAAGTGTATTTGTAGATGGTAAAGCCATAAGAGGCCCTCATAAACAGCTTGTCTGGCCCCCTCTGTAAGGGTAGCCAGGGAACCTCACTCAGTAAACTCCACAAGCAGTGTTTCAACAACTGCTTCAGCTTTATTTGTGCTCTGGCACATGGGGAATAGTTGGTTCTCCGAAGCCAAGCTTTTAAAGCACACTTGGCACAACCCCTGGTTTGAAGTCACCTTCCATCCCCAAAATAAGTGTAAGTCATAGAGATGCTTTTTATGGCTCTGACACAGTAAACAGCCCTGTCCTGCTGCAGCAGGAGGAAAGCCCATGCAAACCCTCCCAGGCCTCCAAAAATTGACTCTGGAGGTGAGGAGGGCTGCTGCGAGATATGAGAGGAGGTTGCTCTGTGTGAGAGCCAGATGGAGGTTTTATTGAATCCAGCCTTTGGGTATCGACACAATAAAACACCTCCTGTAAACCAAAGTCTTTCTCTTTCTTCCCCTTTCTTTCTGCCTTCCCCCCCCCCCCCCTTTCTTTTTCACTTTCCTCCTACTGCAGTGAAAATTTAAGGAATGTTGTGAGTAGACCAAAACCATGGCACGGTGCGTGCTTATCTAAAGTTCAGTCAGAACAGAATGACTTTCCTACCTTTGAATGTGTCTGAAATTAAAATGTCATGGCTCAGATTCCCACTTTTGCTCATGATGAGTTATATCCTGTCCTGCAAATATTTCCTTGCAGTGACTGCTATTTTTCTGTAAGTGAAATGTGGGGCAGATAGAGGAGGGCTCATATTAATGCCTCCTTGCTTCACATGGATATAAAGTGTATACATTTCTGTCCTATTTCTTTTGCATGTGGAGTTACTGTTTTCAGCAGCTCCACTGAAGGCAAAGGCCTAGATCTAAGGAAGGGACTCAGATAAGCCAGCTTTTCCAAGCCCTGTTTCAAGCATGGCAGCTGTGATCTTACTCTGGACAGCTGAACACTTTTTATCCTTATTAATTTTAAATTTAGTTAAAAAGGAATGAAAGCAAGTGAAAGATGCAGTTGGAGAGCTGAGGAGCAGTATGCTGATAGTGGCTTTTTCTCTTGAATGCTGTCAAAGTAACCCAGTGACACCATTTGAGCAGTGTTGGGCATCCAGAATCTCGTTGGGGTTATTTGCATCAAGTGAGAAACATTCATTTTTATTTGTCTTCAGTGTTTTTCTCCAGTGTGCAACTTTATCCTTTTAGATCCTGGCATGCTGACCTCCAGATTTTAGGTCTGATTTTCAGCTGCTGCCATGGGATGGATGTGCCATAGGAATTTACTTCTAGCACAGAATATACTTTTCCAATAGTGGATGAGGATGTTGTCTGCTCCCTAAGGACTGCATTGGTTTCTACTCACTTCATGCTAATATTAACTCTGGACCTGGCTTTCCTTGGGTCTCTCTGGCTTGAAGCTGTACTTTTTTGTGCTGTCATGGTGGCTGAGGTTAGTGGGGAGGGCTTTCCTGGCAGCTGCTATACCAGAGCAGAGCTGAAGCAGCCACTGGAATTCCCTTTCTGCCAAGTGGATGCCAGTTGCTATTGGGCATGAAAAACAGGTTGTTTTCTGCTTGCAGGGACAATTGCAGGACTAACATGCACTTCACTGGCAAGTGCTCATCTCTAAAGCAGCCTATGAAATGTCTGAAGTTAGAAAGTGCTAGTGAATGGTGGTTCTTCTCTAATTCTTCACAGGAATACTTCTGCCTGCATAAGAAGCAGTGGCTATGGCTCATAATTAAGGATTTTGGTCTTATGGGCTTGAATGATCCATTGTAAACCCTGAATGGCAAATGTGAAGTTCTGAAGCCCTGCAGATACATTTACACCATCAGAAACAGTTTGAAAAGCTGAAATAAATCTTCCAATAATGTTCCTGTGTCACAGTGAAACCAAAGAAGGATCATCTCTGCCCACATGGTGGACAGCATCTTTGTTCTTGGCTGGGGGTTATTAAATCCTTAGAGATGCCTCATTTTACATATGGAGAAGACAGGTTTTCTCATTTTTTTATATATATATATATATATATTATTCCCAGGGCAATTTTAAAGCTTAATTGAATTAATCCAAGTAGGGAAACCTTCTTTCTTCTAGCAGGACAAACCAAACAGCCCCATTTAGATACTCTTTCCATCTGAAATTTTCTTCACCACATAGACCAAGATTAAAAATTTGAGTGGGGAATTGGTTTAATCCTTAGGAGCAGTGCAGTGCATTGCCAGACTAAATAGCCACAGCAGTTTAGTTAGGCATTGGTGGTTTTTTTTTTGCAGTCTCTTTTCTTGATTTGATCTGCAAAAGACTAAATGTTGCTTTGTTTCATTATCATTAAAGTGTTTTGGCAAGGACTTCAGCCAAATTTTACAGCCTTTCCACCTTTTCCCCTCCAGTTCTCACAATCAGACTATTTTCAAAGCTGGTATCTGATTATCCCTCTCTTAGTTTCCCCCCAAAGCCTATCTTCTCAGCAGCAAAAGGTGATTAGAAGAGCTAATGCTGTTGAATTGCCACACCTTTACAAAGCTCCTGTTTAGAAAATGAGACAAAAGTCCAAAATTGGATGAGGATTTCAATTATGGAAAGAACTGAGATTATAAAAATGCCTTTAATGTTCTCCTCTTCTTCCTATCTATTTCCACAAGCTCATTGTAGGCATGATAAAATGGACATGCACAGGATAGAAATTTCACACCACCAATAAAACAGGATACAGGAGCTTAAAGGAGTTTGAGCTGGCTTTTGCCACCCAGCTGCTGGCTGCTAAATAGTTCTTAACTGTTGATTTAATGACCAATATGGATTTGCATAGAAAGGGGAAAAAAAACACAATGGAGGAAGGAAAAATGCTGAGAATTTGATGCATGTGTGGATACTACAAATAAATGTTTCCCCATGCACCACAGACCAAGGGTGAGTGTGGTTGATATTTTAGCCTTATTTTTTAGTATCAGCCAGGCTGCTCTTTTTGATCCTCCTTTTCCTTGCCAAGCACTGTCTTTTGGCACATTTGCAGCAATGAGGTGTGGGTGTGGTGTTGCTGACTGCAGCATCAGGTGCCTAACGTCATGCCTCTTAGGGAGCTACTCTGGTGCAAGGGACTTAGTCTCACTGCCTTCTAACTTTTGAAATTGCCAGTTCTGTTTAGGTTACATTTTACAAGACCATCTTCCTCACCCATGAGTGTTAAAGGCATCTTCCCTTTCCTAGAGCCCCTTTAATTAAAACTGATATTGTCACAGGCTTCCATGATTTTGGGAACTGTGCTTTGTGGCAGACACTGTGAAAACATTGTTGAACTTGTGGTAAGAGCATGGTGGCAGGAAAACTGTGTCACTCTCTGGAGTTAGATGTCTCTGAGCTGTGAAAAGCATTTATAGATTGTGCTTGAGGAACACAGGGTCAAATATTGCAAGTCTTACCTCATCTGTACTCAGATGAGTCCCTTCCAGCTTTGGTGGGAGCTCAGCTGGAGTGAAGAGATGAAGATGTGTCCTACTTAGAAGGAGAGACCCTGTCTTGTTGGCAGGGAGTTGTTTTGTTTAGTTGTTTTGATTTGGGAAGCTACAAGAGATAAACACTGCTTGGTGAAACAAAGGGAGCTATAACCAGGCTGTGCTCATTACAAAAGCATGGTGTTTAATGATGGGAATTAAACAGAGCAGAAAATACTTTATTTTTTTTTTCCTGGTAGTTCAGGTGCTTTTCCCCCACTGCCTTTGCACATGAGTCTGCGAGAAGCATTTAGATGTGTTCAATTCAACCTGTGATTTTAGGGCAGGATAATTTCTCATCCAGTTTTAGAAAAGAAACCAATCTAGTGTAGCAGAAAGTGGGTTTTCCAGAGTGAGTTCTCATCTCAGGATTTCAATGGTTGTAAGATCTGTCTCAAGCATTTCTACCAAGGCCCCCTTGGGGAAAGTGGGGGGAAGACAGGAAAAAAAAAAAAAGGCAATTTTAAAAACTACATTTTAAAATGCTTCTTAATGAGCAACTCTGCTGAAAGCACCTGTCATTGATTTCCAAATAAGTTATCTGGAAGGTTTGGTGGATGCTTTACAACAGTTATTTGTGTGTAGTTCTAAGCACTCACACTTTCCAACAGAAATCCTGTTGAAACTCCTTCTGTAAATCCAGGTGCCTCCCAGGAGCAGTGGGTTTGGACACTTGCTCTGCATGGCTGTAAATAACATCATCCAAAACCTCCTGCTCGGTGTAGGGACTGAGCAAAGCTCAGGCAGAGCTGTTCAGACATCAGATCCTTTGACCAGCCAGACATTACTCTTGGCTATGAATGATAACTACTTCAAAAAAAAAAAAAAAATCAAATATTGTAGCTTCTTTGATGGCTGGAGAAACTGATCACTTCCATGTGAAACAAGGGGGGGAATAGGGGCAGACTCTAATCTTCATTATTTCTGTGTTATCTTGGAGGAATAACCGTTAGGTGCAGACCAGCAATTATTCCCCAAAATGAAAGCATCAGGGCAGGCAGAGGAAATCTTTATTATTCTAAGCACTTTGATTTATAAAGTAGGGATGAGTGCTGAATATGTAGGGAATTATTGCAAATAATTTTAGGAAACATTCCTCTCCTTCCTTGTGTCCTGTACAAGTCTTGTCTCCAGTAACTGCTTGCTGAAGTTACTGCATTATGTATCTATGTTCTGCCATGGACTAGGTATATTCTGTTTGGTTGAAGAACAGTGGAAAACTCAGAGTAGAGGGATTTTTGGTCTTGTTTGAACATACCCCCCCCCCAAAAAATATGCTTTTCTCTGTCTTTTTAGCATCTTGATTTAAAATAAATGGCCTAAGAACTATGATTCTGTAAAACAAAGGGAAAAGAAAAGCTCTTAAAGGAAATGCTCTTAAACATAAGGATATGAGATAATGAAACTGGCTACTGGGATAAGCATATTTATTGGGTTTGTTATGTATCAAATGTAACAAAAGTGAAGTGTCTGAAGAACTCCATGTGTGGTTCCTTCACACTCTTTGATCACACAATTCCCCCTTTAATTCAGATGCAGTAGAGCTTAAGTGGCTTCATTGATGTGTTAAGTGTGGAATGATTTTTGTATAAAATAAAAAAAAAAAGGAAGAAGACAAGAAAAAGGGAAAAAAAAAAAAAAAAGACCCCCATTATGTGTCCAGAAAAGCCTTGTGTGCACTTGTTTATTGAGACAGGAAGTCTGTTTCCCACACCGAACAACGGTGCTGAAACGCTGAAAAATTGTGCAGGGAAGAAAAGTAGTAAAGGAAACTTAATTTTCTACCTGGCAGAAATCGGCCTCCGGAGGAAGAAGTAGACAATGAGATTGGGCTTAAACTGCATAATAGAACCTGATTGATTTTAGGAAAATGCTCCACACCATTTATAGAGGGGGTTCATGTGCTGCTTTTGTTAGTGAAATGCAAGGCTTTGCTACAAGCCTCTTTGTAGTCAGCCTGCTGCTTAAGTATTGCTTCCACTATTGCATTGCCCAGAGGAGCAAACACCCAGAGGAGCGGCCGTCAGGTAGAAACCCAGCATTTAAATATATATTAAAAAAAAATAATAAAAAACCCCACATGCACACCACAGTGCACTACTTTTTAGGTCGTTTCTTACCAGTTTATTGCTGCAGAAATCTATGTGAGGCCCTTCTGAACAAAGGCTTGGATGCTGCGGTGGTGTAAGTCGGGATAGTTCCTTTCTGATCCGAGACAAAGGAGCTACTCGCTGCTCCCACACCTGATGCTCTGGGCCAGGCTTTTCACACAGCAGCAGAGTGGAAAAATAGCATTTCTAGAAGACCTGAATGTTAATCTTGAAAACAAGGCCCCCCCACCCCCCCAAAAAAGTAAATAAAATTCACACACAGAGGTTTTCAGGCTGATAGCTGAGATGTATTTGCGAACAGCTAGGAATTTGGGTGTGATTAATAACAGGGCTGAATATTCTGATACAGCTCAGTCTTTTCTTTGGTCACTCAGGGGCTGAAAGGGGACTATCAAGTATGGACATTTTATTGGTGTTTTCAGAAGCAGATGTAAGTCCCCAGAAAGGTCAGAAGTGCAGCAGGCCCAGTGCTGTGGGCTCAGAGCCCAGAGTTTTAATCAGAGGAAACAAACCCAAGGTCTGAGGAGCAAGATGGGCACAAAGACATTGAGTGACTTGCCAAAGGTCACATAATGCATTGATGGCAGAGACCAGAATAAATAGGAGAATTTACAGGTTCTGTAGTTTGCTGCAGTCTCATGTTCCTGACTTTTCTTTGGTTTTATTCAGCAAATAATGGTGCCTTGCTTTTGTGCTCGGCTCTAAGGTCTCTCTTCCCCTCTGGAAGCTTGTAAAAATGTGTGGTTTCCTCGACTCTGATGCCAAAACCAAGGCTATTCAAAACAAACAAACACAAAAGCCCTCCAAAATGCAGACTGGGCCTTTGAAAATCCCTGAGATGGATTTGAGCAAAACAGTCAGAGGGGAAAAGACAACCCCCTTCCCTTCACCCTGAACCGGGGGGATTGCGGGTCCTCGGTGGCCTCCAACATCAGAGGTTCTCCCTAGCTGAGTCCCTCCAGAGGTTAGAAGCAGTGCACAGCACTTCAGTACTTGTTCCTTTTACCTGAATGCCAAACCTCCCTCACAATTGCCTGCTTGTATGTAATCTGAACCTAAGTCTTCTTTACCAGCCTCTTTTTAATCCTTGTAAGGCAGGATTGGGAGGGAAACTGCACGTTTTCCTGATGTGCATGCACTCTCCCACTGACACCCTCAACTCCCCTTTCCACAACACTGCTCACCCTGAGCCTTTTCCAGCCCGTATAAAACTCTTCTTCCTTTCAGCACCATCTCCCCACACCCAGCACATTCCTTTCATGTGCACAGACTGATGGCCTTATCTCTCACTCTTGCCCTAATTATGAAATGTGTGGTATGTTGCTGCTCCATGAGAACAGGGAGAGCTGCAACTGGGCAGAAGTTAAAGGACTCTTCTTACTGCTCCCCAGGCAAGGCAGGTTCAGGGTAAACTGTCAGTCCTTGTTTGCTGGGTTGTGTTTGTTTTTTAACATTTCTCTTTCCTTGTGAACACAAAAAGGAAAGTGGAATGATCACTAAACCCATAAGCTATGCCTTGCTCATGAGGATGGCTTAGGGAACGTTGTTGGCACTGAGCTAACCTTTCTGGCACTGGATATGGGTCTGAAAGGTTCCTACATTTCTTTGGCCCACCCAACAGACTGCAGAAGATTTGGATGCTGAGCTCCCAAGCTCGACCTGGAGCTCTGGCTGTTTTGGTCTTGTTGCATCTTGCCATCGGCACAGGTCAGCACAGAGGTTTCTCTCTGTTCTCGAGAGCTGCAGGGACCTCAGTACATAGCAGGAGGCTTTCTGTGTCTGGCAGGCATGTGGTCCTTAAAATGCAACTGTCAGACACTTTGCAGGGGGATTTTCAAAGCGAATGGCTACTGGCTTATGTCTGCTTCCACTGAAATTGTCTGTAGCAGCAAGACAGCTAGGCCAAGATAAACGTCTTTGAAAACCCACGGTGAAACACTGTGTATCTGAGCGCTGCATCTGAATTGTGCAGAACCTCCCCTCCCCCTGCCAGCTCCCTCCTTCTTCCCCAATTATTTAGAAACATAAGCTAGGCTGCACTGGCCTGGTCATCCATTCAAAGAGAGGCACATTTTCGTGACCTGCCATCAATTGTCAGCCCTTAGTGAACTCACAACTGGCTTTTCTGATTTGAGTCATGATTCGACCTGATGCGATTTGAAATGCCTGAGTTCTTAAACCCCCGCCCCCCCAAATCTCCCCCTTGCAGGATGGGGTTTTGTCTAATGGAAATGCCAGCAGCCTTTAAGTCAGGCATGGCAGTGCCTTGCCAGCCGCTGCAGCCAGCATGCTAAATAAATGATAAATATTGTTGTGCATATGTTGCCTCTGCCAAAAGTCTCAGCAGCACGCAAGCGGCGTGTGGCCTCTCTGAGGTGGTGAAAGGAGCAAACCCAACAACAAACATCAGGCAGGCATTAGACAGGCTCTGCCAGTGCAAATGGAATAGCCTGCGAGTGGAGTATGCTTGCAAGAAGGTGGAATATCAAGCTCAGAAATGTTCAGGTTGGAAAAGACCCTCACAATCAGACCCTCAGAACTCTACGAGGTTCACCCCTAAACCATATCCCCAAGCACCACATCCAAACAACCTTTAAACGCATCCAGGGTTGGTGACTCAACCACCTCCCTGCACATTCCACTGCCTGACCACTCTTTCTGTGAAAATTTTTTTCCTAATGTCCAGTCTAACCCTACCCAGTTGTAGCTTGAGGCCATTCCCTCTTGTTCTATCACTACTTACCTGTGAGAAGAGACCAGCACCAGCCTTTACAATGCCCTTTCAGGTGGTTGTAGAGAGCAATGAGGTTTCCCCTCTGCCTCCTCTTTTCCAAACTAAACAGCTCCTATTAGGTAGTGTAAAGGACTGAAAACAGCAGACGTGCTGTAGGTTCAGAGTTCTCCATCAGGTCAAGTAGCCCCCAGCTTCTTCCCCATGTCCTTATTCTGCAGTGGGTATGGTGCTGTTTACTATTTTCATTTAGGAGGTCCCAGGTTTTGCTTTTTAAACATCAGGTTCAGGTGTTGGAGAAGAAGGGAAGGTGAATAAAGACAGCTCTTAAAGATCTGAGGTGCCCACATTACTTCTGTATGTGTGATGTGCAGTCCCACATCACACTGAAACGTTGCAGTCTGCTGAAGGCTGGCATATACTGTTTTCCTCAGGACAGGAATTTTTAGTGTCTCTTGCTCTAGAAGGGACATTTGGCCAGTTGCAGAGGGCATTAAGGGAAGGCTGTGATCAGTCTTAATGTCAGAGTTCAAGAACATGCAAATTCCTAGCTTCTCTGAGGTTTTGTCAGGGTTACCTTGAAGGGCACCCCACTTCTGCAAAGGCCTTGCTCTGCCTGCGGGAAGGAGAAAGCAGGGAGAGGGTGAGCAGAGGGAGGAGAAGGCTGTCAGTATGCTGAGCCATGACTCTGCTCCTCTGCACCAGCTGGATGCTGGGGAGGAAGGATGCTGAAGTGCTAATGCATCTTCCTTCCCTCCAGCAGAAATGAATCGCTGTGGAGGAGCAGATCCTCAGAGGAGTGTTTCAGAGGCAGCATCCCTCCTGAGGGGAGGAGCGGAGGGGAGGTGGAGCTGCTCCACCTCTTGCCCAAGGCTCTGCCTAAGGGCAAAATCTCAGCCCAGGAAACGTATTCCTCTCTCTTCCCCCTCCCTCCTTAAAAATAAGGGTCACAGTGGCATTTACCTTGAAGTCTATTAAAAAACATTGAGCTCCCAGAGTGTGGCATGTGTGTTTCCTATTAAGAAAGCAGTTCCAGACTAATAACCATTTTTAATGGCTGTTGTGCTTTGCACTGAATGATATCAGCCATTATTAAAGGAGAAAGGAAAAGAAGGCCAGAAAATGAAATCAAATCTGTCTGTGGAAATTTCAAAGGAGATCAAAGATGCTCCCTAGCTTTTGCCTGAGCCTGGGTGGAACATTTCCTAGTCCCATTATAAATGAAGGTACTTCTGCACAAAACAGGTCTAATTTTCCCTTTCTCTCTTTGTCTTAGACCAGGTGAGTGCTGGAAGTCAGACAGTATACTTAACTGAGAATATAACCTAGTCTACTGAGGCTTAGGAAGGTCAATGGGCATGGCCAGTGTCAGAGGGCAGGAGGAATGGTGTTTGGTTGATCCTTTGAGCAGGAGTGCACACACATGGAAATCCCAGCCCCAGCCAGCCTAACTGGCTTGAAGTATCCTCCTAGCATTGGATATGACACATTCATCATCCCTCACTGATAGAGAATGGTGTTAGTTGTGACTTATAATCAGCATGTACTGACATCTAATTTTCTCTGTGTTTACTCCTCTGCTCTCATCCTTTGGATGCTTGCAGGAGTGAGTGGATGTGACAGGTCTTGTAGCCTGTGGCTCTAACACTTGTGCACTCTCACATAGTGCAGAGCAGCCAAGTGATGGTTTCCCACTGGGGCCTGGGTAGAGCATAAAGACAAGGTCCCTGTTCTTGAGGCTTCTGTCACTTGGAGGTAACCCAGTACTAGAGACCAGGGCAGAACCTGAACTACTAAACTCTGCTGGGCATGTCTGCATCTGAGCTAAATGTCTAGATGTTAAATGTTCCTCTGCAGAGGAAATAATTGTAGGATGTGATTCATCTTCTCCTAAAGTGCATGCACAGGAGTAGGTCAGATGAGACCTGCTCTAAAATGGCTGGTTCTCTCCTTTGGCTGCAATAGGAACCCAGAATAACCAGCTCCAAGAGTAAAGAACTTACCTTGAGAAATGGTGGAGAGCCAGGGATGGGTTTGTTGACCTTCACAATGTGTTTTGGATTAGTTGTAGACTATGAGTGCAAGTGGAGAAAAATTCAAACCAGGCTGATGGTATTGAAGCAAGTCAAATTTGGTTGAGGCCGAATGGTGTGTAATTTAGTTTAGAACCATTACTCTGGTCTTAAAAATTTCAAACCGTGGATCTTCCTGGCAAGCTGGGTATCTACTAGTAAATAACATGGCAGGGAAAGTAGAGAGGTTTATCCTCAGTGCTCATCCCTTCCAAATTTTGAGCTCCTCCAACCTCCCACTACTTCTGTGGGCAGTGAAGCTGCACAGCACTTTGCAGGATCTAGCCCTAAGGATGAGCTGCACACTCAAATGGATAAATCACCTTTGTCCCCTTAACTTCAACTGAGTTGCCTCCATTTAAACTGCATGCAGAAACACAGAGAAACTCTGCAAGTCAGGATGATTCATTTTGATTATCCTATTAAAAGGATGCAGCCTGTTTTCAAATGCACAGAAATCTAACTCAGTTGCTCTAATTAGCCCCTGCTGCAATTTCCACCATGCTATTAAAATATGTTATACTCAGATGCAATGAAATGCTTGTAAATCAAGTGAGATTAAAAATCCCTTTGGCTGCAGAGATGTGTTTATCATAAAGACTTTAACATCCTGGGGTTTAAAAAAAAAATGCTACACACTGCTAAGGGAATCAGGGTTCACAGAGAGGGGCAGAGTGTTCTTGCATCCTTCCATGGAGCTGAAGAACAAAACAAAATTAAAAACAAAGAACACGTTTTCAGGCACAGAACTCCGGACCAGTGCAGGAATGATGCCAGATGGAATCACATAGGAATGAAACGCTTGCTGTAAAGGCAGTTTGGGGGTGAAATGGGTCCAGCTGCCTGTGTGATTTCATTGTAGAGGTTTGGACCTGGCTTCACATGTGCTGTGCCCAATCCCACCTTCATTTCAGAACCCTTCAGCTGTGAGAACCATGCCTGTGTGCACTGAGCCTCACTGTGAATTCCCTTCAGATACTGCTATCGTGTGCTCCTTTTTTTAGCACAAGATATGTGAAAGTTGTGCTCTTTAGGTTGAAGGGAGGTGGTGTTTGGTGCACATTCAGAACCTCCTTGCTGGGTAATGACCCAGTTCAGGGTTGGGTTTGAATGATCCTAGATCTGAAAGAGAACTTCAGACCATTACTACCTGTCTTAATCTAGTACTTTTAAGTACTGTTGCCTTTACATTTGACTAAGGAAGGGAGATAGATCCTTATGTAATAGAAATTATTTTGTGTCCTTTAAGGCTATTTCAGCAAGATTGGGGTGTGTCAGGTGAGAACCTAGTTCAAGAGTTTATGATAGTCTTTACACATCATTTATTGAGCTTATATTTAGTTATTGAATTGTCTTTCTTTTCATGGATTCACAGAATGGGTTGAGTTGGAAGGGACTTTGAAAGTCACCTCATTCCAACCCCCCTGCCATGGGTAGGGACACCTCCCACCAGCCCAGGTTGCTCAAGGCCTCATCCAACCTGGCCTTGAACACCTCCAGGGAGGGAACATCCACAACCTCCCTGGGCAACCTGTTCCAGTTCTCACCACCCTCACTGGAAAGAATTTCTTCCTACTCTCCAGTCTAAATCTCACTCAAGCTTCAATCCATTCCCTCTTATCCTATCACTGCAAGCCTTTGTAAAACATCCCTTCCCAACTTTATTGTAGTTCTCTTTCAGGTAGTCTTCCTTTCTTTTGGATCTGTTTGGTTAGATCTCAGTTGGGTATACAACCTTTCTCTTGCACTCCCCTCTCTCCTCCCTTTCTGTGCAAAGAACAGTCTCAAGTTGTGCCAGGGGAGGTATAGGCTAGATATTAGGAGGAAGTTGTTCACAGAGAGGGTGATTGCCCATTGGAATGGGCTGCCCAGGGAGGTGGTGGAGTCGCCATAGCTGGAGACGTTCAAGAGGAGACTGGATGAGGCACTTAGTGCCATGGTTTAGTTGATTGCTTAGGGCTGGGTGATAGGTTGGACTGGATGATCTTGGAGGTCTCTTCTCTTCCAACCTGGTTGATTCTATGATTCTATGAACATGGAGGAAATGGTCCTGATAGGTCTGAAGTGTGTGAGGAGGATTTCTCCTGGGTCCAGCTGCTGAAAATCAGTTAGGCAAAGGCTGTGGCTAATCTTCAACCAAACCTCCAGAGAGCAAACTGGTTAGGTGAAGTTGTTCTGTTTATTCCAGCTGAACACTTCCCTCCCTTGCCTGTGACTCAGCAGTGGTGGCTGGGAGCGTTGCTGTGTTGCTGCAGAGCCTTCCTCTTCCCATCAGTTGTGCAGAAATCTTTTTCCTCTGCCGTTCCTTGTCGGTGGCAGCAACTTGTCCATCGCCAGAAATAGCTGCAGCTCAGCACCTGTTTTGCAGCCTGAGAGGCTCTCATCTGGTGCTGCACAAACAGAACTTATGTTCACAGGACTGGACCAGGATCTTCTCCTTCCCCCCCCCCGCCCCTTTCCTCCCCCAATAGAATTCTCCTTCTGTTTTACCAGACAAATAATCTGTTGCGACTCTTATTGCTTCTTATCTTTTGCAGCTTGGACCTGTTCCATGCACCATTTTGTTCTCAAAGATGCCTAAGCTGATTCTTCAGTGCTAGCCAAAACAAATGAGAGTCTTGGCTGCCAGCATGGTAGCAGCAGCTGGTTTTACTATGGCTCCCTACACCTAACACTGGGGCAGCTTTGACTTAAGGATCCTTTTTCCTCATTAGGGGAGTGGGAAATGCTGGGGAGCAGGCAGGAGGGAAATGAAGTCCTGGAAAGTTGTTTGGTTGATTCTTGTTTTCAGGGGAACAGTGGAGGTCTTTATTAGAAGTGTTTATTTATTATTTGTTGTTCCAAGTCATCCATCACAATGGCCTCCCAGGGAAAAGTTTGGTTGAATGGGTAAGACACAGGGCTGGGAAGTGAGACACCCAGGATCTGTCCCAGACACTCACCTGCTGTGTGACTTTGAGTTTTCCCTGCTTTGCCTTGCTGTCCCCATTCAGACTGTCACAACTTCACAGCTGGAGCTGGCTTCTGTTGCACGTCTGTACAAACTAACATAAAAGGAGCTTGGTCCCAGCTGGGCCCTACAAGCATTGGTACAATGCAAACAGTAATATATTTTGTCCAGTTTATCAGTCCTGGTAGATATAGTAGATAGAAAAACATCCCCAGGAGATTTTTAATGCCTACAGTGAACACAATTTGAATTAAAAAACTGATGAGGAGGTGTAGAAGAGAGATGGTGGTTCGTGAATAAAGAGTGCAAGGAAAGACAAGGTCCAGCAACTTGCTGAACTTCTGAAAAGCTCCAATCTAGACTCAGTTTGTATCAGAGCTTCTTGATTCTGTACTACCAGTCACTACTGCATAGGTGTGAAGCACTTATGGGAGCTGAATGAGGTCTCAGCATCTGGTTTGCAGATTGAAAGCCTCCTTTCCATGTGTACCTTTATCTTTGCTGGAACAGTTAGGAGAAAAGCAGAGCCTTTTAATAGGGAAGTCCACAGTAAACCAAATGGATTTGGGGACTCCCTGTGTCTTTGGGCAATTTTCTGGTCTCATTGATTCCTCTTAATGCCCCATCTGTAATAATAACTTTTTCCTACAGGATAAAGATGATAAAACTAGCAAAGGTGTTTGGCTGCACAGGGTCTGTGAAATTAGGATGGATGGATGATGTATACCCTTTACAATATGGGAATGCCAAGGCAGTTGCAAACTCTTTCTTCTGAGCCCAAAGAACATTTTGCCACCGTGACAATGCCATGCATTTTA
Source organism: Indicator indicator (assembly GCF_027791375.1). Classification (NCBI taxonomy): domain Eukaryota; kingdom Metazoa; phylum Chordata; class Aves; order Piciformes; family Indicatoridae; genus Indicator; species Indicator indicator. Next base: position 3,276,697 of record NC_072043.1, on the reverse strand, counting down.
TTTTAAGAGGACATTATGGTAAGGCTATCATGGAATCTCTTAGTGCCTTAGCTTCAGGACCTGATTCAATAAAACCATGGCTGGACTCCAGCATTATGAGGAGAAGCAGGCTATCTGTGGAGACTCCTCTCCACCTGTAAACCCTCTATTTCAGAGCACTTTTGAGCACCTCAGAGCAGGCTTCTGTTGTTTGCTATTGAACAGGGAGTTTGCAAGGGGGTTCACCAAAAAAATACAGCTGTGTGACACTATGTTTGGGTGGGGAAAGCTAATTGATTTGACAGTTAATCAAAAACTACTAAGGGAAAATCAATATAGAGTAAAACAATCTAGTCTTCTGTTCTATATCCTATTCCCAGTGGCATTGTTGATGGTATAGCATCAATGTCATCTATTTTAGATGGAAATGTTACCAACTATAATGCCACTGTTGATGTTTCAAAACGATTCTAATCTCATTTCAATAATAGCTTCTGTCTCTCTTAGTGACACACATGCCATAACATTCTTGGCTAAATTGACAGCACTAATAACAGACTCACTTTTTAGATGATTCGGACCCCTGTCTGTGTTTTCAGGCACTCACAACACTGCACAGCACAAAGGGCTTGCATCTCCCTCCACAACTCCAGGTAAGTGAGTGCTGGTAGCACTCTCACAGCCCACCTGGACATTGCCAGTGCTGAGCTGACACTTGGAGAGTCAACTTCTCCACTAATAGGGATCTGGGGGCCTGGTGGAGGCCCTAAGCTTGAAAGTTCTGACTCAAGGGCATGGGGAGTAAGTCAGGAAGGGCAAGGTTAGGGCTGAGTTGATGGCCAGTTTGTGGTTTAACTGTTGGACCATGGACTTCCTCCCAAGGTCTTGAGTCTTTCAAAGTAGACTAAAAAATATCCCACAGGGAAATTCCTTACTGGTTTTCCAGAAACTCTTCCTTTGCTTCAAAGCCTTGACATACCAAACTCAAAGCCTCTGGTGTGGTTTTGTGGCACATTTTTTTTCCCTCATCCTGCTTGCACTCCAGAGCTGAAAATCAAATGTGCCAACAGCCCAGATGCTGCAAGGATGGGCAAAATTCGAGATGGACACCTCATGGTGAATCAGGTTGCCCAGAAAAAGCAAGGAGTTTTCAGTTCCTGGCTGTCTCATTCAGATGGAATTCAGAGCACAGCTCATAGTCCTCTCTTGGGTGGACCAAGTGATAATTCGATCTCAGAGTTTAAGCAGGTCTTTAGAACTGTTTGTGGGGAAAATTCTGGTCTCTCAGCATGTTTACTATCTTCCCCCAGCCTTCCTCTCTGCCAAGTTGAGCAATAAATGCACTGACCAGGAAAAACACTTAAGCAGATGCTTAGCTACACACTTAATTTCAACTCTGCTGAGCACAGCTCAGGCTTAAATTTTAGCAAACAGGAAAGTCTCTTTGGAGTCAATGGACTTCTAGTCTGTGCTGAATTTTAAGCATGGGCTTTGTCAGAGCCCTGCACTTGAACCTGTTTCTGGAATATACAGCACATAGCTGGGAACACAGAAACAAAATCTTCCAAATAGATCCTTCATTTAAAGCAGCTTTCTTTTCAGTTATCAGCTGTGGATTTAAAGGAGATGAAAAGTCAGTCTTTTTCTTCCTGATTTTTATCTTTTCTCCTTTCTTTCGCAGGGGACTTTTCCCTTTATTAACTTTTCGAGCATAAAACACAGAAAATAAATGAACAAACAAAACCTGGAGCAATATGCTAGGGTCTTTAAACTAATTCAGCAGTCATTATTACTGACATCAGGAGAGAGAAATGCAAGAATACAAGCCTATTGCTTTAAGCTGGGATTTTCAGAAGAGTCTGTTGGAGTTTGGCACTCAAATCCCATGAAATCCTCTTTATACTTTTCACTTCTTTTTCTTTTCCTTTTTTTTTTTTTTTAATTTGACATGGGAAAGGCCTTGGTGCATTTTGTTAGTGTGCATTATTACACCATGTTTAGGATCAGCATCTAGGATTAAAGAAAGTTCAGGGCCCTTGTAGTACACAAAGTAAGAGACAGTTCCTTCTCTGAGGATGTGATGTCTGCAGATGGATGTGGAGCCAGGTTTAGCCTCCCAAGCCATTTATTACCTCCCCGTGGCTGATTATTTATTTGTTTGTTTGTTTATTTTGTCTTCCATCTTGGTTGAATTTGCAGTGAAGCAGACCAGGAGTTTTCCTTCAGACATTTACAGCAGTTCTGCTCTGGGGTGGAAGTGCTGCAGGGAGAAAACAACAATTGGCATTGTTTCCCAGACCTGCCTATGCCATTGCTGGATGGATAAGGAGGGGGGAAACATGACTTTTTGCAAACAAAGACAGGGAGAAGAAAGAGAGAGAGAGACTAGAGGAAAGGGAGCCGTGGTGGAAGGGACAAGACATCTGTAATGAGGCACAGAAGATGAGCAAGGCAGGAGGGTAGTGTAGAATATTGCCACTTTATAGACTTGAGTTCAAGCCCAAGGACTTGCTGCTATGAGGTTCCTCCAGGAATCCTTTCAGCCAGATATAGCTGATGCATCAGGCTTAAAGGTGCTGAGTGGTGCTGATTACCAGTGGCCACGTTAGTGTGATTTCCTGCTATGCCTTGGAAGATGTTCTGAGCTGTTTCATTATGTTGCTGCTTTGTTATGCCGGGTGTAGGGTCCTGCAGATCCCACGCTGCAGCTCATGATTGAAGTGAAGAGCTATATCCCACTACCCTAAACACAGCTTGCTGGGCAACACAGGGGGGCATGTTTTCTTATTTCCCAACTGGGGAGAAACTTGTGTTTGTGTTACAGGAATATTTTTGTCTTTTGTGGCAAAACATCCATCCTGTTGGGACAAGCCAGCCTGAATCATCTTCTAGTTAAGTTTAGCCTGCCCTGAACTTTTTTCCCCCTCCTTTTCCTGACAGAGGAAAATTTGTGCTTTCTAACAGACCTAGTAGAATTTGCATGGTTTTGCTTCTCACTTTAGCATATAGGAATTGCATCTTCAACACAGACCAGGGGCACAAATTAGATTCTCTGCCCTTGTGATCAAAGCTCAGAAAGATTTCAGGACTGTAGCCTATCTCAGCCTTTTGGTTTCCTAGCCCAGTCATTCCCTCAGCCTGGCAACCACTGTGCTGATTTCTGACCTCATTATAGGATCTTTCATGAAGATGAGGCACCAAAATTTAATGCCTGATGCAGTCTGGTTGTGTGTTCTGACCTTTTCATTATTCTGCAGTTTGACTGGCTGGCTACCCCAGCCCTTTCCCATAATCTGAGGAGGCTGCAATCATTTGAGGAATGGAGCTGCTAGGTAATCAGCATCCAGCACGCAGAAAAGGTCAGGACAATCCAGTATACATAACAGATGGATGCACAGAGAGGTAATACACAAGCAGAACTTCAGGACTAGATGTGTGTTTCCTAACCTTCAAAGAAAGTTGTGCTCTTTCTCCTATTCCCTCTCTGCCCAAAGAAATCCACAGACTTGTTATTTCCAAAATGCATGGAGTCCTTACAGGTTCTCATATACCACTGGCAAAATGCATTCCCTGCCTGGCTGTCTGCAAGACAGAAGCAACAACATTCAGGGGGGAAACACTAGAAAACTTTCAGCATTGCTATTTAAAAATAATAAAATTCATTCATCTCCTCTTTGCTCAGTTTTCATTCTTTTCATTTTAGAAAAATTAGGAGGAAAAAAAAGGAATTGGCATCCTTGACCATGGCAGGGAGGTTGGAGTAGATGTTCTTTAAGGTCCCTTCCAAACTAAGCCATTCTAATGCTGATTCCATGTATTAAAATAGATGTTTGTAAAGGAAGCTTGTTAAAAATTGCAACTGGAGCATTGTGAGTGGATGGGACAGGTCGTTTCTGGATGATCACTTCTGGCTGGTACCACATTGCAGTATTGCATCTGGGTAATCCTTATGAAGACTGACTAGGTTTGTTTGGGGCTTGGCTAGCCAGCCACAGATAATTGGCTGGGTTTATCCCTTTTACTGTTGCAATAGCACTGTGTATGGCTCTCCACACCAAATTGCCATTTGAATGCATCTTAATCTTCCCTTTTTTCTGCAGTGTCATTTTCCTGTGAGGGCAGCAAGGCTTGAAATATTCATGTGTTTGTCTCTTTCCCTCCAGTCAGATGTACCATCACAGCCTGCTGTGGTAGGAGGGCAGATGTCACCTCCTGCCACCGTTTTCATGAAGATTGATGCCCCTTCACTGCTCTCTTTTTGTGTAACTAAATATCCACTAAACATTTAGCAGATGTGAAGCTTCATAGTCTACCTGGAGAGGGTGAAGCTTCAGGCAGTGGTACTGGTGCACAACCTGATAGTGCCAGGACAGAGGGGGATAAATCTCTGTCTGATAGCCCTGGACCCAGACTCAGTTAACCACACATTTAGTGGTGAATGTCTGCTCAGTGGAGAGATATGAGCACTTGTAGAGATGATTTATCCTCTCCTAACAGAAGTGCTCAAAAGCAGTGGGATGAATTGCTGGTTGGTACTGTCTTTCCCTTCCTTGTGTGATGACAGGAGGCTGTAGGTAGACATCCATATATCTTGCAATCTCAGCTGGCTGCACTGATGTCTGTGTGTGAGAACACTGAGGAGAGGCAGGTTGGTCCTGCTGTGTTTCATTCCCTTTTTCTTTGATGCAATTTCTTTTCTTCCACGTCGCCTTGACTTGAGGAAAAAACTTAGATGAGGTTTATTACTGAGAAAAGATGTCAAATTGCTGTGATTAGATCCAGGTTAAATCTATAGTTTCTCTTAGCCCCACAGGCTCTTCTTGCCTATATTCCAAACACCAAGGGAGAACAGCTTATGAACTCAAAACTCAAAGGAAAATGAAGCAGCTTTAGGGAGTGAGAACTGTGCGAGATGGGACCTAAATTAATCTCTGCTGTAAATCCACTGTAGTCCTAGACAGACTGGGCTGAGAGCAATGCAGGTGATGAACAGTAGGCAAAGGCACAGTACAGGCTGACTTATTTTTCTGCAAAACCTAGCTTCTATCTTAGCCATTGCTGGTCATGTTATAGAGCCCCTATATTTAATAACATTGGGACAGATAGTAAATTTCCAGGCTCCTACTCCTCAAGGTAGTCCTTAAATCTTAGGGGCATTGCTCTGCCCAGTGCAAAGCAAGTTTCCAGAGCTCTCTGCTGTCTTTGATTGACAACATCTTGCCTTACTACATTTTATCCTGCAACATAAAAGTATCAGCACAGAAATGTTTCATGAGTGAGAAGGGTGAAGGATGAGTGTAGCTAAAGGACATGATTTGGGAGACAGGGAATATCCTCTGCTTCCCCTTAGACACATTTTAGAGGGAGAAAAATTGAAAAGTGGAGCTCCAGTGTTAATGTTTCATGGGGACTCTGCAGCAGCAGTAAGGACAGATCTGTCTCCTGAGAGTCCTCTGTCCCTTCCTCCTCTGAAGGGGTCTACCTCTGGAACTCCACCTTGGCTCACACAGCAGGGAAAGAACAGCCACAAAACCTGGCTTCACATCAGTGCTTTGACCAGGGACATCCCAAACCCTGCTTTGTAGATCTGCAGTACTTTTGCTGGAGCTTATGTCTAAAGAACAGTTTGTCTGCCTGAAACAGAGGCTTTGCCTTGGCACCTTCCTTTGACCCCTGCTCCATGACCGTTGTTTCCTTTTCCCCTCTTTCAGAGCAATAATTGGAATTTAACAGAGCAGGTATGGCACACAAATTATGAGAATTATAAATATGGCAGGTAATTAATTAACCCTACAGGTAATTAATTAGCCTCTACTGCCATTTAACTATAATTGAAGTTAAAATACAGTCCTCAAAGCACCCAGAGTGACTATGCAGTGTACTTTATGTGACTATTTTCATTGTTTGAAAGCAGCTGAGTCTCAGGAAGGAATTACAATGAACTGAACTGCTTGTGTAACAGCCAGGTAAGAGAATGTTCAGGTAGTGATGAGCTCCTTTCACATAATAAAGCAGAGAATATAGGTTATTAATCTCACCTGAACAAGGCATTTTTAATCCATCCCCATTGTCTAGACTAGAGTTAAATGTTGCTCTGAACAGCTAAAAGAAAAAAATCAGTACCCATTCCTGGACAGTTTAACACCAGGAGTTAGTACTGATCCAGAAAAGGGAAACAAAAATGATTCAAGGAAAGTGGTTCATCAGAGGTAGATCTGCTAAACTGCTTCACTCAGCTCCATACACTGCTGCTCCTTCACTGCTCTGGTGGGAAGGAACCAAGGAAGCTCCAGCCCTAGCTCTTCTTGCCCCATCTCAGAGGGCAATCAAAACAATTTTTAATTCTGTACCTTTTCTGAGGACAGTTGGAGTTTAGGCTAGAGAGGGTAAAGCCAGGTCTAGCACACACCAGACCTAGTTCCACATTTTCTTTTCTATTATCTGATCCATCCTACAAGACCATTCCAGCAGCTTGACACTGCTAGAGAACATTAGATTCCCGACTGCCATGTTTTCCCCTCCTGCTGCCATTACCTTTTAATGTTTTATAGACCACAAAGCACCACATTTTCTTTGGGCAGCCTGTCCTGGTCCTGTACAGAGAGCTGGCAGGGAGATGAAAGTAATGCCAGCTCTCCTGGCTCTTCCCAATCCTGCTCTTGAGGAACGAAGAGGACATTCATTGTGGGAATCAGCCCCACACTTTCTTTTTTACCAACCTCCCTAAAAAAAAAAAAAAATGTACCCAACACCCTCCTGCTTGTCTAATGTCCTCCATGAACACATTATTGGTTGTGGTCTTTTTTGCTCAGTTCACCTGGCTGCAGTACAATAGAAAAGAAAATGAACGTTTCTCCCACGGGCGGATGAATTAATCCTTGTGGCAAATCCCAGGCAGTTTGTACCTTTTAGGGGCTTTGTTTATTCCTTTTGGCATCCCTGCATGAACTCATCTTTGGGTTACCCATTCACATGGTGAACTTGATATATAGCAGCGTGGAGAATCGTGTTACTGAATCCAGGGCCAGCTACAGGGGAGGACCATTAATAGCTGCCCATGCCGAGACAACATGGCTCCATCCCCTTGCCATGAGTCATTCCAGCTGCTTGAAAATGCTATCTTTGTAGATTCCCCTTTGGTCAGGAAGAGGAGTATGGAGATTGCCCTGGTTCAGCAGGGAAAATATCTCACAGTTTGTAGACAAGAGAGCTCTTTCAGAGGCATTCTTGAACAAAATACCTAACAGTGCTGTGCATGGCGCAAACACGCTCCAGTTCCCAAGGCCAGTGGATAAAAGACACATATGCTGTCACAGATTAGATATGAAATGAGCACATGCTCCTGTACAGAATCAGCTGCAGAATTAAGGTTGCTGGTGTAGGGTCACAGGACAGGTCCCTGGCATATGTACAGGGTGAGAGTGCATAGGTACGGAGTCAAAAGCTTTACCCTGCCTTGGAGCTCTGACTCACAGGCAGGGTTGGAATGACAGCAATTAGAGATGGAGGTTAACACTGCTAGGCCTGAGAACATAATTTCAGCAGAGTCACTTCTGATTTGCAAGAGAAAATGCAGGTCCAGCAGCTTCACAACCTTGCAGAGGTCTGCTTCATGTTTTCCCTCCTGCCATAACTAAAAAATACAAGACACATACATACATGCATGCATACACATAGAGGATTCCAGCACAGCATTTCAAAGGGTGGGTATGTTTTAAATTTCGTCTAAGCCCATGTAAAATGCTACCTTTTGCTTTCCTTGCAGCAGAAGTCAAACATTTTTCTGGATAGTCAACTATTTAGTTAGTTCTCAAATAACAGACTAAGCCCAAGTGGGCTTTGTTTTCATCAAATTGGTTGTTACTGCCAATTTGCAAACTTGAGTCACTGTTCAAGGTGGGCTTTGGATTAGGTCATTCTCTCTTTGCATTTCTATTGTGGACAGCCAACAAACTCAGTTGCAAGATGCTGACCATCCCATAGATAGATTCTAGTGTTTCAGACCCTAATAACTGAAGGTAACCCCAACTTGGCCAGTCCTGTCTTGCTTGCTTTCTCTGCTCCAGTTGCTGCTAAGCAACTAAGGTACTTATGACTGTCTACTTATGTAATCCTTTTTATTTCTTCTTAATTTCAAGGAGCTGTTTGCAATTGAACACAACTCAATGTTTGACTTTAAGTTCATCAGAAATGAAAAAAAGACTAAGGGCAAAACTGATCTGTGCAGTGGAAGAAGAGCAACGATACTACGCAATGGTGAAAAATCTCAGGGTAGTGCCTCTTTTTGCTTGGTTTTGGATAGTGTTGGAAAGTTTGGTGTCTGAAATGCATTTGGCCTGATGAACTTCATCTTCCATTAGTTACAGACCTCTTGGTGTAACCTCTGTACTGCTAGCAGCTATCTCTGAGAGTATGTGGAGGGCGAGGGAAGAAACTCTGAAAGGGCACACATGACGCTTAGCTCCAAAAAAGTTGTGAAGGGGAGGTGTGAAGTTCAGGAAGGGAAGAATCACAGACTAATCTTTACAGAAGGGAAGAATCACAGATTAATCTTTACAGTGTCAGCCCATGAAAAAAATAATCAATCCAAGTTTTTGCTCACAAAAAAAAAAAAAAAAAAAAAAAGAGAATAAGATGGCATTGATTTGTTGAGCGAATTGTGCACGAGCAGGCTGACCTCCTGTTATGGGTACCCAAAGCTAAATTGAACTGATATCATGAGTTACAGACAAGATTTCAGGCAGGTGATGTAGGATATTTTGTATTCAAAATGGCTCGCAGCAAACATGATAGCAATATCTGCCTCCAAACCCACACTGGCCTGTGCTTGATTTCATTTCTCTATCAGCAACATTGCAAGGACTGATTCTCCAAGGTCCTCTGTGAGTCTGGGACAACTATATCAGAAAATCACCTCCTGGTTCACAGATGGCTGGGACAGCACTGCTCTTCCCAGGCAATGTGTTTGAGAGTACCCAGGAATAAGCACTCAAGAGCCAGAGATTTAAAAGGAGGATATGGGAAGGGGGGTGTGTGTATGTGTGTGGGGGTGTGGAATATTGGCTAAACCAGTGAGTTTATGAGTTTATTCTGAAGTGTTTCCAAATAGCCACACATCTTTGTTTCAGTGGTGAAAATCCCCCCCTTTTTTTTTTTCTCCCTCCCCCCCCCAAAAAAAAAAGATTTTTATTTGATCAATTAAATGCTACCAATCTCTGGATGCCCTAACCACAAATTTGCTAAATTCCTGAGCTAATGAAAGGCTGCCTTGCTTTGACATGAATGGGAGGTTTGTTTGAGTAACAATTGAATAAGGACTTGGCCCAAAGACAGCAAGGAAAACATTTAGATGTTAAATATGTATCCAGAAGACCTTTCTTCAAATCTTTTCTGCTGCAGCAACAGGATAGTAATTGTGTTCAGCCGTGAAGGGACAGTCCAGTGAGACATCCAGCACCTCTCAGGGCTTAGCAGAGTTAGCAAGAAGCTATGCAAATATTTTAGTTTAGAAATACTTGTAGCTCCTTTTCAAACAATGAAAGCCTCAATTAAAGCCAGATCCCTGTTATTTAAAAATTCCAGGCAGCAACTGAGAGAGAAAGGGAGTGAGTTTCATTTTTTCTTTCCCCCCCTATGCCTCACACACAAACATAAAGTGCAAGGAACTGGAGAGTTAGTAAAATTGTGTCTAACATTAAAACTGTGAGAGCTGAGGAGTCTGTAGCTGTGATTCTTATCTTCTAAAGAATTTTGCAGTCATCAATACTTAAAGTAAGCTGAAGTAAAGAAATAGGTGACCTTAATAGATATAACTCTGTATGGGTTCATTGTAGCATGAAATTAAATTTTTAATCTGAATTGATGAACAAAAATGCTGGTTGATCCTCCCCACACACACAATAGTCTAAATACTTTGGTGACTATTTCATTTCCAGAAGGTACCTTCCCAAACAAGATCAGTAACAGAATAATCCACGTCATGGACCATGAGCTGGGGTGATCCAGAAACAAAAAGGTCTTTTGAGACTTCCTTTTGTTTTGTTAAATTGTTGCAAGGGAGGTTGAGGATTGTTGGGGAGGTAAAATGATGTTCTTTGGCTTCTGGCAATTTGCAAACATAGGGAGGGGCTGAAATCTGAAGTCACTAAAATCAGTAATCACTGAGTCTTTTGATGAACTTCAACTGGCTTTGGATGCAGGTGCAGGCTTCTGTTTTTTGCCAGTGGAAGCCATCAGTTTTGTGCACAGCTACGTTCAGCAACGTCTTATCCTCAGAGCTCATCCCACTGCTTCCCTTGAAGCAATGCCTCTAAGTGTGCCTTTAAAACACTTCCTGCCAGGCTAAATTCAAATCCAGCCATTCCCTGCCAAAGGAGGAAAAAAAATGAAAAATAAGGCTTTATCTTCTGTATTTAATTTTTAAAAGCTGACTTATTTTCAATCATATTTTTTCCCCCCTTAAAGTTCATCAGTATTAAAAATTCCTCTCAAGTCATGACTTTTTCTCACGGCTTCTTTTTCCTTGCTGAAGGGATTTGACAGCTAAAAACAAACAGGGAGGGGGGAAAAAAAAGATATAATAAAATGCTCTCTTCTCATCCAGCTTCGTTGGTATCGAAACCTGAACTTGGAGAGGTTGGTCAGCTGAAGCTGTCAGCATGGCTGGAGGAATTATCTGCTATTATCTGCCGAGTAAACAGCATCACAAAGTGAAAACTGATGCCATAGCATTTTTTATAATGCAATAGGCATGGCCCTGGCTGCCGAGTATTGGAGCCAAATGTTCTGCCATGGCCCTATACAATAGCACTCTTTGACAATAGCTCAGTCTTTGGTTTGTTATGAAATCCAGGCTATTTTGGGAGGGCCCTATTGTTCCCATTTTATATGTGCTGCAGACTTGTGTCTCGGCAAACACGGAACCAATTGCAGAAGTTGTCACTGTTGCTGAAAATGCTGAAGGTTTTATCCCACCAAGAGTGGAGGAATGTCTTTCTGCCAGCTACAGGCCTGGAGGCAGCTTGGTCCTGCTCAGGCTGTCCAGGGGAGTTGTGGAGTTTCCTTCTCTGGAGGCTTTCAAAACCCACCTGGATGCATTCCTGTGCAGACTACTTTAAGTGACCCTGCTTTGGCAGGGGTATTGGACCCAATGATCTCTTGAGGTCCCTTCCAACCTCTGATTTACTGTGATACTGTGATGCCTGGGGGAAGGATCAGTAGTGAGAGCTGTCAAGCAAAGCTGATGTTTGAGCACTGAGTCCAGTTTTCTTGTGCACTCAGCATAAGAAGGACGTGGAACTGTTGGAGCAGGTCTAGAGGAGGCCATGAAGATGATTAGAGGGCTGAAGAACCTCCTGTATGGGGACAGGCTGAGAGCAGCCTTCTAGCACCTGAAGGGGGGCTTCAAGAAAACTGGGCAGGGACCTTTTTCAGGGGCTTGTTGTGGCAGAATGGGGGAAGGATGGATTGAAGCTCAAGAAGGGCAGATTTAAAATGGAGATTAGGAAGAAATTCTTTCCAGTGAGGGCAGTGGAACAAGTTGCCCAGGGAGGTTGTGAATGTCCTCTCCCTGGAGGTGTTCAAGGCCAGATTTGATGAGGCCTTGAGCAACCTAGGCTAGTGGAAGGTGTCCCTGCCCATGGCAGGGGGGTTGGAACTAGGTGCTTCTTAAGGTCCCTTCCACCCCAAACTGTTCTATGAATATAGAATTTCTAGAAGTTCCAATGTCTATCTTGAAGGTATCTCATCTTCTTTGATGCTTCTCGGAGAAGTATCTCATTTTAGCACCGGTCCCTGAAGGAGAACATAAAACAGTAAGAGTAAATATCTGTCTCTTAGGACTCCTCCTTTCCTGAAATAAGGTGGTTTTGTCCCCACAATGAAGCTGACTCATTGCTGCCATTAAATAGGAGAGCTGCTCTGTTCTGCTCTCTCTGATCCTGCTCTTCTTTCTCTCACAAAGACAAGGTCGTGCCATTAAATGAATACAGAAGTGAGAGGAACGAGAGCTGATTGTGCATTCTCCACTCATCTTTCTCATGTGCACCAGCTCACTTCTACTGTTATTTTCACCATGGAAAGCAGGATCCTTATCAAGAAATGACTGCAACATCAGATTGAATGCTTTTGCAAAAACAGGTCATTTGGGCAGTTCCTGTGGGCTGCTTCATTGCTGAAAGAGACCTCTGTGTCTGAGCATGTCCGTGTGCCTCTCCTGCCCCAAAATGCCTGTGGCTCTTTTCTTACTCTCCCTGTGTTAGACCTGAGTCCACAGCTGTGCTTGCCTTCCTGAGAGACAGATTGACTCCACAGGTCAACTTCACAGATCATCTTTTATCCTTTCCAAAATTCCAGTATCTTACTCTAGCACTGAAGCATTGCTTCATTCAATAATTTTGAGTAAATCAATGACCTGGTGATGTAGTAGGTTGTTCAGGTAATCCCAGCCCTGGCCTGTTTTTGAGAGGAAACAAAGCAGGCAAGGATTTTGTGGGGTTATGAGAAGCAGAGAATATCAGGAGGGAAAAGTGTATTTCCTCTGCCTGGTTTTATTAGTGGGCAGTGATGCCCAGTTGTTGGTGAAGGGGACTGCTGTTAATATTTCAGATATTCATTAATATTCTGACTCATGATGTAGTCCTGGACTAGTTACTTCACTTCTGCTCTTCTGTGTCTCTATTTCTAAGACTGTAAGAAAAGAGACATTAATATTCAGCTCTAGAAGATCATCATCAGAAGCCAGAAATTTATTTGAGCTCATCAAGATGAATAGAAGGAAAGGGGAAAAGCCTCACTGATTCCTTTCTTTAGCTTTCTTTTGATTTTGCTTTAGCTACTTCAGTTGTTTCTAGATAATTACTGACTTTTCATAGTTCCCTGTATGATTATGCAGATATCTTTTCCAAAACTGGGCACTCAGAGTCAGATGGACAAGTGGACAGAGGTTGGCAGAAAGACTCATGAAGGCTTTTAAGCTTAGTTATGGCTCCAAGGAAGAAAAATCTTTCATTATTTTAGACCTGAATTCTTTCTCTCTTCTTCTGCTTTCTCTCTTCTTCTGCTTTCTCTCTTCTTCTGCTTTCTCTCTTCTTCTGCTTTCTCTCTTCTTCTGCTTTCTCTCTTCTTCTGCTTTCTCTCTTCTGCTTTCTCTCTTCTGCTTTCTCTCTTCTTCTGCTTTCTCTCTTCTTCTGCTTTCTCTCTTCTTCTGCTTTCTCTCTTCTTCTGCTTTCTCTCTTCTTCTGCTTTCTCTCTTCTTCTGCTTTCTCTCTTCTTCTGCTTTCTCTCTTCTTCTGCTTTCTCTCTTCTTCTGCTTTCTCTCTTCTTCTGCTTTCTCTCTTCTTCTGCTTTCTCTCTTCTTCTGCTTTCTCTCTTCTTCTGCTTTCTCTCTTCTTCTGCTTTCTCTCTCCTTTTGCTTTCTCTCTCCTTTTGCTTTCTCTCTCCTTTTGCTTTCTCTCTCCTTTTGCTTTCTCTCTCCTTTTGCTTTCTCTCTCCTTTTGCTTTCTCTCTCCTTTTGCTTTCTCTCTCCTTTTGCTTTCTCTCTCCTTTTGCTTTCTCTCTCCTTCTTTGCTTTCTCTCTCCTTCTTCCCTCTCTCTCTCCTTCTTCCCTCTCTCTCTCCTTCTTCCCTCTCTCTCTCCTTCTTCCCTCTCTCTCTCCTTCTTCCCTCTCTCTCTCCTTCTTCCCTCTCTCTCTCCTTCTTCCCTCTCTCTCTCCTTCTTCCCTCTCTCTCTCCTTCTTCCCTCTCTCTTCTCTCTTCTTCACAGTTACAGAACTTCATATCAGAGATGGGAACAATGGAGATCCAAGCCTTTCATAGTCCATAGAAACTGAGTTTGTGCATCCTCATGCAATCTTACTCAAGTTACTGTAAGTTTGAACAGTCAGCCTTTCTCTGTTGAGATTGATCTGAGTAAATTTAGAGCTATCAAACCTCATTAAATATGTATTGATGTTTGTTGTATGTGTATTTTTTTTCTATCCCCCCATTTAAAATGATCCCAAGCTTGTGCATTGCATGCAAATCAGGAAATGAGAGCTGACACAGAGTTTGCAGACAAATAATGTTGGTGCCTGTTTCATGCTTGCATTTTAGAAGGCAGAAGAAGTGACAGGTAGCACAGGAGTGGTTCATTCTCATAGTGACAGAATCTTCTGAAGGACTGTGCCCTCCCCTGGAAGCATCCTGTGAGCTTTAATGGAAATTCGGGACACATACTGAGGAGAGTGGAGGTGGAGCATATGGAAAGAAGTATTTGTTATAAAATGTTTCTGTCTGAAGTCAGTACAGGTGAAAGGAGCTGGACTGACAGCTCATGGGAAGCACAATATGTTCTCACATGCAACCCAGCATGATAGTAGCAGAATGCAGGAGGAAACTTCTCCCGATTTCCATCAGGATGATGTGAAACAGTGAGTTCTGTGTTTTAGCTTGCTCATGGGCTGTAAGAACCACTACTAAGTGATTTCAGGGATGAAAGCAGTTTGAGGTGCCTGTGTTGACATGTATGTGTTTGCACATGTGGTCCACCTCCGTTCTCCAGTGATGTACTCCATCTTTAACAGAAACTGTGTTGTACTCCATCCTTACCTGGTAGGAATTGGGGGCACTCTGCTGAAGTAAAACTGTGTTGTGCAGAGGATCAAGCCCAGAGATATCCATATGTGTGTTATCTGTTTTGTAGAATTGTACAAGAAATGGTTTGCTTTGGAAGCTCAACAACCTTCCCATTCTAACTTTGGATTGCTTACGTGCACCAAAGCATTTCTAAATGGAGGCTCATGCATTCCTCTTCCAGAAAATGTTCATATCCTCTATTGACTGGGATGGTGTAGCCCCAGTTACTTAAAATACAGTTTGATCTGCAGCATCAGAGCATTTAATGTCCATACATTACCCTGAAAGGCAAGCATTCCCCATTTCTTCCTCAGGCCTCCCAGTACAGCATGCAAAACCCAAGAAGACGTCGCCTGAAGGGCCCCTGCCTTATATCTAATCATGGCAACTATCTCTTGGTATTGATATTGCCTTATTAAAGCAATTAGCCAAGCATTTCAGAAGCTTGTTAATGTTTCTAGAGTGACTTCTAATGAGGGATAATGATAACAAGCATGGAAGGTCTCTGGTGAACTTTAGATAATGATGTAAATCTGAGAAAGGTCAATGGTATTTGTGGATTCAATGCTGGCCATTCCATTTCCATTCATTACCTAGTTCAGCTTTTATTTTCTCTTCCTGGGCCATTTACCTCTGCAAGAACATGTTCCTTACCCAATCTGGAGCCCTACCACTTGGTTCACAGATTGACTTAGCTGCAAAGTAAAGGACTCTGAGCCTTAGCACTCCTTGTAATGAGTTCAAGTCCGCTGACAGATATGACAGGAGGCACTATGACAATGACAATGTTTTGCATTTACATAGCAGAACACTTCCCCAGAAGTGCCCAGAACAGAGAACTGGACATTAGGAGGAGTATTTTGTGGCTGTGGAAAGGATAATTGCCAGGGGAAGTGTGATGAAACAGAAAGTCATATAACGATGCTAGGGGGAGTAAGAAACGGAGCTTCTTTGCCAGAACTGTAATGGAAAATTCAGGTAGAGCAGCAAGGTCTGGAGCTCTAACAACTATTTGCATTGGTGACATAGAAATATCAGGTATGTTGACTCCATTTCTAATCTATCCCTGTCCCTGGTCAAGGACTATGAGCCTGATCCACAGCTGGCAGCACGATGCCAACTTTGGATAGGACCACAAAGCAGCCCTGCAAAAGAGATGGAGAAATCTGGAAGGCAGCTTGAAAAGGCTGCCAGGGTCAGACTGGGCACTGCTTCAGGCAGTCACATCAGGTTCTGGCTAAAGGTCTCAGGCAGGCTGTGGGAAGGGGAAGGGTATTTCCACATGTACACAGAGTCATGGCAGGAATTGGCACTGTACAGAACTCTGATATGAACATTGTATTTTTAAAGAGCCACAGAAGTAGTTTAAGGGGTAAAGGAAGTGTCTCTCTGGCAGACTGAAAGAGCTGTCTATTTAGGAAGCAGAACAGAGAGAGATGACTTGATTACTCGGTGCTGGCTCTCCATTGGTACATTCATGAGAGGAAAATGCCAGATACCAAAAGGCCATTTAATCTACTAGAGATAAGTGTAAAAGGCTGTTACCAAGGCAGGGAAACTCAAAATGGAAATAAAGTGCACATTTCTTTTTTCTTTTTTTTTTTTTTTAAGGTGACAGTAACCAGCCAGGGGAAGAACCTTGTTAGGAAGCCATTAAAATGCCTTTTGTGATTGGTTGGGGACCTGAGGTGACCAGGAGATGTTACCTAGCATGTGGATAGATATCCTGCTGTTCCTGACCTGTAGGCTGGTCTTCCCAGATTGATTCTGGACCTTCTGTCACCTCACCTTCACTAGAGCTGTGTTCTTGGTGGTGAAGCTGCCTTTTTTCCTTCCCTGTGCCTCAGTTTACCCACCTGTTCAGCAGCCCCAGCTGTGCTTCTATTGCTGACCCAATAGGTGCTGTTATGAAGATTAATAATTAACAATGGGATCTGCAAATCTGGGCTGACTCTACAGAGCTTGGAGAGTTGTTCCAGGCTCGTACAGAAATCAAAGGAGGCAGCAGGTAATTGTAAATCATTTTCAGGAAGTAGTTTTAAGCCTTTGGTGGAAAGAAATATGTAAGGGAAATATGTTACACAGAATGGTTTCCATTCACACACTCTTTACTGATATTTTGAGTCTGCAGATCACCTTTTGATTCTTAGTGCAAATATTTGCTCTTTGTTTATTATTCTGCATCTCTTTAAGATTGAAAAGGAAGGGAAGGAGGAGAATGGCAGGTGGGAAGGACAGGCAGGAATTTTAAAATAAGTAAATTAAAGGCAAGGCATCACATTAATCACTCCAGTCCCCACTCTGTAAATATCCCCATGCTGGTGATCCTCTCTCCCCCAGCACAAAGTAGAAAGTGCCCATACTGGATCTGTTTGCTCTCTGGCAAGAGTTGCTGTATGCCTGGGACCAGGCTCTTCACCTGCATCTGGCTCTCCTGTGCCTGTCCCTGTTTTTCAGACTGCAAGCCCCTATGTGTTCAGGCAGCACTGAGCACAGTAGGTGACCTGACTGTCTCATGGCTACTGAAAGGGTGGCAAGAGAGAGAAAATGTTGTTTTGGGAAAGAATGGGTACTGCTGTGTGCTCAAGCTGAGAAAAGACAAGCCACCAAGGCTCACTGTAGAAAATGAGAAATTTCATGTGCTGGAGACAGAAGGAAGCTTGAAGGGGAGATGCAGAAATGAAGTGACTTGCCCAAGGATATTTGTTTGGTTGAGCTGGGGTGAACCACTCCCAAAGGGATCCCTGCTCCTTGGGCTACTGCACTTCTCCAGGTATGTGATTTTCAGTGATAAGCTTCTTCCTCAGATGCCTCCCTCAGCCCTTCTTTCATCTGAGATCTCTTTCTTGGCTTATTAATTTGAATTTATCACAGCCAGAGGTTACCTGAATATGTGCTCTATTTGTCCTCTATAACTTTTACACTTCAGAAGCTGCTATTTAAAATAAAAACCCCACTCACCCCAAACACCACCAAACAGCTCACAAAGCACCACACAGCTTTGCCATAGAGCACCCCTTGTCTGCTCCCCCCAAGTTTGTGAGGAATGTGTGAAGAATAGGAGTTACTTCATGCTTTGGATGAAATTATGTATCTTTATTAGGTTTGTGTTCTCAGGAAACAATTTATTAGACACAAGAATGTTGTGTTATACTACCTCCTCCCTTCTTTCTTTTTTTTTCTTTTTTTTTTTTTTTTTGGCCTGGGAATTTACAGTTCTCACACTGCACCAGCGCATAAATCCAGTTTTATTTCTCAATTTATTCACCTGGAACTAAGTGGATTATATCTTTTTTTTTTTCCTTTCTTTTATTTTCCTTTTTTTTTTTTTTAAATAAAAAGGAGACCAGCACTGCATTTTCAAATAGAAACACTGCAAATAACCACAGTTGTTAGGCAGACAAATTAGAGGTGGCTGTGGACTTGCAGTTGCTTTCTATGCAAACTTTTATGCTTGCTGAGTTTAAATGGTGAATTTTTTTCCACCCTTTTCCCTCTTCCCCTGCAAAATTTACCTTTAATGACCCTCTTTCCCCTTAATAAACCAGGATTGATTAGAATTTGGCTTTAAGAGATGAAAGGACTCTGCAATTATCTACTTGTATATGCCCTTCAGTAAACTACCTTGTCTCCCCCTTTCTACCTCCCCTTCTTAAGAAGACTTTCCCAGGTCCCTCTTGGCTGCGGTTGAACGATGTTGGCTCATGTCCATGCTGCAACAAAGACCTGGCATTCCAGCTGTCTGCTTCTAATCTCCAGTGTCAGCTCTTGTTAATGTTTCAGCATGAAATCAGAGGGGGCAAAGCTGCATGGAATATTAAAACCATGATCAGAATTCCACTGAAATGCTGATAGTCTGCAAGCACCATTAGGAGGGCCGTCAAATCACTGTCTCGCATTAAATAAAAAAGAAAAGATTTCTATCGCCGGGGCGCAGGGGAAGTACAATCAGTGAATCACTGAACTAAATTAGCATTTCTTCAATTGGAGATCGAAGTTGATTTATTGTTCTACACAACATTAATGTAACTGTGTGCTTGACCTGTTAAGGCAGCTAATTTTTCATTTAAATGGGTTCTTTCTGCATGCAAAAAGGTTGCAATCATATTTCAACTTTGCAAAGTGGGCAGGGAAGTACTGGACTGTTTCAAAATTGTCTTGAGGAGTCTCTCTTCCCCTCTGTTCCTCCCTTCCCCCCACCCTTATGCCTAGTGGTCAAGGGCAAGCAGTTATAAAAAAAAAAAAAAAAAAAAGAAAAAAAAAGCTGTCTCAAGTAATAAGCTTAATTGTCATTTGACTTGAGCTATTTTACACCACTTTGACCATGTAGCAAAGCATTTCAGTGGGTGTGTGTTTCACACCCCCAAGCCTTGCAAAGGGAGCTTAGTGTACAAGGAGGATCTGTCCCATTAATAATTTCAGGTTTTGCCATAAAGGGGGTTTTGTTATTCTCCCACATTTATTTTTTCCTATCGTCCTAAGTAAGCAGTTGCTGGATCTGACCATTGATATCTTGTATTTTCCATAGGGTTAAAAAAAGAAAAGAGGAGAACAAAAAGGGCTCGGAGTTCAGTGGCAGCAAACTGAATTCAAGACTGAGAAATGTAGGCCAATACAAAGCTCAGTACAGAATGATCAGGGCAGAAAATCCTGCTGGTTTTAATAGACTTTGCAAGGTACTGTACCTGTAGAATAAGAGTTGTAGTTTTCTGGTGGAAGTTTGTTTTGCAAAGGAAAATGATAAGTTCCTGGAAGTGAAGCTGCCTGTGAGAAAGTGTTGCTGAAGGGACTGAAAAAAAGCATTTCTCTCCAAGAGGAAGTCTGCTTTTCTGGTCTGAAAGGCCATTTCATCTTGCAAATATAATTTACAGTTTGAAAAGAGAGAAATGGGGTTTTTTTTAAAGGCAGAAATCCAATCTGTGTGTGAAACCTGCTGAGGCTGCCCCTTTCTTCTTGGTTCAGGAAGGTGAGGAGATGGAGATCTGCACTCTCCAACGCTGGCAGGATGGGAACCCATTTCCCATCTGACTCCAGTATGTTTCCTGTTAAATGTGCCTACTTTAAACCTGGTTGTTTCCAACTTGTTGCTGCCTTGCAGTCCAGCATCCCAACCTGGGAAAAAAAAAAAAAAAACCTTTTGTGTAAATTGACATTCTCCAGATGACAATATGGAGCACCCCAGTGCCTCCTCCCTAACAAAATGAAGATAATATACATTTCCAATTAGTGGTACACATTCTGGTCATGTTCTCTTTTTACTCCCTAACTATCTTTGTTTTGCTAAAAAGCTGTTCGGTCATTAATGAAATCCTGCAGTTCTGCTAATCCTAGATACAATGCAGCTTTTCTCTAGCAACCTATCCCTGACATAAAACTACAGTTACCCAAGCTCCCCACCACATTAAGATTCGTTGTCATTTGCCTTTCATTACATACCTGATGTAGCACAGTAGCAGTCAAATGTCCTTGGCAGGCAAAGCAAAGTATTTAATTGTATTAATTTCCGCTTGCTCCGCCTTAGGAATGATTTTTCTGTTTTTTTTTTTTTCACTTGGGAGGGAAGGGAAAGAAAAAAACCCAAGCCCAAGAAAAAATACTGTATCATGGAACCTTATACTTTCTGGTTGGATGTAAATGTAATTATACTTAAACTTTCAAAGCAATCTTGCAACCCCCTCCCTCCCCAGCAACACTGTATTATTGCCAGTGCCATATGAAATGCCTCTCGGTAGAGGCGAACAATGAGGCATTCATCAAAGGGAACTGGTGATTAGATGTTTTTCATTTTCAGAACTTTAAGAGATAAATAGGGGCCCTGTTCCTTCATTTGATGTACAGTACGGTTGGGATTCAATTAATCTCCACTGATAAATCCCCAAATTTCTGCACTATTATTTTGGAAGAAAGAGTGTAACAGGGGAGGTTGACTTCGGTTCCTCGGCACAGGGGTGCTGGTTTTAGTGAAGAAATATATTAAAGAAGCTTTGGATGACCACGAGGCCACAGGGCTCTAAAGCTGTACAGCTTTTCCATGGAACAGTCTTGGGTTTTCCCAATGTTTCCCTTCAAATAGGATATTGGAGGAGTAAAATGTTAAAGCTCCAGCTTACGTTTTAGGAGATCTGCATTCTGGTACTGGCTTTCCTGTGGCACTATTGTGTCTCTTGGTGTGTTTGTGCCCAATAGCTGTTAAAAGAAGTTAATCATCTTTGTCTTTATCAAGGTGTTTGAGATGGGTTTTTTTTTAAAAAAACTCTTTGGAAATGCTCAGGTGCTGGAGTTAAGCAGTGCAGGGATCTCTATAGATAACAGCAGTTACTGTGTTTAATTTCTTCATCTGAATAAGCAGAACTGCCCCCAGAAGGAGCTATCAGTGACTGGTTGCTCTCCATGACCTGTGAAAAATGAGTTGCTGCTTTCAGCCCTAAAGTATGGTCTGAGTTTCGTGTCTGTGTTTCCAAAGCTGTCTCTGCAATTGGTAATAATTTACCCATCTATGCCCATTGACAATTTTATTAATAAGATCAATGACTGGACAGGCCTCAAACACTGAACATGCATCTTGTCATTGCTGGAGCAAATGAGGGATATTGATGGAGCAGGGTGGTGTAGGCTTGTGTTGCTGCTGCTGTGTGGTACATTATTGGTGGGTGGACCACGAAAATAGGTCAGGTTTGATCAATAGGCCTGCTTTGCTGAGTACTGAATCTACTGACAGAAATGGACCAGCTCAACTAAAAAAATAAATAAATAGATTAGCTAACTATCATGCCCAATTTGGATTTAATCTAATGAAGCAGCAACTACACTCCTGGTAGCAATGGTTGTGTGAGTGCTGTGAGGAAGCTGAGCGAAGGTGATCCATGGAATGGTTTGGGCTGGAAGGGACCTTAAAAATCATCCAGTTCCAACCTCCCCTACCACGGGCAGTTCCAACCCCCCCATTCCACCAGCCCAGGTTGCTCAATGCCTCATTCAGCCTGGTCTTGAATACCTCCAAGGAGGAGGCATCCCTAACCTCCTTGGGTAACCTGTTCCAGTGTTTTCCCACCCTCAGGGTAAAGAATTTCTTCCTAATCTCCAGTCTAAACCTGCCCTCCTCAAACTTCAATCCACCCCTTCTCATGCTCTCTCTACAAGCCCCTGTAAAAAGTCCCTTCCCAGCTTTCTTGTAGCCCCCTTCAGGTACTGATGCTCCTCAGAGGTTCTCAATGGATGTCATGGGGCACTTGGGTGGATATTTCAAAGTCTGTCCACAGGGCTGTGGAGGACTGAGCCCCTCAGCTGGTGGGACCCTATGGGGTAGTTAAAGCCTGGCTCAGCACAATCCCAAAGCTGTCATATTGTGTACACATTTTAATGAATCTGGTTTAAACTGTCACAACCCCTTTTGGGTCCATTTTATCATGATCATATCTCACTAGCAGCACTTACAAACTGGTTTTCCTTGGGATTATTTTGCACTCCAGGTATTTTGTTTGCATGTTTTGCTATGGAATGAGGAGTGACACACTTTAGAGTGACACAAACTGCATTGCCAACTCGAAAGGCTTAACAAATGGTGTTCATTAAGGGTTTGACCCTCCTCCCATTTACCTCTTTCACAAATCTGCCACTTGGTTTTACTAGAGCAGGATCAGATACTGATTAAATATGAGTTTAGCAGTGAGGACAAGATAAGGATTTATGGTCAAAAGCTGCAGTCAGTTTTCAGAGCATCACAGACATATCAAGGGACAGGTGACAGCTGTACCTATGAAACCAGAAATGTTTCTGGCACAAATCTTCATCTTTGTATTTTAAAGGTGCAGCAGCTCCTTTGTAGTCTTCAGGATTGATGTTGGGCTTGTTGAGGTCAACAGGAATCTTTCAAACGGTTTCAAGGGCTTTGGCTCAAGTATAAAGCCAAACTGCTCATAAAAAGTCAAGAACTAGACATAGATTTGGGGAGGGACAAGGAGGTCATTCAGTTAAAAAAAAAAAAAGGATTTTCTGAATTTCTGCTGGCTTTATCAGGTGCTTTCTGAATGCAGCTCAGCTTGTACTATCTGCAAGATTTTATGCCACTGCAGTATCTTGAGCTGCACTGATAACAGGATCTCACAATGTATTCTTAACACAAAACATGTAGAATATTCTGGAAGGTTTAGTCTCTGCATTAATCTAGTGGGAAATGTGTTTCTTTGTAGCTACAGATGGCCCACAAGACAGGAGAGGAATCTAGAGAAGAAATCAGAACCCTGTCTTTGCAACTTCATTAGGTTTTGCTAAACTCTGAGTAAATCTGTTCATAAAATGAGATGGAGCATTATCATTTTTCATAGTTCATCATTCTTTTTCATCTTCTCCCTGTTTTCCCTAACAAAAGACTTCAAATTTGTTTCTCATTATGAAGAACTGAATGTGGAAACAAAAAATAATTGAGGGCCTTTTAATTTTTCACTCTCCAGGAGAAGCTAGGAAATCTGGAAAGCCTCCTTGCAAATAACGTGAAAATGTTATAAACCCAGTTCTGAGTTTCAAACAATGGAAAGCAGCAATTTGATGATATTGGATTTCTGGTTTGTTTTGGTTTTTCTCCATGAGATTTCTCCCCATGAGGAATTTGATTCTTCATGTGCTGTAGTGAGATTGCTGACTATCTGGTGTCATGGGAGTTCCCACTCCTCTGTGACAAGTCATGCTTCGTTATGACTACCATCAAAATCAAAATAGCAATCTTTTTGCTGACTGTATGGCTAATCCAATGGAGACTGGAGAGAGGAAGAGAGGGAAAGAGGGGTTTGGGTTGGAAGGGACCTTAAAGATCATCTAGTTCCACCCCACCTGCCATGGGTGGGGACATTTTCCCCTAGACAATTGATTCAACCTCCGTGGAAGGGACATCCACAACCTCCCTGGGCAACCTGTTCCAGTGTCTCCCCACCCTTACTGTAAAACTGCCACTCTTGTCCAAACTTATCCTTGATAGAAAGCCATCTGTATGTATAACTCTGTCCAGGGTAAAGTGGGACCCTTGACACTAATAAGACCACCAGTGGTGAGTGAGGTACCTGCATGCAAAAGCCATTCCTGTGTCTCGTGAAGAATATTGCTAAGATGTCTGGGGTGATTTTCTTTTAATATCTCAAGCCTTTGCAGTAAAAGGATTATACATCCATGACAATATTTACCAGTGAGAAGACATCTCAGCTTTGTGGGAAAATGTAAAACTAGACCAGCCAGCAACTGCAAAGGAAATCTGTAGTCTGTATTTGTAGCACATTAATAACCAGTGGCCTTTCTGAAGACAAGAAATGCATAGAATCGATTGTCCAACCCAGGAGCTGTGCAGAACTATAGATTGCTTATTTTCAGACCAATCTTTGTTGTGGTCATGTTTTTTTGTTTGTTTGTTTTTGTTGGGTTTTTTCCTGGTTTTTTTTTTTTTTTTGTTGGTTGGTTGGTTTTGGTTTGGTTTTTTTTTAGCCTATACAAACTCAATGTGGATAGAGTTTAGGCTGGTAAAATCCAAATGCAGCCAAGGAACAAGAACAATGCCTTGGTACTGGTGCCAGAGGTAGCTGGTGGCCATGCTTGAGCTTATATGTTAGAGAGTTTCTCCTAAAGAACAGTTAAAAGTCTCTTTTAGTTTTGAAGCTGCTGAATTTCACTTTTCTAGATTACACAGATACACACACACTTGATCTGAGAGGAGGTTGTTAACTCAGGTCCAATGAAGTTCTTAGTATTTTGGTAACTTCATATCTTATTAGAGAATAAAAATCCCAGAGTCTAGCATCCTCTTTGATTCGGAATGAATCCCAAGGGCAGCTCCATAGTTCACTGCTGTGAGAACACATAGGGTCCAGATCTAAGGCTGTATCTGCTGTGTCAGCTTTACTGGTAGGCTTCTCCAGCTTGAGAGTCTTTTTAGCAACTTTCCAGGGTTTTAATTAGAAATCAGAGAGGGTTCCCTGGGTTATGTCACATCTGCAGAAAAAAAACCACAAACGCCCACTGGAAAATTGATTTTGTAAGCTGAGAGATGTGACAAAATTCTGATTTTCTTGAAAATCTCCGTCTTAGTAAATACCTGCCTCTCCTCCCTTAAGACAAAGGGGACAAAGAGATGCTGTGTTACTTGCTGCAGGCCAAGGAAGAGGTAGGGGAAGCATAATACCTCTGATTTCTCTCTAACACAGCTGCAGCAATGGCATTCTGTAAGTTCTAAGGTAGCCACAGATCCTCCAGACCCCTGTCAGACCTCTCTGTTCATCTGTGTGCCTAAAAGCTCTTGTGAAGTCTTCTCTTCCCTTGAGAATGCAACCAGATGATAATGCCCATGTGGCATGGGATTAGACAGTGTCACTTGCTCTAAATTTCCCTTAAAATATTGGTGTATCTTCCAGTACAACAGAATAACCAGGAAGGTTCATTTAGGGAGCAAACAACTTGCCTGAAACCTAGGAGGTAATTTTCCTGTTGGGTTTCCTGCGTGAGGGCAGGTAATTGTCTGGTACCTAGGAGTGGAGTGGATGTCTGCTTCCTGCGTGTATCCAGGAGTAATATACAGAATCCATTAGAGAGATGCCTAATCATCTTAACCTGTCAGATCCAAACCACCCTCTTTTAAGAGCCAATTTGTTTTCCTGCCAGATCGATGTTCTTATCTGTAATTGCACAGCCATGAATGGCACCCAATAACCAGTTAATATTCAGTTCCATTCCATGGCAGGGTGGGGAGCAGGGAAATGTCTTAATTTAAACATTTATTGTACAACTGTGAAAATGTCCTAAGTGAAATTAATTGAAGCTCAGGGAGAATAACTTATAAATCACCTTGTCTGGCTTGCATAAAATGATATAAGGATATGCCTGAGCCTTATCGCAGAGCTCTGTGGAGCTGGAGAAAGCTTTAACCCTAAGGTTACTGCTGCTATTCTTGCTCCAAGATGGAAGAAATCTGACTCCTACAGGTTATGTGGTAAAGGGAGGACTGATCTAATTAATAATCCGTGATTTTTATTATTTTTCTTTTACTGTTACTTTGCACTTTTCCACCATCTCTCTGCAATGGGTTGTGCTAGACAATTTGAATGTAGCGTTAATGCTGTCAGCCGTTCAGCCCTTATACTTCAGCAGCACTTTAAAGAGGGGTAATAATCCCGTCAGACTGTGCTTTTCACAGTACAAGCATCACCAGAAAATGGGGGAAAAAAACAAAAAAAACCCAACCCCAACAACCAACAAACAACCCTAGTGACATTAGCAGAATAGGGTATAAACAATACTGGCTAAAATACAAGATGGAAATTAGGCAGGCTAATGGGGAATGTGAAGAGCACATAAAGACACAAACAACTCGCAGAGAATTTATTGATTTGCTCGAAACAGTGGGGACTGCAAAGGAAATACTTGTTACACTTGAGGAAGGATAGAAGAACACTTAAGGAAGATAACAATATTGCAGACAAATAAAAGCCACATCTCCCCATTAACTCCTGTGAGAGCGGGTATGAGAGGAAGACGCAATGCAGTGGCAGAGAGGGAAGCGCTGAGACAGGGATGGAGGCTAGAGATGGACTGCAGCTTTTCATTTGCTTTTGTGCAGCGTTCAGCACTGCAGAGGCCTGGTTTATGGCTCCTGTCTGCTGCCAGAATACGAGCAGTGGAAGAGCAAGAATTTACAAGGATCAGAAAGCACATACCTGTGATTTGTGAAAGACGTGACTGAGCTATTGAAAAAAATAAAGGGGGAAAAAAAAAAAAAAAGAAAGTGATAATCCTGCTCAGATCAGATGCTCTGTAGGAAGCCTGCAAAGGCTGCCTCTTTGGAAACATTCATCCTGCATATTGCAAATCAGCAAGGCTTAATTAAGCACTGGGCAGGCTGAATGAAGAGATTATTTAAAATACAATTCGGTAACAACCACTTGATATGATACAGATGCAGCTCCTGTAAAGGAAATCCACATCTCTATAACAGACATTTGGGAACAGGTCAACAAACCAGTGAATAAAGGAGAACTGGTTGACATAATTTATATAGACATGCAGAAAGTCTTTGGACAAAGTCCCTAACAAGAGGCTACTAAGGAAGGCAAGTACCCAAGGACTGACTGGTAAAGCACTGCCATGGATTAGCTGTGAGTAAAAGCCTTCTCCCACCCCCCCAAACACACATCCTGAGATGAGATTTTTTTTTTTTTTAATGCGGCAAAAAATCAATGGTGTGCCTAGTGTTTTGTACTCACTTAAATGTATTTACTGGTGAGTTGGAAAAGTGAAAAGTAAGGCAGGAAAAGCTGATTCGGGCTAAGCTTGAGGTGGCTGAATGGTTTTAATGGAACCCTACATAACATATGGGAAACCTGAGGGGCAGGGTGGAAATTCCAGGCTGACTACTCCAAGGGACTCTTCAAAAGAGTATTTGGACAGCCCATATCTCTCTAAGTTATCACTGAAGGGGGAAAAAAAAAAGAGGTCTGTAACTGAACAGTTCAATGGTATCACTGTTCAGTCCATGACAGTGGCTAAGAAAACACCAGTGAGGTGGTAGGGAAAAAAAAAATTACTCTGGAACATGATATTGCAAATACACAGATATTCTATCAGTGTCCCATGATATTGGTCACTCCTATGCAAGTAGGATGCAGAATAAATAGGAACAGCTGGGACAACAGGCATAATGAGATGCCTGCAAAAGTCTTCTAAAGAAAAATTTCTTGAAAGAGATTGTTCAGAGGAGAGAACATAGGAGGGAAGGAGCAGGGAAGGTGAATTGTAGTACATTCAAACGGGTTAAAAAGAGCTGGGTTTTGTACAGTTTACAAAAACCTGTGGAGCTCTTTGTTTCTTGACATGGCTGAGGCCAGGAATCTGGTGGGACTGAAAAATTCATTGAACGTTCGTACAGTGAATGGAAACATCTGCAGTAAAATGGGCAGGATGCTATTCTTAGCAAAGAACCAGCACCAACCCTCCTGCTTTAGGGTTGTATTTTCAATTGTGACTGAGGGAAAGGATCAGGGAGAAACTTCCTCATTAAGGTTTTCTGTTGGGATCCAGGAAGAGATATGTACTTTTTTTTCTAAGAAAAGAAGAAAAAAATTATTTTTCTAAGAGAAAAAGAAATAAATTTGGCTGTCAGTGTCAGGTCGCTGGAATAGGTTAGCCATTGGTCTAAATAAATATGGTAACACCTAGGTTTTATTATAGCATATTCTCACCCTGTCCAATTTGTGTGTGTGTGAAAAGAAGGGTAGTTTAAGAGCGAATTGAAATTCCTCCCAGTTGCAAGATGGCATCACCCATGCACATCTGCACCCAAATGCTTCAGGCAGTAATTGAACAAGTTTATAACACTCAATTAAAATTTAGTGCATAGGTATATTTAAGTACCAGCAATAAATGACAGGCTGAGGGAGATTATTTGTGGTAATTCTTAATAGGGAGGATGAGACTCCTGCACAATTTTCAAAGTATTTGTCCAGTTGGAAAAGGACTGAAAATGAATTTAGATTTTATTTTATTATTTTTTAAATATTCTTTTTTTTTTTTTTTTAAATGAAGCAGACAAGTAACATTTGTCCAGTTTGAGAAGAAGTCCATCCTCAGCTGAGATGGAGGGTACAGTGAGAGAGTAAGTGCCCTGGGGGTCCCAGTGTAGGGGCTGGGGGCTGCCTGCTGTTCTTGCCCTGGCCACCTCCCTGCCAGCCCCTCAACCCCACTGGGTGCCTCCTCCCAGGGAAGAAGAGCCCATCCCAGATGCTCTGCTCCCATGGATCACTTCACAAAACTGTCAAAGAAACCTGAGGAGTCCAAAATTCAAGAGCCAGAAATTAATTCCTAGGAGAGGGGAAAAAAAAAAAAAAAAGAAAAGAAAGCAGGACAAAACAGCAAAGCCCCAAACTAGGATTTGAAGATGAACTGAAACTTGGTGACACAGGCAATAAATCTGCCAGCTTCTTGCTCCCTCCTCCTGGTGTGATTTACTTTGAACTTCTCCTCATAAATGATGCTAAAACTGTACTCAGGTAGGGCTTTTGTGGCCAAGGTTTACAACTTTCTTGGAAATTACTGCCCCAGAACAGGACACTGACAGTCCTGTCCACCTTTCCTTACTGCAAAACTGCTGTCAGCTCAGTGGAAATGCACATGCAGGGAGGCAGAATCAGACCTCTAAATAAAAAGCAGAAACAAAGCACAAAAAGACAGAAAGAAAAGCATCCCATTAGACCAGAAAACGTTTCTGGCAAAACAGTTTTGCTCAGTTCTTCATAGCAAGTGGAAAGGATCGGGATAAAATCTGCATGTGTTGTATATATATGTACGTGGGGATTCTTTTTTCCCCTCCTTTCTATTTTGAAATCCAGATCAGTGCAACTGGCAACTAAAATGCTGAGCCACCACACAAACCCCCTTGCCTTTCTTTTCTGTGTCAACTCTTACTGACAGAGAACAGCATTTCGTTTCCTCCTGTTGAGGCAGCAGCAACTAAAGCGAACGTTCATATGCGGTGAGGCGTTTGTCCCGGGAAAAATAACATCTCTCCTTCTATTAACGTTTTAATTAATCCCTTTTAGTTATGAAATGTAACTTTACATTACATAAAAAAAAAAAAAAAAAAAAATTACATGCAGTCTCTTAATCTGCTAATCCTTTCTCCAGACAAGCTGGTTCTTTTTAAATCAACTGCCATTTTATCAACCCAATGGAGCAGAGATCCGGACTCAACTCTATTCAACAATACATTCTTTTCATGAGAGACTGGCCTAGCTAATATGACACCACAAAGGGCTTGAGGAATTCCAAATACCCAGCTCTTTGGATTAAAAGCATAATAATCCCATGCAGTTTTTTGTTCAGAATTGATAGAATGGTTGTATAGTGAGTCACACTTGTTTGAACTTATCAAAGTAACAATATATCAAGTGTTTGGTAGGATGATATTTTATTTTCTCAGGTTGATTCAGCTTCTTTCAAGTTGTTTTTTTGTTTGGGTTTTTTTTTCCTTTTTTTTTTTCCTTTTCTTTTTTTTTTCTTTTCTTTTTCTTTTTTTTTTTTTTTAAGTGTACATTTATGACTGCCAAATGCCCCTGCAATTAAACAATTAAAACATATCATTAAGCACAGAATCTGATGGCTGTTTGGTTTATGACTAGGTTTCTATATGGTTTTTCAGATAGACATAGGAATTAGTAGCAGTGGCACAGCACAGGGCACAGTGTGTACCAGGGGAAAAGGAATTGAGGCTGTGACTCTTCCCCTTACCCAGAGGCATGTCTTTATTTCCAGGCTATATATCGTGGAGCCAAAGCAGGACAGCTTTTGTGTGTCAACAAGCCCCTTGGGAGATAGAGAACAAGGCTGTTAGAATTAGTGGCCCAGTAGCCTTAATAAAATCATCTCTCCCACTGGGATGCTATCCACAGGGACCTGCACAGGAGAGGTGGGCCAATGCCAGCTTCATGAAGTTCAATTAAGCCAAGTACAAGGTCCTGCACCTGGGTCAGGTTAATCCCAAGCACAAATACAGACTAGGTGGGGAATGAGTAGAGAGCAGTCCTGAGGTGAAGGACTTGGGGGTGCTGCATGATGAGAAGCTCAACATGATTTAGAGGGCGGATTTAGACTGGATGTTAGGAAGAAGTTCTTTACTATGAGGGTGGTAGATCACTGGAACAGGCAGCCCAGGTTGATATTCAAGGTGAGAATTGACAGGGCTCTGGGCAGCCTGATCTAGTTGAGGATGACTGTGGGGAGGTCAGACTGGATGATCTTTGGAGGTCCCTTCCAGCTTGGACCATTCTATGATTCTATGATTCTATGATCTGGCAATGTTCACTTGTAGCCCAGAAACCAACCATGTCTTGGGCTGCATCAAAAGCAATGTTGGGAGCTGGTCAAGGGAGGTGATTCTGCCCCTCTGCTCTGCTCTCATGAGACCCCACATGGAGTCCTGCATCCAACTCCGGAACCCCCAACACAAGGACAGCTAGAGCAGGTCCAAAGAAGGCCACAAAGATGATCAGAGGCTGAGAAGACAGGTTGAGACAGCTGGGGTTGCTTGTTCAGCCTGGAGAAAAGAAGGTTTCAGGGAGACCTTCTAGTATTTGAAGGGGGCTACAGGATGGTTGAAGAGGGTCTTCAGTATTTGAAGGGGGCTACAGGATGGTTGAAGAGGGACTTTTGACAGAGGCATGAGGTGACAGGATGAGGGGTAATGGCTTCAAGCTGGAAGAGACTTGATTTAGATTAAATGTCAGAAAGAAATTCTTCTCTATCGGGCTGATGAGACACTGAAACAGGTTGCCCAGAGAAACTGTGGATGCTCCAAGACTGGAAATGTTCAAGGTCAAGTTGGATGGGACCTTGAGCAACCTGATCTAGTGGGGGTCCCTGTCCATGGCAGGGAGTTGGAACTAGATGAATTTCAAGGTCCCTTCCAACCCAAATCATTCTATGATTCTGTGTGAGGCTAAAGGGTTTGAAAGAAGAGGGGTGAAGAAAAGCAGTGCAGAGCTGTTGTTGTCTGCCCCAACCCAGACCTGCTTCTGCTGCAGTGAATCTCTGTCCACCTGGAGGAAGAGACTGGCTTCCTGTAATGTCATTTTTGTCCAGGTATGGTGGTCTTTTAATTTTCCCTTAATGCTAGCCTGAATTTGGTTGATGTGAGTCTAGCCCACGTGCCTCACTCTTCTCTCCCACTTTGCTCTGGATTAAGTGAGAGGAGACTGAGGCCAAACATTTCCTTTGAGATAGGTTTTATAAGGGCATTGAAAAAGCTCTCAGCTGCAGTTACAAAACAGAGAGCCAGCTAAAAGTGAAGGGAGATACTCCTGGCCACACTGCTGTCCTTGTTGGAGGAATGGGTGTGTTTATTACTGACGTGATTTCTGCTGGCATCAAAAGGACTCTAAGCACATTTCATGCCTGTAAGCTGGGAGTTAATGGGCTGGAGCACTGTGTAAGGACCTGCACGTCAGCTAGCAATGGGAAGAGCACATTACAATTGGAAATAGTTGATGGGCTCCAACAGAGCAGCCTTATAAGGGGGCTCCTTGGCCATCTCTGTCTCTGCAGGCTTCTAGGAGAGCAAGGAACAGGTCTTCCCTTTACCCTGAGAAGCACAGGACACCCTGCTATAGCTTTCCACTCCAGTTGTGGCCATGTATACAAACCAAGATCCCTGATTCAACATCTTTCCAAAGCAAGAGTGTGGGAGAACTTCTTATTCTTGTCATGGGGCAGCCACAATTCCCTATTATGAGTAAAAACATACAGAACTTGTCTGGCCAGTGGGGCTGAGCTGGCAAAGTGCTGACTAGAGCATGGCAAAAAGCAGCCAGAGGGCATCCAGGGATGCTCATTCACTTGCTGGCCTCCACATTTTCTGTAACAACCCAGGACTGTAAGAACCATCCCATGCTGTTGCCATCTTATCCCTGCACTGCTCAAGGAGCAGAAATTTCTTGTGGCTGAACTGGTGAGTCCTTAGTCATGTCCCCGCAGAGAACACAGAACTTCCTTTATTTTATGTTTTTGTTTTCATTGTCATAACTCTTCCCTTGAGTTCCCATCCCTCCTACTCCATCTGGCAGCTCACAAGGGAACAATAGAGAGCTCTTCAGGGGTTTGTACTATAACTCTTCAGAAGCAAAGTATTCTCTAAGGAGCTGGTTGATTTTTTTTTTTTTAATTTTTTTTTTCAACCCCAATTATTTCAATTTTTCTACTGAATTTCAAAACCTAAATACATTCACAGCAGAACTGGCAGCGTTCAAGTGAATATTTTTCATTTTTACTTTCGACCAACTGGGGAGCTAACCAGAACATTTTGAAATTTGACTCCCTTGCCAATGCCTGCTGTAAAGAAGGGAAACTGGGGAAGGGTGGTGGCAGAAATGCTTGCTGATTTCCCTGTTTCTTCTCTTTTTCTCTTTTGGAGCCCAACCCTGAAATCAGTGAGCCCACCTCCTCGGGCTAGAGGAATAAAAGTGTTAACAAGGAAGCCAATACAGTTTAAAACTTCAATTCTTGCAGAGATGGGGGGTGGGGGGGAGGGAAAGAAAGGCAAGAACAACCCCATTTTTTTTTTCAGGCCAGATTAGTAATGCCTTTCTTTTGCCAAGTTAATATTGTTTGCATGCCTCCTTGAAGGAGGGCTAGGTCCTTCCATCCTCCACCAGTGCCCCTTTAAACAAACACCTCATAACAGCAGAGCTATAAATAACACGAGGTGCAAATGGCTGCCTATGTTTCTGTGCCCTCCTTTGTATTCACATTTTTCAAACATATAATCCTGCTGCCTTTTTTTTTTCCCCTTTTCTTTTCTTTTTTTTTTCTTTCCTTCCCCCTGCTTCCTCCACGATGTGTGGTTATATATAGAATATTTATAATAGTCCTATTTCCAAAGCAATTTTCACCACTGCCACACAGCAGGAAGAAATTGAGAAATTGCTGGTTGTTTATTTATTTCTTTCTCAGTGGGGATATGCACTTAATCCTGCACAATGTGGGAATATATACTATATATATAGTGTGTATATATACATATATATATATATGGTATGTATTGAAACACATACAGCATATATATAGAGAGAGAGAGAGAAACATGTTTGTGTGTGCATTTTAAATGCAGACCATATTGATTTCAATGTGGAACTTATAAAGATGGGAGATATTCTTATCTCTGCAGGAAATAAAGTGTTTGGGGTAATATTTATGGGCAAGATGGTGACCAGCTTATACACCCCAGCGTTCATAAAGCTGCTTTATTTAAGTCAGGGGAGGTACACTGGGGGGGGTGTTGTTGCTTAGTAAGGGAAGAAATTACAGTCCATCACCCCCATCCCAAAGTCAGAGAATCATGGAATTCGCAGGGTTGGAAAGGACCTCAAGGATCAGCCAGTTCCAACCCCCCTGCCATGGGCAGGGACACCTCACACTAGATCTGTTTGCTCAGAGCCACATCCAGCCTGGCCTTAAAAACCTCCAGGGATGAGGCTTCCACCACCTCCCGGGGCAACCTCTTCCAGTGTCTCACCACCCTCATGGTGACAAACTTCTTCACTGCAGACCACTTGAAGCTGGAAGAGTACATTGGGGAAATACCAGTGTACACTTACCCTCCTCTCCCATCCCTCACTAGGCATCTGCTGCTGGCAACTATTAATGGGATATCAGGCTTAATGGCTAATTAGCCCTGGTAATGGCTGTGTAGTCCTATTAGCAATGCCTCCTCCATGTCACAGGAGAAGGGAAGAGCTTTAAGAGGATCATGGCTCAAGCCAGCCTGACACTGTGGCAGAGGCTGGCAAGGATTTCTGCAGTCTGGGCTGGATGGGAAGCCAGCCACCACTTGGATGGCTTCAGGGTACAGAACAGCCACAGATGATGCCAGACAGTGTACCTGGGCTCCACTTGGCACATTTGAAGGGTATGGCCTGTGTGGAAAGGAAATGGAATTCCTATCATTGAGCTGGGCTTGTATAGTGCAAAGATGCATTTCTTTAAGGCTTGCTTCTCATTCAGGACTCACCCTGCCCAAAAAAAAGAGAGGATTCACGTGTTTCCATTTTTGAGATCAAGCATGGTGAGGTAGAAAAAGGGGAGGAGAAAGGGGAAGAGCAAAGCCTTTCAGTAGTTATGGCAGTTCTGGGTTTCTCCTGAAGCCTGCTGCCCTAAGCTTTAGCAGAGCTGCATGAAAAAAATCCTACAGAGTTTAGCTTGTGCAGAGTCTGTCCATAGGATCAGCTGTGCTGGGTTTGGTTTGAGGTCCTTCTCAGACATCTTCCAGCCTCTAGCAGGAGCCAGGAGCCAGTAGCTGATGCTCAGAGAGTTCAAGAACAACGCCAGTGATGCCTTCATAGATTCCCTGAACATGGTGCTAACTTCTGGCAACCTGGTGGCTCTTGTGTTTGCTAGCTCAGGTGGGCTCTTCTTCTGTTTATTAGTTCACATGCACTTAAAAATCTCTCTTTTGTCCATGGACTCCTCTGGCAATGAGTTCCCCAAACTCACTGTGGGCTGTGTGAGAAACAGGTATGGCTTTTATATGATTTTTTTTGTCTCATTCAGAGTGGGAATTCTGTAGGGCTGGGGCTTCCCTGCTGCATGGAGGATGTGAAATACGTAATAGAATAGTAGCAGGTTTTGAGCTATTTTTTCTTGATTGCATTTGACAAGTCCTGTCTATCAGCTTAGGGAAATGAAAAAGAGCAAGCATCTCTCTTAGCCCTTTTTTCTTCATTGGTATCAGGCAGCATCTGAAGGGAAGCACTATTATTTGAAAGGATTAGACCCTGAAGAATGTGCATGGGACATGAGAAGTATTGAAGCACAGTGGGTGATACCAGGAGCATCTGTGATCTAAGAAGCCCTCAGAAAGGCGAGGAAGAATGTGTGGCTGTTGCAATGGGTTCCCTGGAATGTCAAATGAACATGTGGGTGCCACCGGGTGCTGGGGGGAATGCAAAGCTGTCTAGGTGGGCGCCAAGATATGCACTAAACAATATGAAACATGCCAGGCAAAGCCACTGAGACAAAGGAGAGAGGGGTGGGGGCGGGGAGAAGGGTGCTGGAATTAAAACAGAGATGAAGCTCCCGGTATGTTTTGCTCTCACTTCTGAAGTATCTGTCTCATGCTGTTCTCCTCTTAATCTGTCAGTTACAGTTAATAGCTGATCAGAGCAGTACTTTAATGAGTCAGCCAGATTGTTTGCATAAACAGTTGCTAGGCTGATGTAACCAACAGCAGTTTGATGCAGAATTCTCCCTATATGACTTACACCTGCGCTCTCCCCTTCCTCCCACCCTCTGGGTTGTTTTCTGCCAGAAGGGCACCTGAACAGGCATGGTGAAGTGGTAGCTTGGGGTTTTTTTGTTTTGGTTTGGTTGTTTGTTTTTTTTTCTTTTTTCTTTTTTTTTTTTCAAATGTATTTACATCCTTGCAGGATTCCATTTCCTCCTCTCCCACCACCAAGACAAGATTTCGCAGCTAACACACTCCAGGACATGACTTCAGGTGTAATAATTCACAATTAGAGCTTTGCCTGAGTACTGCCTTTTGCAGCTAGGTGTGAATTATTAAGCTCTGTTTCTCACCTCAGAGTGCCTTGATCGAGATTATAATAATAAGAGCACTAGGAGAAGAGCACAACTCGGGAGATGAAATGGGAATGCTTCTCAGGGTGCTCTGACATATTTACAACTTAAGTATTTCACTTTGAAGTGATTTCAGGGATTTCATATTAAGAGAGTAATTCTGTCTGAAAAAAAGCTTTGCAGTCTTATTCATTAATTACTATCATGAGAGATTGGAACAACCCAAGCCTTAGAGCTGCACAGGTTCTGATCCAAGTCTCTTTTTCTTGGCCTCACCTCAGCACTGTTAAAAATTGCTTCCCATTTATGGAGTGCTTTTTTTTTTCTCTTTTTTTTTCTGTGACATTCTGAAAGCCCTTGATAAAAATTAATTAACCCATAATGCAAATCTGTCAAAGCTGGAAAAAGAATTCCTGACTCTTGAAAGGTACTGCTTTGCATGAGGATCTGGGTAGGATGAAACTTCTGATGATGCTACCATGCTTGGAAAAAAATGTACCTTTTAAAACAGGTTTTTGTGTAATGCTGTGTGGGCAAAGTGAGCATTCAACAATATTCTCTTCCACAGATGGGGAAAACAGTCACCAAGTGACTAAACAATTTGCTCACAGTCAGAGAGGAGAAGAACACAGTGTTCCTTGTTCAAACCATGTGCCTTCCTCATTGCTCTCCTGCATACTCAACACGGTGTGGGGAATACAAAGGTTCAGAGCTCTGTGTTTTGCAGAAGGTGTATGGTAAAGATCCTGACAACTTTTGAGAGTTCATGGTGAGATGCACAGTTCCCTTTGCCTGGGTTATATGCTCAGACCCTGGGTAAATGTCAATTTGCCAAGTTAGTTTTGCTTTCCTAAAACTATGCTCCTGTTTTGGATTAGGTGTTCCTCCCATTTTACATCACAAGTGAGGGACTCTGAGGTCCTCCAGAGGACATGGAACCGTGGAAATGGCATCAAGTTACTGGTAATAACGAACACAGAGGACTTCTTGCTGCTCCTTTTAGGACATTTGGGCATTACTCTCCCACACCTGAAGAGTTAAAAACGTGGTGAGGTGCATGGCTGCCTGCCTGAGAATGTTGGCACCAGGAAACTGGCATCAGCTGGATAGAAAATGGACAGGGTTTCACCTGGCTCAGGCAGGGGGGAGGGAGCGTGATCAACACAAGTTGCTTTCAGAGTAAGATGGGTAAAGAGTATAGTGCAACAAACCTATAAAGGTGGTTTTCAAAATCACTTTCACACCAGTTAGTATTAGTATAGCATGACTCTAATTCGTGTTCCTTTTGTATTTTTGATCCTGTGAGTTATTCAGCATAACAGTCAGGCATCACGTGTCTGATCTGTCAGCTAGATGTAGATATATCTCCAGAAGTCCTTTCTGTAATTCTTCTGTTTGCACTTTGTGAATTCCCAGGCCTTTTTTTTTTTTTCCCAGAGATGCTGTGGCATTTAAAGTACCTGAGGTGTTTCAGCTTCTGATGGGGATATTTGAGTGTGGTGATGCACTGCAGATGAGAGAAAAGGAAATCTCATTAAACAAAAGCAAGTATTGAACATCTGCTGGAATTCCTGAGGTCAGAATTGCACCAGCAGCCTTTTGGTTGAGAAGGTTTATTAAAGTATCACAGTCTCACAGTATATCAGAGGTTGGAAGGGACCTCAAGAGATCATCAGGTCCAACCCCCTGCCAGAGCAGCATCA
The DNA here is from genome assembly GCF_027791375.1 of Indicator indicator. Taxonomy (NCBI): domain Eukaryota; kingdom Metazoa; phylum Chordata; class Aves; order Piciformes; family Indicatoridae; genus Indicator; species Indicator indicator. The sequence continues at coordinate 3,239,310 of NC_072043.1, read as the reverse complement.
CTTAGGGTAGTCTGCACAGGAATGCATCCAGGTGGGTTTGGAAAGTCTCCAGAGAAGGAGACTCCACAACCCCCCTGGGCAGCCTGCTCCAGGGCTCTGTCACCCTCACTGTAAAGAAGTTTCTCCTCATGTTGAGCTGAAATCTTCTATGTTCTAGTTTGAACTCATTGTTCCTTGGCTTATCACTGTGAACCACCACTGTCTTTAGGGTGTCTCATGCACATGGGAAATGAAAGCCTTCCTCTTCCTGTTCCCAGTTTCTTCCCTTTTTCAGAAAAATGAAACTTTCCCATGTTCTGGGTCCCTCCTTTTCCTCCAGATCATCAACCCAGTGGGTACCACTACTGTGCTTTCCATAGTTGTTGGAAATGGTGATTCTGGGTTAGCAGAACTCCAGGAGCCTCTTTCCTAGCACCATTTCTGTGTGGATTTGTCAGTGTTCACTTAAGAGTGACCTTAGTCTTGCTCTCAGTGGTGGCATTCACAGCATTGCTTGCCTTTACCTGGTCCTTATTTGATTGAAATTTGCACAGGATTAAGGATCTTTTACTGTGTGTTCTTGGTTTGTAACCAGCCAGAAAGTTTAAAATTTAGCAAAAGGTAGGACAACACAGACTGCAAGAAAGCAAAATTGTTTCATTTTTGCTGAGAAACCAGGCTGGGAAAGAATCCTTCTCTTTCACTCTTGGTACTTTGATCAGTGCTGGTATTTGCAAAGAGTGTTTTGCCTTTATTTTCAGTGTTTGTTAACAGAAGGAAGGCAAAAGATAACTGTACACTGTGTCCTGGCTATGTCACTTTTATTTTTGTTATTATTGGTAACAGTAATGTATCTACTGCCTTTTGCATATGTAATAGCATCCCCCAAACTACTTCTGCTTGCTGCTCCTTTTGTTTGTTTGCCATTAATGCAACCTCTCATTGAAATCACAGTGAAACTCCAATAAATGTAAGGTGAAATTTTGGCTCTGTGTGAGATTGATTTCTCTCTTCCTTCCTCCCTTCCTTCCTCCCTTCCTTCCTCCCTCCCTCCCTCCCTTCCTTCCTTCCTTCCTTCCTTCCTTCCTTCCTTCCTTCCTTCCTTCCTTCCTTCCTTCCTTCCTTCCTTCCTTTTCCTTCCTTTTCCTTCCTTTTCCTTCCTTTTCCTTCCTTTTCCTTCCTTTTCCTTCCTTTTCCTTCCTTTTCCTTTCTTTCATGGAAGAACTGCTGGCCCCTAAGCAGCAGCTCAGATCATTTCCTCTCCCTCTGGCTACATTCTTGATAAATACGTAGTGGGAGGTAGTCCCTGCTGGAGTATTTCTAGTTTGAATAAACACAGAAGGAGAAACAGAGGCACTGGCAAAACAAGGTAGCAGACAAATAATCAGTGCCTGGGCTCGAAGGAGAAGATGAATGTCACAATGCTTGAGGCAGTGCTGCAACCTCTGCTCTAAGCTGCCCTCCCTATAGGTACCCTCTAGGTGCTTCTTCCCCTTCACTCACCCATAGTCTGCCTCATTCCTCTCTCCCTCACACGCATGCTGCTGCTAAAATATTCACTGGGAGTGTGAAAGCAGCTACTCCTGTAAAGAAACTACCTTTTGTGTTAGCAAAAAAGTGTTCCCAGTAGTTCCTGCTTCAGCCTGATGTTGTCAGTCACCACTGAGATCTTCCATTAAAAAGAAAGGAACTACTTGTCCAGCCTTGTTCACAGCGCTGTTGCTGGGATGGAGTCAGCAGGCAAAGGGTTAAAGATTAAGGGAGCTGCATATGACAGGCTGATGTGCTTTCCAGGTAATCAGGATAAACTGAAGCTCATTATGAAAGGGATGAGCTTGAGCTGCCTGTAAAATACAAGCACCTTAGAGGAGGGTGGGGCTGCTTTCTCAGAGAGCACTAAGGAGCAGAGGCAGGAAGGAAAAAAGCTCGAGGTTTTATTCCTCCTGGTTAATAGGTCTGAGGATGGCTGCTTGCTCATTTATTATTTCTTTAGCGAGGCTGTTCTGGATAATCAATATGCTGCAGAGGAGGTTTTGATAGCGTTCATCCATCCTGGGTGTGGTGTATGGGCTGAGCTGAAAGCACTGTGCTGAATCTGCAGTGCTTTTTTTGCTAAGCTGCCAAGACAGATCCCTGTAAGTGGCTGCTTTTGCTTTGCTTTCCCTCCCTTCCTTCCCCCCCTTCTTTTATTTTTTTTCTTGCCCCCCTTCTCTTTCTTCTTCCCAAGGCAGGCAGTGGGGAAATGGCTGCCTTGCTGAAAGAGACTCTGTGAAGCTTTGTGCTTTGCGTCTGTCATGATTATTTTCAACATCCAACCCGTTCCAAAGGGTGGGATTCTAGAAACAGGCATCATAGCTGTGCTGCAGAGAGGCTGAGCATTTCTCTCTCTCTGTCTATGGGAAGGCTGCAGAACTGTGCCATATCTATAAGCATCTTCTGCCCTGCAAAGCACTGGGCTCCTCTGCCCTTACTTAATATCACAGATTCACAGGATGTTAGGGGTTGGAAGGGACCTCTGGAGATCTTCTAGTCCAACCCCCTGCCAGAGCAGGACCATAGAATCCAGCCCAGGTCACTCAGGAATGCATCCAGATGGATCTTGAAAGTCTCCAGAGAAGGAGACTCCACAACCCCTCCAGGCAGCCTGTTCCAGTGCTCTGTAACCCTCACAGTGAAGAAGTTCCTCCTCATGTTGAGGTGGAACCTCCTGTGCTGGAGTTTCTATCCATATGTTAGGTTCAAAGCGTTATTTTCATACTCTGCAGGAACTTTTACAAGAGGATTAAGCTACTTCTCTAGTGTGTTATAGGGAAAGAAACACTATTCCCTTTAAAATAAAAGTATTGGAGGGAAAAAATAAATGCTTACAAGTGCACTACAACTAAGTATCATGTTTCCTAGCATAGTATAAGTGCTCTTGCAGGCAGGCTCCTGCTCTTTATAGTGCTCTCAAAGTGGTGCTAAGACCTGCTGAATTCAGGCTGAATTGGATATTAGGTTGAAGACAGGGTCCAGCTGAGGATACATCTTCCAGTTAGGCAGCCAGCACTGCAAAATGGGTGAACTTGTCTCCTTTCTACACTCATCTTGTGAAAAAGCTAAATAGGGAATATCTGGCACAGGGAAGGCTGGCAGAGGTCACAGTATAATTTTTTTTTTTTTTGATGTAACCTTAAAATCACAAATGTAGTGGTCCTTGGATGTCTTTCTAAAGCTTCTTTTTCATATTAGGGTCTTTCACAGTTAAGTTCTAGCTGCCCAGAGCAATTCAGAGCTCTCTGATCTCACCTACCCACGAGGAGACTTCATCTTGGGCTTCATTTTCCCAGGTAGAGTAATGGCGAAGGAAAATTGCTGACATTCTCCAAGAGACTTGGAAATCATGCAAATGCAAAGTGGAATTTATTATTACAATATATTAGATCTTTGCAAACCTGGGTAAAGCAGGGAAGGTAGTTCAGCTTCATGCAGAATTTCCCACGGTCAAAATAAAATTGCTGAATATTCTGAGAATTATCTTTTTAAAAAAAAATTATAATATTCCTTATGAAATGGGAGCCATAAATGGTTTCCAACACCCAGAATCTGTTTGCTCCTCTAGGACACAGTGTAAGGATGTCCAAAGTAGCTGTGCTCTTTGAAACACAGATCCCATACCTAATGTTTGCTTTCTTTTGGCTTTCCCAATACCTCCAGATACTTGCATGAAGAAAATGCAGCTTGCTGGCTTAAGAACTCAGATATTAGGAATGTCACACTTCTTAAAAAAAAACAAACCCTTCAACATTTCCTTTTAGATTTTTTTTCTTTTCCAACCTCTTGGCCACCTATCTTCTTTCTCCTTGCTTGACTTTGTCCTAGTTAATATTCCAACAGGTGTTTCCTTTTTCAGTGGAATTTTTTCAGCCGATGTCTCAAGAGGCCTTCTGCATAATAATGCTGTATTCATTATGTGGCAGCCTTACTGGGAGAGAACTTTATTTTCTTAACCCCACCATTTCCCCTTCGTTCAGGGAGTGTGGGGGGGTGGAGGAGGGAAAGAGCTGTGATTTTCAGCATCTTCTGCTGCTTTGTCTTTTGAGGAGACCACCGCCTGGTACCATTTGAGATCAGCCCTGCCAGGAAGGAGAACTGAGGCAGAAAAGTTTCTTCCACAGCTGGCAAAGCATCTCAGCTTTTGAATCCTGCTTTGCTTTCTTCTTTGAGAGACCATTGGAAATTACTTGAGTTAAAAATAATGAAAGTAAAGCTTCTATGCAGAAGAGACTCATCCCTGTGTGCCCTCTGGTGCATTTTGATATTGCTAGAAATTTACTGCTGTGACATTTTGGTTTGAGGGTTAACAGAGGCCACTTGTTAATTCCTACAGCACTTTGAAAGATGCATTGTGGTGACTTTCCTGCCTCTTGTGAAATTTACCCCTTTCTGTCTCTGGATGATGCTGAGCCATCATTGACAAAGTGTGATGATGTCCTACATGAGCATAAAACCAAAGAGCAAATATTTTGTTTCAAGGGTTTACCAAATTTGATACCTTTTAAAAAGGAGGATGGAGGGATGTAAGAACTCTGTGCCAAAGGTTCCCTCTTGCTCAGGTTTTATAGTGTGTGAAATGCTGGTCTGTATCAGTGTTGCACTTTGTGCAGCTGTGAGTTTGGTTCATTTCCAGCAAAAAAGCCAGGAGGGAAGAAGGTAACAATGCAAAAGAGTCAGATCCTTGTCTTCTACAAGGACTACCAGCTTATGATTTGTCCCAAACTGACCAAAGTAAACAGTATTCCCATAAAGCCAAACTGGTAACATTCATTGCCAAGTGGCATCACCAAACCTGAGGACTTAGAAGGCTTCAAGAGAAAATGTGGCATTTGGAGGAACACCCAGAGATGCAGCAGTGAATGTGTGTGTGCAAATTGGGAGATACGAACTTCACCTAGGAGGTTTCCAACTTATTTCATAGATTCAGAGAATGCTTTGGGTTGGAAGGGACCTTCAAATCATCCAGTTTCAATCTCCCTGCCATGGGCAGGGACACCTCCCACTAGCCCAGGTTGCTCAAGGGCTCATCCAACCTGGCCTTGAACACCAGCAGGGAGACAGCATCCTGGGCAATCCATTCCAGTGCCTCCCCACCCTCACTGGAAAGAATTTCTTCCTAATCTCCAGTCTAAATCTGCCCTTCTCAAGCTTCAATCCATTCCCTCTCATCCTATCACTGCAAGCCTCTGTACCATACCCATGATTCATGGCTGTCCTGTATAAGAGAATATATCTGTTAAGAGTTAGGAGATCTTGAAGGAAGAAAATGGAGTCTGCTAAGATTTTTTTACTCTTTTTTTTTTTTTTTTCCACCTAGTGAAATGGCCAATTAAATCCTGGCATTCTGGGTGCTGGGCATCGATTAGCAGGGAAAAGAGCTCAGATAGCCCTTCCAACCCTAAATCAGGACCACATGTGCCATTATTTTCTTGTATAGCATAGATGTGCAATATCTTTATGTATTATGTATGGCAGAGAGGATAAGGAGAGATGTGAGTGCTGAAGGAATTCAGACTATGAATAGATGAGGTTCTTCTGTTATAACTCCATTAAAAATTGAGTGCACAGTAATGTTGTGCTATTCTTAGTACAAATAACTTTTTAAAAGGTTAAGACCAATAAATTTGCTTGCTGATACAGAGCTCCCAATTCTAGCATGCAGTGGGGTAGGTGACCTCAGTGTGATGCCACAAATTATTGGAAATAAGACAATTGCAGTTCTTGGAACCTTTAACATTGATTGCTTAAATAAATCATCTGTTAAGGGGCAATCAAATTTGAAAGGGATACATTGAACTGAATTAATAAGTGATCTGATCAGATTCAGATGTTTACAAGAAAAAAAAAAAAAAAACAAAACAAAACACCAAACCCTCACAATGTTGCTCAGTTTGGTTGACTGGCTGCTTACAAACAAATGTGGAAGTGGGAGATGAGATTGCCATATGGATTTAAGGCTTTTTTTTTTTTTTTCCTCATCCATTCTGTTAGCCAAACATTTAAAACCAGAGTCCTCCAAGAGTCTGGAGCCATTATTCTGGCTATAATTTTTGAAATACAGTCAAAAAACATTTTCACAGCAGAGCTTTCTTTCACAGGTTACCATTACAGGAAATTATTAAACCTCAACCCCCCGAAAAAAAATAAAAATAAATGAGGTTAGATTTATTCTACTTGCTTACTTGGACAACTGAAGGCTTGAGGAAGGGAGATTTAGACTGGAGATTAAGAAGAAATTCTTGACAGTGAGGCTGGGGAGATACTGGAACAGATTGCACAGGGAGGTTTATGGATGTGCCCTCCCTAGAGGTGTTCAAGGCCAGGTTGGATGAAGCTTTGAGCAGCCTGGGCTGGTGGGAGATGTCCCTGCCCATGGCAGGGGGTTGGAGCTGGATGATCTTTAAAGTCTCTTCCAACACAAATCATTCTATGCATCTATGTTGTTGCCAGGCTCAAGATGAATTCCTTGCCTACCAACACATTCATTTGGTGTTTGGATCTCTGCTGCTGGTAAAGGTGCACTGAAAATCTTGATCCATGGGAATTACCCTTTTGAGTATTTTAATGGCTAAAAAACATTGCCCAAGTCAAATGCCTCTGGATCACCATAACCTTCCTTTGGAGAGCAATGTGATCCTGCCTCTTTAAGGTGGGCATTTTGTTCTGCAACCATTACCACTGTTTTTCAATATTTCAAATTATGGATAAATATAATTACCTCCTGATTCCATCCTTGATGTTTACATTGCATAATTACTAGCCACTCTTGATGCTTCGGAATAATTGACTTTATATTGATAAATAGATTAGCTAATACACTAAATGATTATTCCCCAGTAAATGAATCAGTATGCTTTTGACTTCAAGTGCCATTAACAATAAATGCATGGATTCAGGACAGCTTATGCATTTTACATTAAGCAGCCCCTGAATAAACACCCAGAAAGCAGGGACCAGCACCCAGTGTTGCTCCTCTTTCCTTGCTGCATGCAGTAACCTCTCGTTCTTCCCTCCCTCAACTTGCTCTTTTGTTCCTTGGTTCCTAAGATTGCTGCCACACCTGCAGCCTGGAAGGCTCTGGAGTTGTTTGGACCCTTTCTAAAGGGGAGGACAGGTCAGAAAGAACTTCTGAGTCCATTCTGTGTCCCTGTGCAAAATGTAGGTCTCTCTACCCACCTCCCTGGCAGCTGTTTTTTGCTGAAAGAGAGTAGTTGAGTTTTGGTTGAGTTTGTTTGTTTTTTTTTAGGGCATGGTGGTGGTGTTTGTTTGTTTCTTTGTTTGTTGGGGGGGGGTTGTTTATTTGTTTATTTAATTTTTTTTATGTTTGGTTCAGTTTTGTTCTGGGTTTTTTTTGGGTTTGGTTGTTTTGGGGGTTTTTTGGTGTCAGTGGTATTTGGTTTGGGTTTTTTTTGCTTTTGTTGTGAGCAGCCTAGCCAATTACTCTAGGATTGATACTTTCCAAGCACCCCCAGGAAAATAAGTATCAAGGCATCTAGATTTAGGATCCAACAATTCATTTTGGGATTATTTGACCCGTTTGAGTCAATTCTGGGCACTGGCTTCCTGCAGAACAGAAACCCAGGAACTTCCAGGGGATTAAGCCTCCTCCTCAGCAATAGCTGGCTGCTAATCAAGGCAATTTCAGATCCCTGTTAGAGACTTTGGTACCTGAAGACCCCCTTAAGTCTTTTCTGGGTCTGACCCAGTCTGCTGAAGGAGTTGACAGTCAAAATGATTTATGGGAGTAAATTCTGGACCATATGTTGAATGAAATCTTGGCTCCATTGAAGTGAGCTGTGGGGGAGGCAGGGACACTGGCCTGGATTTCATGGCATCAGGTTTACAGCTGCTGTCTGCATGTGGGAAGGGCAATGGGATATAGAACAAATAACTTTTCTGGCTGGCAAGGAGAATGAAGCAAGGTCTGAGCCTTGTTTCCACTATTAAGTCAACAGTAAAATCACTGTTGTAAGGGTTCTGAGGATTGAACCTAGTAATGACAGTATGATTTCCTATGTCTGTCACATAACTTGGGTTTATTTTAGTCTTTGAAGTCCTTTATTTTCTCTTTTGCAGTTGCTGCAATGCTGTCTAGGTGATTGTATGGAACATCAGATATCAACATCCATGCTCTAATACATAAAGATGCTATTGCAGCCTCATTGCAGCACCAGGATTAGAGGAAAAAAATATAGTGGAGGGAGGGGGAAAAAAAAAAAAAAAGAGAGAAAGAAAGAAAAAGTTAAAATCAGTGCAATAAAATTGGAACCAGCACTTCAATGAGTAGGAAATATAACCTGGCAGTTCTACAGCATCTCATCCAATTTGCTGGGTGCTTGCAATTTCTTTATGTTAAGGTCTTGAATGCTGGAAGTGTTTCAGTATGTACTTAACTTTAAGAAAAGTAAATCATTCCCATGGCTGCTCTTCCTGGTCTATGACTCTGTTGGGGTGAATTTGTAGCTGAACTCAGAATTCTCTGGACTTCTATATAGAAGCTTTCCAATGCATTACAACTCCTCCAGATCCCAATGGTAGTATTAGGTGCATGTGGAAAATTATGAAGATCCTTACCGGTACTGTGGGGAGAGAAGTCTCTGCTCATCTAAAACAGGATACAAGTGATGCAAGTTTTTAATGCAAGCATCCTTCATTCAACTACTTTCAGGAACTGAGGGAAGCCTATGAGATACTTGCAGGGGACTTTTGATAAGGGCTTACAGTTATAGGACAAGAGGGAATGTATTGAAGCTCGAGGAGGGGAGATTTAGGCTGGAGATTAGGAAGAAATTCTTTCCAGTGAGGGTGGGGAGACACTGGAACAGGTTGCCCAGGGAGGTTGTGGATGCCCCCTCCCTGATGGTGCTCAAGGCCAGGTTGGATGAGGCCTTGAGCAACCTGGGCTAGTGGAAGGTGTCCCTGCCCATGGCAGGGGGGTTGGAAGTAGATGACCTTTAAGATCCCTTTCAACTCAAACCATTCTATGAGTCTTCAGAGTATGGCTGAGCTCATTGTTCTTTGAAAGGACAAGGTAGCTCCTGACTCAGCTGCACAGCTACAGGTTTGAATCTTGAGGCACTGCCATTCCCCTTTCCTCCCTTTCTTTTTTCTTTCTTTTTTCTTTTTTTTTTTTTGCCATGTTTGATTGTTTCATTTTTCTCCTAGCTTTAGACCAGATACTCTTTCAATACTCCAAGAAATCTGACATCACAATCCTAAGTCAGCAATTGTCCTTGGTGCTTTTTCTCGGCATGCTTAAGTGATAATGCAATAAAAGATTGCTTTGGCTATGAGAGATGAATGCAACTTTGAATGTCAGTGAAGCAGACAGATGTGGATGACAAAGCAGGACTGGGAAGGAACACAACAGTCTGTCATCTACTTTGCAGACCAACAGGGGCTATCAAGGACCTTAGTAAGAATATTGACCTTGTGTGTCTGTGGCAGCCTATTAAGCTCACCTTGGTGATTAGATCTGAGATACTTGTGAGTACCTCAGACAGCAAAAGCCTGGTTGTTTATGGTCAGGTGAAGAGGGATTGTAGATATTAGGATGGCTCCAGAAACTTTTTGGGTGTTGGCATAGAAAATTTGCCTGCATGGACAGAACTAGGAAGCAGTCTGTCCTCCAAAGGTGAATGTACTGCGTATGCTAATTCACCCTAGCTTTGTGTGAGATCTTTTTTAAAGCACAGCATGAGAGAGTAAAGCAATCCAGGATGGGCAGATGGTATGGAGGAAATAGTTGCCTACAGCTGCTCGAGCAGCAAATAACAAAGCAATAGCAGCCAAAACATAGGCACATCCAGCTCTGGGAGAGGGAAAGCAGAGACCTGGAGTTCAGGCAAAAGAGTGATAGGTGGGAGCAAGTTCTGTTCCAACATTTGGTCAGTGATGGGCAGTCCATGAGCTGAAATATCATCTTGTTGATTTTTATCCATCCTTCTACACTGCATCTCATGGAAAATCAGTAAAAAATCAGTGACTACAAAGTGTTTTGTTGTAAATTTTACAGAATAAGCTGACTTAGACCTTATTTCTCTAGCCAGCTGAAAAAGATTGATTCCTAAGAAGTCTTCTTGTGTCTCCAGGAATAACAATGAGCTGCTGACTTTCATCCAGGGCAAAACAACTCTGTTCTTCATTATCAACAGAGCTGTTGTTAAGAAAGATTTAGGCAGAAATTAGCTTGAACCTTCATCTCTCCACAGAGGCATCTCCAGTGCCCACCTATTGTGTCGTCCTTAAGCAAATTGACCTTTTGGAACACTGAGCCTGTGGTTATGATGTAATCATTGATTTCTGGGTGCAGAGATGTGAAATCAAGACCCTTGCAGAATGCTTCCATGAAATTTAGCAATATTGATGCCCATAAGGGAAAAGTTTGTGAACTGAAAGTGTTTACTAGACAACAAGGTTATTTCTTTTAGGGGTGTTGTGTTTGTTTTGTTTTTTTTTTTTTTTTTTTCTTTTAAGCTGTCTTCTAGAAATTGATTGCAAGATTTTGATTGTATTAAATGAAATGATTAACCCATCCTTAGACAAGTGGTCATCCCAACTTAAAATCAGAACCTTCCTATCATTTAGGGGAAAGGGGGAGATCTATAGAATTCCTATTATACTACAGAAGCTGTTCAAATGGTTTCTCATTTGTGTTTCTGAAGGTGAAAATCTCACCATGTGGGAAAACTCCCTAAAGGCACAGGTCAGGTATGATACATTTTTCATTACAGTGCTGCACTGAACCCTGACTTGGTGGTGATTTGGAATTCATAGCACTTTGCTTTACTGAGCAGGCACAGTTAGATTTGCTCATTGGCAATAAAAAACCCCACGCAGGATGTCTTTCTAAGGAAGCAATGTCTCTTTTACAAACTGAAACAAAAGGTGCTAGGGTTTGTTTGCAATGAGCTGCAAGTATGAGCCAAAGCCTTGTGAAATCCTACTTCTTCCAAACTTCTGGGGACTGGATCCTCTTCTTTATCTCCTTGCCCTGCTCTAAAGAGATAAGTCTTTATCTGGGAAAGAAGTTATATGGTTTCCCTCAAAAGCTCTGGGTGTTTTGGGGAAAGCAATGGGCTTGCACAAATATTAGTTCCAGCAGCCATGAAATGACTCCATTCCAAATTTACAAGGGTCCTGTTTTCTCTTTTAGCCTGGAGGAGTCCTCTTTTTCTCACTAAGGTTTTAGAGGTGTGCATTTGTCTTCTTCTTATTTTGGTATACTCATTGCTTGAGTGTCTACAGCATCCTCTGTGATGGGATTGTGAAAATGTCTTACCTCAGGACAACTAGAACATGGATGACTTTTGAATTTGAAGTGAAGTCATATGTGGTCCTGGTTTTACTGGGGCAGAATTCCAAGCCATTAGCAGCATGGGCTGCAGGTCATTAGCAGCTCTGAGTCAGCCAGGACAGCTGATTGGAGTTGGCCTCAGGTTTGTCATAGAATCAATGAATGCTAGGGGTGGGAAGGGACCTCCAGAGATTATCTAATCCAACCCCTTGTAAAGCAGGACCCCTTAGGGCAGGTCACACAAGAGTATGTCCAGGCAGGTTTTGGTCTCTAGAGAAGGAGACTCCACAACCTCTCTGCTCAGCCTGTTCCAGTGCTCTGTCATCCAGACCATGAGCATCACACTCAGAGGGGAAGAAGGGAGCCTCCTGCTAGAATCACCTGTTCCTCAGCCCTTTCCTGCTCTTGAGGACAGTATTCCTGGATGTTGTGAGTACCCTACCTTTGCTGAATTGATTTTAACTTTACACACTTTGTATTGGCATTAGTACCAGTTTGGCAGTTTCATTGAATCTGGGTCTTAATTTCCTGATTCCCTGCTGTGGAGGAGTCTTTGGGTGATGGAGTAACTGCTATAGTTTAGCCCCAGATATGGGCTAATTGCAGGCTAATGTATGTTAGTTATTTATTTCTTTTTACAACCAGGGGCTGACTGTCAGAGTGGAACTGAGAGGAGTTGTCTATGACAATTAGAAAGCCTATTTTTAAATGGCATTACTCTATATATTCTCCATTACATTATGTGGAGTTTATCTGCATCTTCAGTTATTCCAGATAACGCTCTGGTTCCAAATGTGGTCTCAAGATAGTTCCCTATGTCATACAAGAAGTTTAGGGCTAAGCTTGAAAAGAGATTTGCTGCTCTTAGATCAAAAAGCAGGGTTTTCAAAACAGAATTATCCCTTCTTTGAGTCCTTTCAAAATTGTGTTTTGTAATCAGTAAGAGATGGATTTATGATGTGAGAGACTAAACAATCTGTACCTCTCCTTTATCACTAGCATCACACTCTCCTGCATTCCTCCTCTGCTCCTCTCACTCTGATCACCCTGGCTGCTCTTAATCCTTGCACAGATGCAGTATCTTAGGGGTAATGCAATACACTGGGCAGTAGACCTGCAAGCTGGATGTGCAACCAGCCTGGCTTTCCTCCTGCTGAACCTCCCCAGCCCATTAAAAGGCAAAACAATTGGTTTAGAAAATAGTTTGCTGCTCTGACAGGATACGTTTGCTGCATGGCAAAATGGAGGGAGAATTTTTAAACCCAAGATGACTTCATCTTGGTATGTTTTTGTTAGTATAAAGATCTCCTAATTAAGCCAAAGGAATGTGGTCTTCTGTGTAGTGTTGATTGGTACTAGTTGGGCTCCCAAACAATAAGAAAAAAAAAATCTCTTAAAAGAGAAGTAGCACTCTTACAGTATGGAATTTTTGGGGATCACCCTCACAGCTACTATTCCTTTTTCATTCCTGTATCATAACCTCCCTTTTAAAACACTTCTCCTATAAGATCATTTTTGGACAGCATAGCAACAGTAAGAGATCAACACCTGTGGTTTTAGTTTCTCAAATATATTGGTGCCAGGTGGGAAAAGGGTGGGAGATGAAGTCCTTGCAACAACCTCTGCAACTGGATCTTTACAGCAAGCAAGAGAGACAGCGAAAAATAGTCAACATTATTTCGGCACAGTGGGGAAGAAGGGATGAAAGCTCTGCAAATGAATTCATTGTGACAACCTTTGTGAAGAATCTGAGTGTTTGATCTTTTAAAAGATTTAATAATTCTTTTGATAGATTAAAGAATAAACTGGGTGGGAGGAGGAGAGGAAGTTAACTTTCCTTCCCTGGTTCTGTCAAAATAGTAAATAAGAAGAGCCAGTCCCTAAATTTAGTAAGCTTCTCCCTACATCAGCTTCTTTGGGTGTTGGATGCATGTGAACTTTAGTCTGAGAATTAGATAAATGCTTGGAAATATGACCCTTTAGATAAAGTTTGTGGACAATGATCTAATGTGCCTATATCCAATGGAAACTGATCTAAAAAGCACAGTAATTGAACACTCAAGAATCAGAGTTTCCACTATGTAGTGGTTTGTGAAGTCCTAGGCATCTGCAGAAAGCCAGAGCTTCAGTCACAGTCTTGCTGGTTGTGATTTTGGTTTGTGGCTGGTGGTTTTTATTGTTTCTGTTTGGTTTTGCTCTACTTCCCTATTCTATCACCTGCAGAGTCCCTTTGGTATCTAAGCAATGCAGGATTTTTCCTGGCAAGTATCTTCAAATGATGAAGCCAAACTCTGAAGGTCTTTGCGCTACTAAACTGTAGCTTAGAACAACTTTTTGGTTTCTTTTAGCTTGAAAAACTGTGTCTTAGAGCCTGTTTTTAAAGTTAAGTCAGATTCATGATGTTAGGATTCAAAAAGTAAATTCCTGATACATTTATTTTGTTTTTTGTTTGGGTTGTTGTTTTGTTTTGTTTTTTTTTTAGATATACCTAGAATCATAGAATGGTTGCAAGGGACTTCTGCAAGTCCAATCCTCCTTGCCTGAGCAGGATCACCTAAACCAGACCAAATAGTCCTAAACCCAAACATATAACAAAACACAACCCTCCAGGGATTTTAAATGGATAATTTTTCTATTAAAGGGCCAGGAATTACTCTTTTTAAAATAAAGAATTTCTCTGTTGCAGACAAATATGCTTTGGGGGAAGCAAACTTCTCTCCTTTTAAAGAAGTATTCCTTAAAATGAACAGAGGATTTTTGGTTTAAGCTGGCCATTAACCTACCTTTAGCTAACAAACAAAAGACAGTTTTTGACTGGTAACAGCTGTCATATGTGTAAGTAAAAAGGGTAGGGAGTCTGTGTAATCATTTCCTCATCGAATGCTGCGCAGCCTTTCACATGATAAGACCCCAGGGTCCTTCAGAGTGAGCCAAAACTCATCTGGACCAGAGCTGAACAGGAAGGGCACTCAATATAGGCATCTATTTCAAAAGGCTCCACATAATGAAGATTAATTAGACCTTCTTTACCGATCCAAAGTTAAATACACATACCCAAGGCCTTGGGCTTCCTCACACTACCACAGAGTTTCCATGGAAAGTCAGGGAGAATAAAAAGAGGTAGGCAGGAGAAAGAGGATTAACCTGCAAAGTTACTATAAAAAATGCCTGAGATTGACTTTGCTTATTCACACACAAGCATAAAATGCTGTAACATGTAATTCCAGCACAAAGCAATGTAGGAATAAGATTATGTGTCTGTTTGCACTAATGCTGCTGGCCCCTCCAACCACGTTATGCATAATCTTCTTTCCAGTGGCTGAGAGCATCGCTTCTCCTTTATTTCACATGCACTTTATTCAGATGCATTCAATATTCTTCTTTCCCAGCAAAAGGATAAATTCATGTAACTACCTCCCCATTTTTTTCAGCTTGACTCTGTATTGTGAGCTAGGTTTCAGTTGGACTTCAGAGTTTTGCAATCCTAGCTTTTCCTGATCTGTTTTCCTTTGAGACATCACCTGGGCTACAGCTCAAATGCAGTCTGGAGTGATCTTGTTCTTTGATCCTACAGTTTCAGGCCCAGGATCTAAATTAATCTCCTTTGAAATGACACCAACAGGGAGTAAGACACTGATGCAGCACATACTGAAACTCAGCATGTTGGAAGGAGATGGTAATGACTTGCTTGTATTTTGCCAGCTGAAGGATGCATTCGAGTAGTTGGCAGAATGAGGGCCTATGTCTGATACAATCAACAAAGGAGGAAGAGGGGGATAACTTAATAAAATAATTATTAAGTACAGACTGTCCCCAGTTGCTACTTTGGAAACAACAGGTGGTTGTTATTGGCAGAAAGAAATCTTAGGCCATGAGTGGAAAAGGAACTGAGCCCTGGCTCCTCACAAAGTGTCTCCAGCACCTTTGGCCACGCAAAATCCTTGTAGTGTCTTATTGTCAAGGCTGCTGACTGCTCTCATTAACTTCAAGTGGAATCGAGTGTTCAGCACAATGGAAGACCAAGCCCTTCACTTCTTTAAAGTGATCTTTTGGGTTTCATATTTATTTGCAAACCAGGCTAACACAGCCTGCAAAACCATTTTGCTCCTCGCCCGGAGTTTTCGGTAGGCGCATGGAGGAAACGCACGTCCCTCCGGCACAATGGCAACTTATGAATAAGATCATACTTGTATTTGCATTAACACGGCTGGCTTCTCCAACCAGTTTTACATAATCTCCTTTTCAATGGGTAAGGGTGTCATTTCCCCTTCATTTCATACAACTGTGCTTTGAAAATGTCGGGAGGAAGTATTTAAAGAAAGTCCGCATTTTCTGAAAGGGAAAATTGCCGCCGTGCCTTTGTGTGTCTCAGTAGGATTTGGATAGATTACTCATACTTAAAAAAAGGAAGGGAGCTTTTGCTTTCTCTTCTCCTTTTTTTTTTTTTTTCCCCTTTTCCCCCCAAACTTGCATTAACATGATGTATTGACATATTATAAAATCCAAGGAATGCCAGAGAGCAGAGCAGCCTCCAGTTTTGTCCACCAGTTGCAACAAATTCTGAAAGCGTCGTCACCTTCTGAAATAAAATTGTCACATTTTGGATACAGGCAACTTTTCTAAGGACTAAAGCTTCACATGTTAGATAGGGACAACAGCATGCTCTCTCTCTCTCTCTCACTTTCTCTTTCTTCCTGCTTAAAAATGAGTGCACTTTTTTAGTTTCCTCCGTTTGACCCAATAAGAGCTGGGTACGAAGGCAGCACATTTTCGTAATTTTCATAAATCAAGCAACTGGAATAGATTTTAATACAGAATTGTATTACTGCAAGAATGCAAGGCATGCAGACTCTAAGCACTAACATTTCTACTAGCTGAATGGAAGCCAATGATTTAGCTGTAAGCATGTTAAAGGGAAATAATTCTCTGCCACATTTCTGGGGTCTCTGATGTCAAAAAACCCCAAACCTCTTTAAGTAACTTGCAGTTTTCTCAAAGTTGGGTGCTACAACTGCTCAGCCACAGGTTGAAGAGAAGGCTTTACTCTTCATGGCCAGATATGAAAGTCTGTTGAACTATCATCCTCTCTCTGATATTCTTGGATTAAAATCATGTAGAACATCAAACTTCAATGCTATAAAGAGCTTTGAGCTTAGTGGTATCATTTAACAAAGGTTTTCTGTACTTTATAGGCTGCATATTGATATTTGCTGATCACTCCTTGTCAGTTTGACCCTTGCTAATGAACTATACATGATAATTGTCATTTCTGTGAAGGACACTTCCTTCTGTGGAGTCCTGGAGACATTTTATACCCTGAAATTCACTTTGTGCATAGATGTGTCTGCATCTACATCCGTATGTTTATATTTACAAAAGATGTTTATGCTAACACCACTTTTTTTCTTTTTTTTATGCTTTTGATCTGTCTCTTTTTGTTTGTTGCTATCTTTTTTTTTTATTTATCAAATGCTGCTCATTGCTAGATCATTAGTATTTTGCAAGGTGGGGTGAATTTGCTGCTGAAATTGAGAAGGGGGGGTGGAAATGCAAGGAAATTTTAAAGATGTTTTTGTACAAAGGAAAAAAAAACACCCAACAACACAAACCAAACAATACAAACACAGCAACAAAACACCAAAATAAAATCCCCAAAACAAACAAACAAGATAAACCAAACAAATGGAAAAAAAACTCCAAACAAATAAAACCCACCCCCAAAAAAAACCCCAAACTAAAGAAACAACAACAAAAACCAAACAAAAAATTAATAAACAAAACAAAGCCACCAAAACACAAACAAAAGCACTTGAGAAACATTGAGCTAGCTTTCTCTAGAGAAGAGTTTTTTTGTGAAGAGTGTTGATGATATTTTCATCTAAATCCCTTTGCCTCCTATTTGAAAAGCACTTAGCTCAATAGGGCTCTGTACCCTCACTGAGATTTCTGGGTATCATTTTATCAACCATCCTAACTTAAAGGATGGCACTATTTATTATTCTCTCCCACAAAAAAAAAGAGGCAATCAATTTAAGGCATCTGACTCTGAAGATGTTTGCCATCAAGCCAGTTTGATGGCACTACTATTCATATTTTGCCACTGAAATGTGTTCTTTTCTGTCCTGATGTTCCACAGGTTTCTGATGCCTTAGACTAGCCACAAGCTGCTTCTCTGAAAATTAACCCAACATTGAATTGACTTTCAGGGCACCACAGTTGCTAAAGGTTGTATTGGAACATGTGGATTCCTGAAGTTGTAGTTTGGGTTCCCAACATTGGGCATTCATCTTCAGTAATCAAAGGAATCCAAACATTTATTTCCATTTGCATGTGCCATTGTTTTGGGGTGGTGGGGGAGAACAGAGTCCTCTTCTAAGTATAGCAACCTGCATCTGGTGTCAATAGGGCAAAAAGATAACTTGGGCATTGCAGATTGCATTTCTGCTGGAGAGGAATACTGATACATTCTCAGTTTAATTGCCCTATTTATCCTGGTGTGCCAGTCCTGGAGCAAGAGTGGTCAAATAATATGCAGGATAATCCCTTCTTATAGGAATCTCAACCTAACCTCAGTGACTGGTACCCAGAGACTGATTCTGGCTCAAGAACTGACCTCAATCAGAGAGCAGGGCAAATGCAGAAAGCAAATTATCTCCCTGCTTCCACAGTTTGCTCCCGAAGGACTACAGAACCTTGCATAAACAAAACTAATTATAACACACACACAAATTTTGTAAAACTAAACCTTTCCTTGCAGGCTAACAAAAAAAAAGAGCCTAGAAGAGCGTATGTCACAGTGCCATCTACTGACGCCAGACACAGCACTGGATGGAGAAAACCCAATTACACTAATTAAATAAATAAGGCTGGGAGCCTTGGAAGGATTATAGTCTTGTGTTTAAAGGAAGGAGGTGACTCCTAATTAATCTGCCCAAAGAGGAAGCCTCACCTGCTGGCAGGTTATACTCATCCACAAATGTGAGATTTGTCTTCAATGCAATGTTGGTTCTTGGAAGGAGGCTGTTGTGCTGACCATATAATTCCTAGTGCCAGCTCCCATATTGCTATTCTCTCTTGATGAGTGTTCTGTACTTTAGGAGAATTACAACCCACCACGGTGAGCAATTTGAAAACATAAAGGAGTTCCATAAAGGAATGCAAGAGCAGAACAAAATCTGCTCAGTCTACTGTGCAATAACTTTATCTGACACAGAAAATGAGCAGTAACTTGGAGGCAGGTAGGAGCAACATGTAATCCAGCTGACATAAATGAAAAGATGATACTGGCAGAAAATTGGGCTGCACATGAATGTAAAGGCTGTTGAATAACAGGGAAAGGGGAAATGACATGCTTAGCAGCAGTGAGGGGAAGATGAAAAGTTTAGAAAGCATTTTGTATGGGAGAAGCCAAGTGCAAGTCAATAGAGACTGAAATTCTTTGCTCCTAGAAGCCGAGCTGAATGCTGAAGCCTGCAGTCCCAGCTATGTTAAGAGTTACTAAATGGTAAAGTGTCAAAACAATTAGAGTTGATTCTCTGCTTGCTAATGTGCAAACTGAAGTGGTGGCTGAGATGTTCAGCAAAAAAAACGTTACCTAAGCAAGATGCTGTATCATTGTCTGTATCGCTTTCAGCAATTCCAAGATAAGAATGAAATGAAGGACAAGAGGAGAGTGATTGGGAATTGAGAGGCAGACAAACACACACACAGAAAAGTCAAGAGGTGAGGAAACTGCAGCATGTTGATTGAAAAAGAATTAAATATATTCTTAAGCCTTATGTCAAGTATGAGAGTTCAGAAGGAGGGTAAAAGTGAGCACCTGAACTGTACTTGCTAAGATTCATCCTGATATGTTGTGGCAGATGGAGCTGACATCCTGAGAGGGGCTAAGAGGTGAAAGTAATAATGAACAATCTTCAGAAAGTAAAAGCAGAGGAGATGTTAGGGCTGTGACAAGAGAGCTAGCAGGAGATGTTTAGATTTATGAGTTATTCTGGATAGCAGCCATGTCTTTATTTCCTAGTAACTGGTTCTTGGTTTGAGCTTCATCAGGTCATTAGATTAGCACCATCAGCTCTAGAAGGTTTTTTACTCCTTTCTTTGGATCATCCAGTGGGCAAGGGAACTAATGTGGAGTGTATACATGATAAGCTTTTTTTTTTTTTTGGGGGGGGAGACTGTTTTAAGTTAAAAGCAGTGGAAATAAGAATAGAGAGATTTTATTACGGCACCATCTGTACTCCTTGATAATAATTTTCTCAACTTTTTGCAATGATTTTGACTATTGAATTTAAGGACTAGTGTTGTAGTTCAGACCCTTGCTGCTGCTCCTATCAAGGGATGGTTTCAGAAGAGACCTAAGCCATGCTAATAGCTACAGCAGAAAGCAGATGTTCCACTGAAGCCAACTGGATGACGTTCATCCTTAACACATACAATTGAATCTTTGCTTGGATCTCATTCTCCTCTTCCTTGCATTACTTCATTTAAAATTAGTTAATGACAGGCCAGACTTGAAAGATCTACATCTATACAGGACCTAGAACTGTGGAGCAGTCAGCTGGGACAAACACCCACGGAACACCAATGAACTCCCTGGCAAGTGCTTTGCTTATCACATTGTGTTATTTTTCAGCTGATCCAGAGATTTCAAATAGGAGGGTTTTGGGGTTTGGTGGTTTGCTTTGGTTTTGGTTTTTGTTTTTCTTTTTAAATCTAGCTGATGAAAGTAAAGGAAGCTTCTGATTCTTTCCTGGTGGATCTTGATGAGAACTGAAGCAGTTTAAACTCAACTGACCTTAGTCATGCAGGTCACTCTTCTAGAACTTTTGTTTACCTCCTGTTGAGCTGCTGAAGAGAGGAGTTAAAAAAACAAAAGTGAACCACAACCCCCTTCCACCCCCAGCTTTCTGTTGCTAAACCCCCTTGTGATATTGAATTCTAACCAAGTACATCCAGCTCTGCCAGCCAGAAATGCTAAAAGGAGGAAAGCTGTTGAATCAAAAGAAAATCAGAATTGAGAGGACGGTAGGGAATATGAGAGTAGCACCAGGCAGGTTTATTTGATGGACTTATTGCTGTTCTGTATTTGCATATTATCTCAGAGTAGACATAGAGTTTGGGGGATTTTTTTGTTTATTAGTACTATTTTTTGGTCCCAAATTATTTATCAAATGTTTTACAAGAGCAGCTTCCAGCATATGGATTAGTTATCCCCAGCTATTTGCTGCTCCTAAATAAGTTTTGCTGTTCTGAGCTGATCTTGCTAGACGCCAAAAGCTTTAGAACATCCTGGGCTATGGTCTGAGTAAATGGAAGTTCATGGTGCACTGTGCCTCTTGGGCTCAAATCCTATTTGCATGGTGTGGAGTGGCCACTTAAATCATGAGGTTTTTCTTTCTGCTGCCTACCTGAGTGACTCTCAAGGGCCTTTCAAATCATTCACATGAATGCTCCTGCCACAAGTACTCAGGCAAACAGAGTAGCCCTGGCACTTTCTCCCTGTCTGCAGACCCAGCTGTACAGCCTCATGGGCTGGTAGCTCACGGTGTGGCAGTGGGAGATGACTGATGAGAAGGCAGTGGCCAGGCACCAGCAGGCCAACAATCTGGTCTATCACCTCTATCTGAACTACAATGTGTCCTTCGTCTGGGTCTGCCATGCACATCTTCTGTGTCTCCCTGGTACAGCTTATCCATGGCAGTGAAGATGGGAACAGTTTGGAAAGTGAACACTAATTTAAATTCTTAGTGTCCTGCTTCCCTGGCCAGGAAGAGTGGTCCTGGATAGACAGGATGGACAAATATCTCTACCTCTGCAGCCATTGTGTGCTGTGGTGGTGGCAGAACAGTCTGCCAGATACAGTTTGCAGACATTTCTCTCATTTTTTCAAGCAGAGATTATCTTTGACTCAGGAGGAATCCTTTCATTGTGTGTGGTAGTGATGGTAACTCCAAGCAGGTTGCTCCCTTCACTAGAGGTTTTATTGTACCTATTGAATATTGAAATACTAACCCAAACCTAATTTAGCCACATCTTTGAGACAATGAGCAGTCCCTGTGGCATATTCTCAGCTATACTATTCCTGATCCTGCTTGTAGCACCAACCTTTTAAGGAAAAAAAATACATTGAAATGAGAAAGGGATATTTTAGGGAAGATGGAGCAAGAAGCTGGACACTTGACCCAGAAAATGCAGACCTCAAGTCCCTTCAACAATGATTCCTTCATGACACAGGAGTCATCCCATATTTGCTGAGGGTTTCTCAAGTTTGGGCATCCAATGCCAGTAGAGTCCTGGATTTTCAAGGAAAAAGGTTCCAGGTTGAATGGGGCTCTGAGCAAGCTGGTCCAGCAGGAGGTGTTGCTGCCCATGGCAGTGGGGGTGGAACTAGATGGTCTTTAAGGTCCCTTCCAACCCAAACCATACAATGATTCTGCTATTCTAATGAGTCTTGAGCAGCTCCACATCCAGTGAGGCAGTGACTTCTGTTCTGTTACACTGATTGTTTTGTATCAATCTACCAATTATTGCAGTGTAATCTGGCAGTCCACTTGGTGACATTTGAAAGGGCAAGAGCTACGACTTTGTAGGTGGTATAACTGCCACTGACACAACCAGCGGGGAGCCATTCTTCCACTGAAAGGTGGATAGCAGCTCTTACCTATCAATGTCTCTGAGAGCAAGCAGAATTCACACTAGAATTCACTTCCTGTCACCTAACAGTTTGGAAGGTTGGTTGCTCAAGTCTTACTTTCCCAGTTACATAGATCTTTCTCCTTTGTACCCCACATAATGGTTATTCACACTCCAAGAGGAGTGTGACATGCTAGGGCACTCTTTGCTCCCTTCTACCCAAGGTTATAAAGACTGAAATACTATTAGGAGCCTGCAGGAAGAAATGGGCTATAAAAACCTAACAATGACTACTTTACTTTTTTTTTCCTAGCACCTTCACCTAAGGAATTTCTAATCATGTTTCTAATACCAAGGAGCAAGAAACCCATTCTAATATTGTCCCTTGGGTGTAGGTGGGAAATGGAGGCTTTAAGAGGTAGGAGGAATGGTACAAGGCTAAATGTAAAGCCAGTAGCAGATGAGGAGGTGGAGCCCAAATCTGGCCCTTGGGTCTGAGCCTTGCTGCAGGAATCAGAACCCGAATCTGGTCCTTAGGTCTGATGCTTGCTGCAGGAATTGGAACCCAAATCTGGTCCTTAGGTCTGATGCTTGCTGCAGGAATTGGAACCCAAATCTGGCCCTTGGGTCTGAGCCTTGCTGCAGGAATTGGAACCCAAATCTGGCCCTTGGGTCTGAGCCTTGCTGCTGGAATTGGAACCCAAATCTGGCCCTTGGGTCTGAGCCTTGCTGCAGGAATTGGAACCCAAATCTGGCCCTTGGGTCTGAGCCTTGCTGCAGGAATTGGAACCCAAATCTGGCCTTTGGGTCTGAGCCTTGCTGCAGGATTTGTCCCCATCTTGCCTTCTGTATTGGGATAATTTTAAGTCAAAATACATACACCAACACTTAATGTCTGGTAAATATTTTTCGTATGCCTCTCTTGCAGCAAGAAGGCTTCTCTAGAGAAGCCAAAGCAATGCCTATGCCTCTGCAAACCAGAATATATCAAACAATCACCAGAACAAAGTACAGAATGCTCTGCTTCATCCTATCACTCACAGGGCTCTATCTCTCCTTGACTCTTCTGTAAATATGAAGACATATGATGGATAGCAATAGGTCAAAGCAGAGAAGATCTGGAATTATTCTTTTCATATTCCAAAAGAATGGTCCTTTGTTATTTCTGACAACTTTCACATTTCCCCTCCAATTTATGGGGCAGATAAGGCTTGAATTTTGAAGAGTGGCACCACAACTTGCTTCTCCTTATTGATCAAGCTTTTAATGTGCCAACAACAAAAACAATGAAACTTGCATTTAAAAACAAACAGCTCTAACACGGGAGCTACATTAAAATGACACAAATAGCTTTTGTGGGTTGAGTTTAACAGAACACCCATGAGGTTCCACTTAAAAACAACAAGCTAACAAAAATCAAATTGCATTGTTTTACTAGCAAACAAAATGGTGAACATGCCTTGGGCTACATTTTCAGCATGTTTTCTTGGGAGATCAAAGCTTAAATCTCATTAACCCTTCAAATCTCGGTCTACCGAATTCATTTCTCTGCCTCTCAGCTTCTAATACTCCCTTTAACATGAACCAAACTCTTTGCCCACATCTGATGATCCTTTACCTCCTCCTCCTCCAAATGAAGTCAGTGCTTGCCTTGTGTTCCCCCACCAGCATCTCTACAGAAAGCACCACCTTGTAAGTGGGTAGAGTTCAAGCAGACGATTATCCATCCCACATTGGTTTCCTATTTTACTAACTTGGAGATTTGGACAGAAGCCAAAGCTAAAATAATTTCTTTTAAACTTTTTTCTTTGCCATTCACTGTGGCACTGCCTGGCCCACTGGTGAATGGATGAATGAGGCTCACTTCATTAGCCAGCAGCCCCATATTTTAGAGGAAGTCAAGGGGCTTTGTTGGACCCCTCTCAGCATGAGGGTGAGTGAGACTCTGGAACAGGTTGCTCAGGGAGGTTGTGGATGCCTCCTCCCTGGAGGTGTTCAAGTCTTGAGCAACCTGGGCTAGTGGGAGGTGTCCCTGCCCATGGCAGGGATGTTGGAGTAGGTGATGTCTAAGGTCCCTTCCAACCTAAGCCGTTCTGTGATGATACTGATCTCCTCCTCAACATCAGGCAGAATCATAGAATGAATCATGGAATCAATCAGGTTGGAAGAGACTTCCAAGATCATCCAATCCAACCCATCACCCAGCCCTATCCAATCAACTAGACCATGGCACTAAGTGCCCCATCCAGTCTTTTCTTGAACATCTCCAGGGATGGTGACTCCACCACCTCCCTGGGCAGCCCATTCCAATGGAATCACTCTTCCTGTGAAGAACTTCCTCCTAACATCCAGCCTATACCTCCCCTGGCACAACTTGAGAGTGTATCCCCTCGTTCTGCTGCTGACTTCCTGGGACAAGAGACCGATCCCCACCTCCCTTCAGGTAGTTGTAGACAGCAACGAGGTCTCCCCTGAGCCTCCTCTTCTTCAGGCTAAACACCCCCAGCTCCCTCAGCCTCTCCTCATAGGGCTGTGTTCAGGCCCCTCACCAGCTTCATCACCCTTCTCTGGACATGTTCCAGTACATCACGGTGTCTCCCAGCTGGTTGCTCATAGTGAAGGAGAGTTGATTTTGTTGATGCTTGTCACATTACTGTGCCCTGTTCCAACAACCACTGGTCTTTTTGTGTGCCTCCTATTTACCTGAGTAAATCCATACCAGATGTCTCCTCCTGAGGGTTAGCTGCTTTCTTGGGTACAATAAACCAATATCTTCACCCAAGCATGCCTGTTTTGATGTGGTGGGCTGGATTGCAATCTGACCTTACCTTTCTTTCAGACACAGAGCTCATCCAAATAGTTATTAATTCCAAATTTCCATGTGCTTGAGTATGTTGCGTAATGTCAGGAAGATTAGGCAGAACAGATGCACCCTTCTGCTACTGGTTTGTTCTTACAGCAAAGGGTGGAAAGATGGAGCACTGGAACAGGCTTCCCAGAGAGGTTGTGGAGTCTCCTTCTCTGGAGACTTTCAAGATTTATCTGGATGTATTCCTGTGCAACCTGCACTAGATTCTGTGGTCCTGCTCTGGCAGGGAGAATTGGACTTGATGATCTCTGGAGGTCCCTCCCAAACCTAACATCCTGTGATCCTGCAATCCTGTGCTGGTAGATGCACTGGAGAGCAGCAACATTCTCCCCCCTGAGTGCTTGGGAGCTGTAGGCTTTATCCATCCCAGTCTGGGATGATACCAACAGCCCAGCCAGCTCCTGGGAGCGCTTGGAAACCTGCCAAAAGGCAGGGATCAAAAGGGAAGCTTTTCTTGTGTGTCCAGAATTAAATACCTTAAAACATAAAACTAACAAAAGAAGAGAGGGGAGGGGCTGGGGGAAGCAAGAGCCTGGGTGAATTTAATTCCAGGCAGCTCTGCCTTCCTTCAGTTGAGCTGTGCAAGAAGGTGAACGCGTCCCAGCTCATACAGAAGCGAACTGTACTGGCCGGCTGCGCTCCCCTTGCCGGGGCCTCCCGTCGACATGCCAGAGTTCACTCTTAAAATGATTCAGTTACAGTACCAGCCCCACAGCTGTCTACAGCTGTATGCCTCCCAGCTCCACACAACTGGCTTTTCACACAGAAACGGCCCCTTTTAAAAGGGTTCACTCCAACAGATTGCTGCAGTCTAACAATGTGTAAAACATGGTACTTCAGACAGCCTTTCCTTTTTATTGTGTGGTCTTTTTTTGGTGGTGGTGGTGGTTTTTTTTTTTGGGGGGGTTTTTTGGGTTTTTTTTTTTTTTTTGGTTTTTGGTTTTTTTTTTTTTTTTGAGGCTTTTGTACCCCGAGATGAGAAAAGCTATTGCCAAATAACTCAGCAGCATTTTCTGCCTTCTCCCCACCTCCCCTTTAGAAATGCCTCATCCTACCTTCAGGACTTGCTAAGGGAAAAAAAAAAATACATGTAAAATATGGAAACGAGCCCCACACTGTCCTTTCTTTTTGAATGTAAAGTCTTGAAAGGCAAACTATACAAATCAGACTGTGGCCCCCAGGGATGTCTCCTCCTAAGCACCTGCAGGGAAGCTGTCCTGCAGATGTGGGAGTGCTTGTTTGTCACTGTACAGCACCAGGCACAATGGGGACCTGGACTATGGCACAGTCCTGAGACCTCAGATTCAAACTGCAAGCAGAAAATGAATCCTCCCTTTTCACCCTTAATGCTGCTACTTCCTAAGTAATGCCTTGAATCTGAGGGGATTGAGCAAGAAGAATAATTGGCAGCCTTTTTTTTTTTTTTTTTGAGAATTATTTTATTTTAGAATACCTCAGTGCCACACAGACTAGGGTTAAAGGAGAGCCTCTTGCTCAGGAGCATTTGCAGGCAGAGCTGAAGGTGCAAAAGTTTGTCATCTTCCCTCCTACTTTTACACAACTATGAATCTGTGAGGAGGAAAACTGCTTTTTATCATGGGCAGGCAAAAAAAAAAAAAAAAAGGCATTTTCCAATGTCTCTATTTCTGGTAGATATCCAGGGGTGGTGGGGTTGTTGTTGTTGCATGTAGGAAGGTTGTTTTTGCTTCCCCTTCCTTACAGACTAGGTTGTGTCTCTTCCCTTGTTTCCCCCCTTTTTTTTTTTTTTCTACTGGGATGAGGAAATTGAAGAGAAAGGAGGGAAACAAACAAAGCAAGCATCACTTGTTTCCCTTTGTCTGTCACTCAAAACTTGTCCATGTGTTTTTGGGGGAGAAGGGAAATTAAAAATTATCTCTAGACAGTTGATTATCCCTTACCAGACGCCACTCAAGAGGAGCTGTGAAACGAATTGCCTTTTGCCACCCTCTGCCAATAGTTCTCCCTCTTCAGTCCAGCAGGTCTTGCAGAGACTTGTTCCAAAACACAGGCACACCATGGCAATACCTGCCAGGAGGGAGCCTTTTTCTGTGCCTTTTCTGTCATGGTGCAATTCAATTTTTTTTTTTTTTTTTTTTTTTTTTTTTTTTTCCTGGGGATTTCATGAACGTGGGGAATTACAGTAATGCTGTGCTGGAAACCCAGATTCCAGGGAGAATTTCCCTACACAATGGATTGCATTTAAAGAGGCTTGCTCTAAACAGACTGCAGTGGCTGAGTCCAATTTCCAATGTGAAGTGAGGTGTGATTTTTAATTTAGTTTTTATGAATTCTTTCTCTTCTTTTTTTTTCCCCCTTTTTTTTCCTTTTTTCCCTAATCCCATCATCATTATTCTGTTCTGAGGCCTTTGCCAAACACTGGTGTTAGGAATTGATTGGAAAGGCAGCTAGCTCTCCTGGTGCCAGCTTGCATGCAGCAAAGGCTGACCTAGGTACTAGGTAACTGTGGACAGAGCTGATAGCACAATAACAGAGCTTTCACCAGTCCCTAGATGGTTTAAACACATTCCCTTCTCTGCTTTTCAATTAGCTGGAAATACACCCATTTTTTTTTTTTTTACTAGCTGTAGAGATGATGGATGTAGTTTCCACAGCAGAGAATTTAGATGAATTTAGTTTCTGTCTGAGGGCACTGGGGTCACCAGCATGATGCAGCACAGCAGCCTCACCTCCTTATCGGGTGCTGGCAGTGCCATTGGAGAGGGGATGTGGGGTCCCTACCCCTCCAGTGCTCCCATGAGGTCAGAGCTGAAGCATGCTGGACTCTCCTCAGTCCCATACAGCAAATGGAGATGCTGAGGCTGGTCAAGCTGCAACTTCTCACCAGCCCTACGTTCTCACAACCCTTTTCTGCAAAGGAAAGTTAATATCTTGGCTCTTTCCTTTGGGAAGTGGTGTGAGATACCCAGGCAGCGAAGGCATCAAATGAGCACAACCTTCTGGGATCAGAAGGCATCCTGGAGGCATTAGATATGGATGGTATTTGATACAAGAACTGAGGTTTTTCTGTTTTATTGATTTAACCTATTTGTGGTCGTACATGCACAATGGACTACATTATGAGTGCCATGTGGATCTGCACTCCTGCCAATAAACCCGGAACCCCCCCGAGTGAGCTGAAGGGCAGATGTTTCCCACCCAAACGCTCATTCCTCTCTCTGAGGCTGAGAGAAGGGTGAGGCCACTCTGCAGGACCTCTGCAACAGAAGGCACGGAGCTGCACTTGCTGATTTGGCCCAGCAGCAGCAGTGGATAACTCCCTTCCTGTGCAGTTTGATCACGTTCCTGGCAGAAGGAATGCTTGCAGGCTGAGGGATGTCAGAGGAGAATGGCTGCTCTCAGCTGGAGTGGAGCATGGTGAGGGGTCTGTAGCATGAACACGCTTCTAGGAGCAGTTTTTGCAGCATATCAGAGTAATTTACTGATCATTTGTGCTTGGGTTGGTGTGACTGATAACAACATTTTTGGAGGGGATGAGATCTTATGCCCAGGTCTTTAAAGAGGGATGGCTGGCTTTAGACTGGTACCCACAATGGGCACAGTTAAAGATGGCAGGGAAGACAGTGGGCAGAGGATCTGAAAACCGTCTGGAAATCTCCGTGTCTCAAGGTGAGCCCTTCAGAAGCTCAAGGATCAAGAGAGATTTAGCTCGAAACCAGCAAGGGCTGCTGCAAATGACTGGGTCATGTGGTTGGTCTTTTGGTGTGGAGCTCTTTTCCACACAAATCTCAACTCACCCCGGCACAGCCTAGTCAAAGGCACATTTCAGCAAAGCAAGAGACCTGTAAATCTGGGCACTATACAGGTTGGTTGCTCTCCATATACAACCTGAGAGTGCCAGGGTGGTGATGAGTGTTTAACTCAGAAGAGCAGAGCAGTGCCAACAGGAGCAGTTGGTTCCTTAGGGGCTGAGGGAGAGAGCCTGCACAAAGAGGCATAGCTTGGTGTTTGCTCTGCTCCAATGGAGGCTTGTGCTCTGCTCAGCCAGCCATGGAGGTGTGAGAAATGGGATCATGTTCTTCTGCAAGGTTGCAGAGAAGTGTCCTTCCTCACCCAGTGTGGAAGCAGAAAAGAGAGCCTTAGACTCTAAACATTAAGCTGCTGGAATTTCTGTGGTGGGACATCTTTCATTCAAGCTGTTACCTTCCCGAGAAAAGCTTTTGTTTGGGGGGGGGGAAAAAAAAAGTTATTTACTGTTTCAAATCAAGATGGAGCTTTCCTGTGAAGCTGAGACATGATTTCCATCCTCTTCAAAATTAAATGCTTCAGTTTTCCATTTGGAAATGACTTTTCATTTCCATTTTTGCATGGTACATTTTTTTTCTTAAAAAGAGAGAAAGAGAAGGAAAAGAAAAGGGGGGGAAACAAGTCAAAATTTAAATGAAGCCCTTCAGATTTTATTAAAGTGAAACCATTTTGTGCAATTGAGGGAATATTTTGTGCTGGGAACAGAGAGGATCTTTACACATAGTCAACATTTGAGTCTTCCTCCTTCTGATTTTTAAGAAACACTAATGTCAGTAAAATGTGGAAGAGTTTCCAGATTGTAACTAGCCCAAATAAGCAGCTCAGTGTAAAGATCAGCTGTGCATGCTCTTGAACAGCACATACCAGAATATTTTACAGTTGGGACTGAAAGTCTGTATTTAAGTAGCAATAATTTAGACAAGGAATTGACAGATTGGAATGCACCTGGTTCAAGCTGTTTGCTACTAATATCAGTCCAAGTTTTCTCTGGTGAAAGCCAGTTAGGATACTTTATGGGTATGGAAAGTCATACCTAGGGCTGCTATACTTAAACATGCCCTCAAATTAGACTCATGCTGTGTGTTCCCAGGGCTGAATCATAAAATCATAGAATTGTTTCAGCTGGAAAAGACCTTTAGGATCCAATCTCTGAGGGACAGCTGAGTTTAGGAGGCTCCCAGTAGGAAGGGAGCTGCTCGATGTAGAGGGTGATGCGTGAACAAATCTGGTCCCTTTAAGGAGCCTTCAAGCAGGACCTAGAAAATCAAAACCACCCCAAATCACTAGTTGCTTTTGAAAATTGAGGCCAAGCTACTTAGCTGCACTGCTGGCAATATTGTTTAAAAACAATGGGGCTCAATTAGATGAGAATTATTTTAACACTTCGGAAGGCTGCCAAGTCATTTCCTTCTCCTTTATTGATTTTTTCCGTTGCCAGTAAATATACAAGCAGCAGCAGAATGGAAGGAGTAGCATTAGAGAGGAGGAAAACTTAAGTGTTAAAAAGGAGAATGTAACAAGATATGTCCCTTGAACCTCTGGGAAGAAGGAGGACATTTTAAGACAGAAGGAAGAAAGCAATTCATGGAGGCATTTCACAGGGTTAGATGTGGTAGCAGACAGCCCAATATTATTTTCCTTCTAGTGCTTGCCTGATCCTTTACTTAGATTGGCTCCTGTTTCTTCCCCTTATTGTGCAGTCCCTGCTTGAGCTGGTCTCTATGTAAAGACATTCCACCTACATTCCTTTGCCACCGGGTGAGGGGAGGGGGGAATGCAATTATGTGGGCTAGCAAAACAAAAGCCTCCACGCCAGAGCTAAGGCTTATAAACTTGAGGTAACTTTTTCCCTTAAAGAAAACAAAAAATAAAGAAAGAAAAAAAAACAACCAAACAAAAAACCCCAAACAAACAAAACCAACAAGGGTGCCTACAAGGGTCTGGTTTGCTTCCCTCCTTTCCTCTCAGTCTACAAGTGCAAGCTTTTGAGCTCTAGCTATCCCACCTACAAATATTTCCCTGCCCAGCTCCACAAAATAAGGGTTTTAAAATTTTTGGCTGTTTCAGTATTTCTCTCTGGTTGTCAACTCCATACTAATGGCTAAGGTGGGATCAGATCTAAAACGTCCTTGGATAAAAGGAGCCATACATGATAGATTCTGCAGGGGGATTCATGCCGTATGACTTTCGCGGTCTAATGGGGGCCATTAGAGCATCTGTCCAGCTAGTTACCAGGCTTCAGGTGTGACCCTGTCCTTCTCCATCTTCCCCAGCATCCTCAAGAGTCATGTCACAGTACCATTTATAAATGCTCTCCACACCACTGGAAGCACACTCGCTCCAGAAGGAGATGTGGCAGGGGTTGTCTTTTCCTAGCACTGTGAGGCACAAGAAGTTGATCAAATTCTGCAGCTGAGCAAGCTGGAGAGGGGACTAAATTGTTTAGAAGTTCACCCAAACTGGACCTTTTCCAGGTGAACATCTTCAAGGATGTTATCAGTGCAGGATTTGTTATCAGCATTATTACACTTCTCAGCAGTGAACTTCATTAGCTATGCCTTTTTTTTTTTTTTTTTTTCCCCCCCATGTGCAGGGCTTTCTAAATGTTCCTGTCCTGCTTACCATATTGATTTCTCTGCCCCTGCACTCCTCCTTCCCATTTTGTCTAATAAGCAAATTTCATTACTTTGACTTCACAATTTTTCCTCTGGGCCATTAGAATTGCTCGACTATATTCCTGGCAGAGGCTTTAATTAGAGATGGATCAGAACTGATGCCATTACACTGATCCATTAACCACACTCTTCCTGTGACTCCCAGTGCAGGTGGTTCAAATAAAATGTGACCTGGATCCAAATCATCATTGAATTCTTTGTGCAACCCTCCAAACCTCCTTAGATTGCCAAAGGTAAAGGATAAAAGGTAAACGAAGCCAGTCCACTCCTCCAGAACCTGTCACAGATTCTGCCTAAGTGGTCCTGATGCAGGAAACATCTCTGGTTTTATTCTGCAACCAAAGCATTTCTGATGTGCAAATGATTTCATTTCTTCTTATTGCACACTTAAGGCTAGGTCCTTACTCTGGCAAAACAGAAATGTTGTTATTTTCCTTTATTCACATAAAAATCTTCTGAGAGACAGACTTTCTTCTTTTAGCACAGACATACTAAGAGTGAATACACATCCTCTGAGCTGTGTTTTATTCCCAGATCTCCTCTGTCTCTGAGTAAGGGTTGGTCACTCTGGCATAGTGCTTAGAAGTAATGAGGCAGGCTGAGCCAGCCAGGACGAAGCAGTCCTGCTGCCTCTATGCTTCCTACCCAGTGTCCCAGACTTTCTGAGCCCAAGGTTGCCCAGATGTGTTGATCTCCAATTCCAGGGACTCTGATTTCTGAAATAGTAGAAGCCAGGGAGCCAGGTTTGGGACCTGGAATTTCCTATTTATGTTCACTTTGCTTTTAATAAGACACCTTTGAGAGCTCTCTGAAACCTAGTCCAATTTTTATATCTCCCTGTAAAATCCAATTAGAGTTGAATTCATAGCCTAAGACAGACCTTCTGGCTTTCTGCAGCCCTGTCAGGTGCTGCTTTGTCTAGCAGTCTAGACACTGGTTTTAAGACGTTTTCTTTAAGATTCACTTTGCTCTATTTCTCTGTGTATTTCATTTGAGTTTCAAACATCCCCATCAACTAGCGTGTGCTGAGATGGTCAGTGGTGCTCCTGCTCACAGGAGCCTCTGTATTGATGGCCTGTGCTCTCTTTTTAGAGCTAGACACAACCAGAGGTGGATGCTGAGAAGCTGAACACAATGATCCCAAAGAAGATGCTCAGAATATAGCAGGAGGTTGCTATGCCATGAGAGTGTTGTACTCTACAGCAGAAGTTACAGCATCGAGTCCTGAGCAGGATAGAGTTTTCCAAGCATATGAGTCTGCAAAGACACACCCTTAGCTGGCTATGGTTGTAAAAACCCCTTGAAGTTATCTAGGATTTCATCTTGTACCTCTTATAACATCCACATTTACTTCCCCACAAGAAAACTAAGCAAATCCCAATAGCCTCCCATCCTTCAAAATGTCCTTGGAGTGTTCAGAATTGAACATTGCCTTCTTATGGTGCTTGTATTTATTTACACAGATAGGACAATAAAAATAGTGTCAGATTCTCTTCTTTCATCCCTAGAGTGGCTACCTTAGGGCTCCTCCAAGGATGGCTCAGCACATCATCCACATTTCAGGAAAGTTCTTCCCAACTCTTCTCCAGACAGAGAGGGTTAACTTGGCCTTTCCCCAGACCTAGCAGGGGCAGCACCTGCTAGAAGGGTGGAGTGTTCCCTTGCACAGCTTGTCAGAGGCAGATTATTATTATTATTATTATTTTGTACAATAACAGGTTTCTTTGTCTGAGCCCTACCCTGCAGCCTTCAATAGATCATCGCTGGTCTCTCAGCCCTCACTGCCAATTTTGCTGCTTTCCCTGTTTGCAGAAACCTTAATGCTCTCTTTGAATTGGCCTGCAGAATAACTATTTGAGAAGGGCAAGAGACTGAACAAAAAATGGGAGGCTTCTCCCAGTCCCCCCACTCATTTCCCCCCAAAAGAAGTGTAATTTGCCTTTAAAGGCTCTTAAACAGCAAACACATTCTGTCTGATCCTCCTTAATAAAGTATCCCAGCAGTGCTACAGTGCCTTATTTAAGGTCTGTGCAGTCTCATTAAATTTGATGTGTCACAGAGGGCTTGGACATGTGAAAGGGAGGCTGCAGGAACCAGGATTGAAGTTTGCCAGATTTGCTAAGGAAAAATGATTCATTACAGCTTTTCCAAATGGATGTCCTTCAGGCTCCCTGCTCCATTGATTGTGTGTGCGAGGACGAGGGAGAGACAGGCAAAGGGGACTTGGCAGCCTGCAGATTTAACCCTTATTAATAGCTGGCTAAATTAAGGATTCAGTTTGATCTCTTAAGATGTGCTCTCACACTTGTGTGCTCTGAGTAAAGAAAAGAAAGGTTATTAAAGATTTAAGGGCTGAATGTTTCAGCTGAAAACTTGGGGCTTGCTCTTCCTGCCGCGGCGCCGCTGTAGGGCAGGGAGGAGGGCAGCAGCTCTGGGGTTTGCCTTCCTGTGCTCAGGCCTTGCAAAGTCCTCCGTGACCCACACCTGCAGCCAGGTCTGCCTTTGAGCTGTTCAAATAAGCATCCTGCATCCCCCAGTGCTCTGGATGCCAAGGAGCATGTCTGGGTCATCGCTGACGTAGTCCAAGTTGTGGTTTGAGACACAAATGCGCCGCAGAGCTGCAGGGGCTGTTGCACAAGGGCCGCTTTGGTAGGGCTATCTCTCCTCCCCTCCCTGAAGGTTGTGCAGGGATCTAGTTTCATGGATTTCTGCCTTGTTTAGGGACAGGTAATTTGTAGATAATGACTGTCACATGTGCTGCTGTCTGGGGCCAAAGACACTGTTGACGTGTTGGTGGTTGAACCCTGGTCAGCTCTTGCACGCGTGCAGCTGAGGGGCTCAGCCCTGAAAAGTCCTTCAGGTGTCTGCCCCTTTGCCTTGGGAGGAGAGCCAGTGCAGCCCTGCTGGGTGTCTGCAGAGGGTTTCTCTCCTGCAGTCACTTATGCTGTACTGGTGGAGGATAAGGAGGAAGAAGGTGGCTTGGGAAGATGTCACAGGATCAGTACCAGAGCAAAGAACTGCTGCTTCCCTGGTAGGTTGCAGCTCCTCAGAAAATGCAGCAGAGCCAGGTGAAGCTGGACACCAAAAAAGAGATGGGCCTAGAGCTACTGAAGGTGTCTGGAGACAGTGTCCCAGGTCAATGGCTCCAGGCAGCAGCGGGAGTCAGCGAGGTGAGAGATGTCTCACTGTGTTAGCCCACTCTGCCCTTGTGATGAGGGCAGTGACACTGCCAGCTTTCTGGAGACAGAAAGGTGAGAATCCTGGGCTGTAACGGCGAGCTGATGAGCAACAGCCTCCCACACTACATTTCCTTCTCCCTGTTGTCCATGAGCCTACATCACAGACTTCACTATAAGGCCAAATTTCAGTTCAAGACACTAGGGAGGGGAGGAAGGGGGAAGTCAGGAAAACTGATCCATGTCCGTGTTGCTTTGGACAGCAACAAAAAGAGGGGAGAAAACCAGCAAGGGGGGTTTCCTGGAGCTGCAAAGATTTCTCCTGATTTCTAGCATCTGAGTTAGGGGGGCAAAAAACAAAAACATTTGTGCTTCTGCAAGGGCTGTAAATCAGGCTCTGAATGCTCACCATTTCCATTTTAAGTGAAATAGGATGTCAAAGCATTTTGCTTTATCTTTATTTTCAGATACTGGATGCTTTACTGTCCACTTCCTGCAGTGCTTGTGCCATTTAAATCATATTGTGTGTGGCCAAAGATGCAGGGAATATCAATCTCACGTGGGGTGTGTAGATATACACCAATTATTCTTGGGAAATCCAGCTTGCCAGCCTGCTTTGGCACTACCTGAGAATTCAGTGGGCTCTGCTATTTCTGTGAGGCTTTGGGTGTGATTCTTCCCCAGCACAGATTTAAGAGTAAATCCACTGAGGTCAGTGGTGTGACACAGGTATAAAATCCATGTAAATGAGATCTTTCAATTTGTAGCAAATTTCAGCTGCAGGCTCATGCAGATGCTGTGTGATAAATACAGTCTCTCAACTGCATATTTAACCAAAGCATTAAAGCTTTCACACTTCCTGTTGGAGAAGTATTTTATTTCTCTCCCTTTATTTATACAGCGTGGCAGAAAGAGCAGAAATAAATTTCATCAGCTTCTTACTTGCCTCATCACCAGCAGAGACACACAGGAACAAGATGAAACATTGTTCAAATAAAATGTAAATTTAACTTGCATGCCTTGTCCAGTAAAACACTGTGAGACTTGGCGAGGAGTAACAGAGTGCAATATGGAGAGCTAGACGGGGCCACAGGAGGGATGGAGCTGGTTGTGGTCCAGAACTAAATGAACTGAAGTAGTGGGGGTATCAGTATACAGGCTTTGGGCTCGGCTCCATCCATAACCTCCATGCTGGAAGCATGAGAATCCATTCCCTGGGTCCTGGTGCTAATGAAGTTCATTTTCTGTTGGAGTTGTGCCTCGGTTTTTGCTTTGCTCAGCCGCTAAGAAGGTGAAAGTTCCCACTAAAGCTTTTGCGGCAGTAGTGCTGTTCATGAAGTGCTCTCTGCTGTGGGTTTGCTGTTCCACAGGCTAGAGGCTTTGCTTCTACTCTGACCTCCCTGCAGCTTTGAATATCATGGGGATACAATCCCTGTTGAGACAGTTCTGCCTCTGGTGAAAGCGTCCAGCAGGTGACAAAGGAGTTAGAGATGGAGATGTGGTCAGCACGACCGCCTGAGCCTCTCTTCTGCAGGAAGCCTGTGCCAAACCCAGCAATGCTGATGATGCAGATAGGGCAGGATCTGTGCCCAGTTTGTGTTTTCTGGACAGAGGAACTCGCTGTGTTCTTAGGAAAAATATTTCTCTACCAGCAGTGCAATGAGAGGTTTGGATTGCTTTGCCCTGAAAATAAAGAGACTGTCTTGCTCTGCCTTTAAGCAGCGCCTCCTCCTTGACCTCAGGGAAACCACACGGATTTACATCCCCTGAGCATCAGGCAAGTGCAGGGCAAGGTGCCCCCCCTTCCCACTGTACCTCAAATAGAAAGGCCCAGGGTGAAGGGCAGTGCAAGCTCCTGCAAAGCCACACCTGTACTGGAGTCGTTCCAGCTGCTGTGAAAGCCTTGTGTAAATCAGGGGAGAGGAATCCAAGGCATGGGGAATTTCATTTGCAGTTGCTGCTGTACCTTAATTTGTGTAGCTTGCTTTTTCACTGTGAGGCTGGAAGCTCAGCTGAGAAACAGTGCTAGATCTTCCCTGAGCTGCCCTCCTGGTTAATTAAAAGATATTCTCCCCTATAGCTTCTAGCACAAATCCCATTTACCAGGCTTTCTCCTGGGCAAAGAAAGGCTGAAATTCAAGCTATAAGGCTAAAGAGATCCACATTGTGCTGTGATAAAATAAATAAATAAATAAATAAATAAACAGCCCACACCACAATTCAGTTAGCTGCTTAAAAAGCTGCCTTGCTTATTGCCATTGTTACAAAACCTAATAAATCATCAGATTACTTTCTCAGGGTCCTAGAATCTATCCTGCAGGGGGAGAGATTTAGAGAGCAGATGAAATGGGGAGGTTGGCTCAGAACATGTTCAGCTCAATGGGCACAAGCAGACAGACACCCCTCCCCCAAAGACCCTCACCTCAAGCCCTGCATGGTGTGGCTTGCACACAAGGCATTTGTGCAGGCTGGGGAAGGAAGGCTTGTGAAGCCTCCAAAGCATCTGAGCTCTACTGCTTTGTAGAAGCATAGAATTGCTAGGGTTG
The DNA here is from genome assembly GCF_027791375.1 of Indicator indicator. NCBI lineage: Eukaryota > Metazoa > Chordata > Aves > Piciformes > Indicatoridae > Indicator > Indicator indicator. The sequence continues at coordinate 3,202,312 of NC_072043.1, read as the reverse complement.
GAAGGGACCTCAAGGATCATCCAGTTCCAACCCCCACGCCATGGGCTTTGTATCTTGCAGCTTCTGTTGGCGAGGGGTCTTTGCTTTGTGATCCCCAGATCCTGTAATACCTCTGACTTTAGGACATAGGCAGCCTGGACAATATTCTGCCTTATATTTTGTACAGAATCTTCTTCAGCTTTTTAGTATCACTAGGTCTGACAGTCCCCAGGATTGAAGCTGGAGTAGAAAAGATCATCCTCCTGTTTCTGTGTTGGACTGGGTGTGGCCATTGTGTTTGCAAATTCTGTGTGGCTGAGGATTTACTACTTCACCACTGTTCAGGTGCATGTGACTAAAGAAACTGTGAGTATAATTCCATCCAGATTTGTACTTATATTAGAGAGGACATTTTGATAAGCAGCTGATGGAATAAAACTGAAAAGTTTATGCACACTAGGCTAATTTGTGAAGCTCCTATTATAAAACCAATTTTTTTTTGTTTGCTATACTATTCCTAAGAATCCAGCTGATTTCATCTAACATTCTGCAGGCAATGAATTTGACCTAGTGTCCACATTTTGCCTGCAGAAAATCAGCTGTGTTAAACTACAGCTCAACCTGCTTTTACCTGGCAGTAAGATACAATTGTCAGAGCAGGGTTCTGCTGGAGACAGCATGGTGTAGTGGATGGGACACAGGAGCTCTGCCCAGCTCTGCTATTGACCTGTTGGATGGCTGGGGTGAGTCTTTTAATCTGTTCCTCTTGGCTTTCATCTATTTAGATGGCAAAGGCTTTGAGGATGAAACGAGCTGTGTGTGCATGTACAGTGCTGAGCACAACAGGGTCCTGCTCCATGCTGAGACTAAGCCTCACTCTAATAGAAATGAACCAAGAATGAATTCATGCAACTCCATATCTGTCAGTGGAGCCACACCAGCTGACACCAGCAGAGCACCTGGTCCTAAATTTAGCTTAAGACCTGACACACTCTTCAAGTCAAACTGGGACAATCCTGTTCCTGGGCAAACAGAGAGGAACAATTCAGAGAGATAACATATTCCAGGTCTTTCTCATTACAATTCTCCTCATGCAAGATTATCTTTGATTTTTCCATAGCTCCTCCACACTGGCAGCCAGAGGCTTTGTTTAAAACACATCCATCATTATCACTGTAATGTATTATTATGATTATTATAACTTATTCATTCATATAGCATTTTCCCCACAACAACCTAGGAATCAAAGTGGTTTACACTTTGCAGCCTGAAAGCAATCTGAAAGAAATCTTGGGGTGGGGGGAAGAGAGGTTAAAAATACCTCTGTAAATCTGTGAAACTGATTTGAGCTTCACAGAGAAAACTCCAGGTCTAAGCAGAAAGATACATAATGGTAAGGAGCTGTGGGCAGCTGAGAAGGAGACTCTTACGTGGTGTAATATTAGATGAAAGAGAATTTAGAAGAGACTTTCCCCCATCTCTACCTTCAAGGGTGTTTTCCAGGTAGTTTTGTGATGCACAATACCTCATCCCTACAACAAGGATCCAAATCTCACTTGAGCATATGGACATCTGGCAGCTAAGGCATAGATTACCTTGGCATAATTAGTAAGGACCAAGGCTGATGCCTTAGCAGAACACCAGTTGTACTATTTGGAATTCTCCAGATGTGTGCTTTCCTCTGCAGCTATTTAAGAAAAAAACCCAAATAAACAAACTGTAAAAAAACAAAACAAAACAAAACAAAAAACACAAGAAACCAAAAACCACCACAAAAAACCAACAACCACAAACCCCAAACCAAACCTCACAACCCAAACCAGAGACAAATGAACAAAAAGAAGGGACTTGAAACTGTGTGAAGTCAGTGTAAATAGCTGGTAAAATAGGGACATCAAATCCAAAGCTTTAGTTATGCCCTGGCCCCTTCTCAAAGAGTAAAACTGTCTCACATCTGCATTATTCCAAGCAAAGACAGCAAAATACCCCAAAGGAGATTGTGGGGACATCTTGATTTTAGATCTATCCAGCCTAGGGAACCCTGCAGCCTTCAAGAATTCACGGGTTTCTCCTCCTTATTTCCTTCCCTGCCACAAGCATGCACCATGCAGTGGATTTTATGCTCAAGGTTTTGTTGAAGGTGATTCTATTTGTGCAGCTTTTAGATGCAGCCTCTTTCCTTTTTAATTTTAATGCAGCATTTTGAGGAGGTCTCCTGAAAACCTTGATGTCTGCTTTGTGGAGTACCAGGAAGGCCTGAAAAGATATGGCTAAGGAAGATTAAGTTATCATTCTGGTTAAGTGCAAATGCATTTCAGAATATGCTTTGGCTTCTTACCAAGAGGAAGTGACAGATCATCTCTGGCAATTTTATTGATATATCTTTTCTGTGTTGTTCTACATATCCCCATTATTTTCTAGAAAAGAACAAGGGCCAGCATTATTTTTTCTACATCTTTCCTGTCTTAACCCAAAGAACCTCTTCACAGGAGAGAGATTCAAGTCCTGCAATCATCTAACAGCTATGAGGATGTTTCCAGGACTCAAACATCTCTCTTATGAAGAAAGACTGAGAGATCTGGGGCTGTTGAGTCTGGAGAAGGCTGAGAGGGGATCTTATTAATGTCTATAAATACCTGAGAAGTGGGTGTCAAGATGAAGGTTCCAGGCTCTTTTCAGCAGTGCCCAGTGATAGGACAAGGAACAATAGGTACAAGCTAGAACACAGGAGGTTCCACCTCAACACAAGGAGACACTTCCTTACAGCAAGGGTGACAGAGCCCTGGAGCAGGCTGCCCAGAGAGTTTGTGGAGTCTCCATCTCTGGAGACTTTCAAGACCTGCCTGGCTATGTTCCCAAGTGAGTTTGTGGAGTCTCCATCTCTGGAGACTTTCAAGACCTGCCTGGCTGTGTTCCCAAGCAGCCTGCCCTAGGTGATCCTGCTTTGGCAGGGGGGTTGAATTTGATGATTTCTCTGGAGGTCCCTTCCAACCCTTAACATTCTGTGATTCTGTGTTCATATGCCCAGCAATACAGAATGAACCAAAGTGTCCTTATATTCTGAAGGCCATGTGTTGTTTTTGCCACAGGAGTAGACAGAGGACTAATTACAGTATCAGGCAAATGTGGAGAGACTAAGTCAAATACAAAATATTCAATTCATTTAATATTCCTGATGAATAGGCAAATTACTCTAATCACATTAGTTATTCTATTCATTTATTAGCTAAGAGTGATTAGTAGTGAATAGCTGTAAGAGGATCTTCCAGGTGCAAAAATTAGGCATCTATAGTTTCATGATGTTTATTTTCAGCTGAAGATAATTGTCTCTTTAGTTCTCCTCAGACATACACACACACTGACACACACAGATACACTCTCCTTTGTCCAGGCATGGGAGAAAAAAGGTGGAAGAAAACAACAAGTCTGGCACACAGGTGTGGAGAGATAAGGACAATTCACTGCAGAATTTAAAAGGATTTATTTAAAAACAGTTGGGAAGAGATTTCTCAAAGATTATGCCAAGTGAATGCAAAGGGATTTGGATCTCTGGTTCCCACAGAGAGCACTGACAATGCCATTTGAAGCACTGGGCTCTACTACATTCATGCTTGATTTGATTGCAGGAGTGAACTGTAGCTTGGCTTTATCTGGAGCACAGATAGGACCTGGGTCTCCTGCCTGACATTGCCACTGCCATGGTGCTCCATTTTTCACCCATCCTCAACAGTCATCAAATGTTCTCTGGTGGTGTTCCTCACAAGCTAAGCCTGCGTGCAAAATTGTGGTAGCTAATGTATAAATACACAAGCCTAAAACTTGCCCTTAATTAGCATCCATATTGGTGTGTATTGATGGCTCCAAAACATGAGGAAGAGAACTGAGCTGGCTGGAAGTCTGCCTGAAACAACCTAGTTCATAAAAATCCAACAAACACTCATAGGAAAAACCCATCCTGGAATGGAAAGCTAAGCACAGCCACATCCAGTGGGGGACAGGGGCTGGGATGGCTGAGCAAAGCAGGACTCTCTGTGGGCAGTGAGAAGGGAATTTCAGGTGAAAGGGAATTCCTGCTTATTTCCACTTTGCTGTCACGCTGGCATCATTGCTTTGGGCCTCATCTTGCAGTTCATACCTTGGGGCTCGATGGATTTCACTGGAGCTCTGCATCAGTTTGTCTGCAGGCATTGAGCTACAAGCTCAGAGCTGGAATTCCAAGCAAGGCATTTCACTTGTTTCAGCAAGGAGAAAATCAATGGGCAATAGTATTTGGACAGTAAATTGACAAGAGTATTTATTCCTATATTGCAGGCAACGTTACCAGGTTGCCTTAATTTAATGTTCTCATGCACTTTCAGGATGTTATGCTAGGCAAAGGCTGAGCTGTCATTACACTTTTATGAATGCAATGCAGTTTCTAACAGCTTAGGAAAGAAGAATTCTAAAAAATTGATCAAATATCTCATTTTTTTTCTAAGAGAATCTGTTCCTCTGGATTTCCCTGAGCTGTCAGCTTTCATTGACATGATCTGATTGATGCTGTTTGCCACATTAAGAGACGTCGGAAGCTAATCTGTTTTAATCCCATTCTCTGTTTTTGATATAATACTCTTGAAGGGAACTGAAGGTTATTACTTATTTTAAATAGCTTAAATATTTGTGTCAAAACATTGTCCTGAAAGGTTCAAATCCAGCCTTTGCCACAAGGCTGGGGAAAAAGAAAAAAAAAAAAAAGGAAAAAGAAAACCCCTGAACCACTAATGTTGAGACCATTTGGAATGATCTAATCCATGCTTCAAATCCCTTTGTTCTCCTGTTCCCTTGCAGTGTTGGAGAGTTTGAGCTGAATGCTGTTTATTAGATTGTTAGAGGATGTGCTGGCTGCTAGTCTCGTTTCAAAGATTTTTCTTCTGTAGGCTGTTTGGGGGAAGCTGCATTTTTCAAACTCACAATTTGCTCCCAGTTTGGATGAGAGCTGCCATATCACAAAGTCATTTTCTATGGCAGGGGCTGAGAATCCATCACCGCACTGCAGGGAATGCTCCATTTTATTAAACCAGTGCTGTTATTTCTCAGGGAGAAATCTGTGGTTTTCTGGGACTTTAAAACCAGTGTTTGGGGGGGTTGGGGGGTGGGGATGGGGGGTAGAAAGTCATCAGGTAATGAGAGTTGTACATTATCTTAGAGGAATCGTTTATCTCTGTGCCAATTGTATAACTGGGTTTGCCAAGCTTGAAAATGTAGATTTATTGGTGCCAGAAATAGGAATGGAAGCATTTAATGAGCTAGTGCTCTATAGTGGTGATGAGGAAAAGCAAAGGGAAGTCAGGATGTGGCTGCAAGAGTGGCTGGGATTGTGCATTAAGGGCAAAAAAAAAAAAAAAGGAAAAATAAATTCTGATTGTTGAAAGCAAAGATGATTTTTAGGAACGGATGTAACGAGTTTACATTGCTGATGAAACATTGAGCTTTAAAGTCACACCTTTGACCTGTACTGCAGTTGTTTGCTGTGGTCAGTGGGCCTGAGTCATGACAGTTCAAACCCTGTCACTTCAGAAAGCTTTGACTTTAGTCACAGGGAGCACGTACTGCCTCCATCTTCGCTGTGCTGCACCCAGGGAAGAACCAGAGCTCTTCTGCTGAGGAGCTGACCCTGCGCGGGAGCTGAAACGCTGCATTCATTTGTTCAGAGAGCAGGGAAGGGCTGGGGGACTCCACTGCTGGCACATGCAATAGCTGTCCTCCCATGCACCAAGCAGGTGGTGGTAAGCTAACTTCTTTAGCTGAGATGGGGCCAGGAGCTGTGTGTAAGCACAATCCCAACCACCGGTACCTTTGTTAGGGCTCAGCTTGGTCTCTCTCCCTTGGTAAACCTTCACCTGCAGAATCAGGAGACGTTTGCTCCTCCCCAGGTGTTGCCAGACCAGGCACATCTCCATTGCTGAGGGTGCTGGGCTCAAGATGGTTCCCTTAGCATATGCACATTTGCTTGTGCTTGTGTTTCACTAGTGATGCTGTTGTTTACACCACATGCTAAAACAGGGCTTGCACTGGCTTCGCAGGAGCAGATGTGAAGCATAATCTTGGACGCCTTCCCAGCCCTCGCTCAGCACGGCCAAGTGCTCAGTATTTCCTGCACGAAGCAAGTCTAGTCTGACACAATGCCAGCTGCACTAAATGTGCTCTCAGAGTGAATGCTCAGTGTCTGGGTGGCTGATAGCTCTCACACAAAACCAGCGTTTCCAGTCGGCCACCATTTCTAGCTCGTTTGCTTCCTGCGCAGCCAAACCTGAAGCAGCGCAGTGCTGCTTTGGCTGCCTTGGCAAATGGCAGAGCATCCCCGAGCAGGACCCTGATGTAGGAAGCAGTGGTGCTGAAAGCATGTCCATAGTGCTCAACTCCTTCCCTGTGCACCTGCTGCTGCTACTGCATGACCCAAAGCAGCTGCCACTGCTCTCCCTGGACTGGCAGCGGTGGTACCCCTCAGGTTCCACCTCACTATGGCTTTCTGGAGCAAGCCGTGGTTCAAAACTAGGGGTTTTCTCCTGCCTCTGCCACCTGCTTTTGATTATGGCTTCAGACAGAGCTAACAAATACATGTGCATTTATGGTTTATGTAGATCAAGCAAAGCAGTGAACATTTAGTTCCTTCCTGCCAAGATTTTCACTCATAGTCCACTTAAGAGCTACAATCTGGTTGCTTCATTTGCTTTCAAATTCGGTTCCCATTTGTTCCTCCAAGACATTTGGGTAAGTGGCAGCATCTGTCTTATGTTTGTGTTATTCACACTGAATTTCCAAATGGACATCTCAAATGGGTGCAAGATGCTACTCTGGCTTGAAAATCAGACTTCTCCAGGCTGTGCTTGACTTATTAGATGTTAAATAGGCTCAGTTTTGGTGCGGGGCTGGATGGAAGCCCTCCAGAGCAGTGCTGGAGGCTCTCTGAGGAGCTTTTCTGCTGTGGAACCTCAGCCAGCAGCAGGGCAGTAAGGACCCGGGCACGGTGGGGGTGTGCCAAGGTCACGCACCAGTGGCACGGTGGCTGGGAAGGCTGGGGCCAAGCTCTGTGTCATTATGCTTGCTGAAAGGTCACCCGTCTGTCTCTGCAAAGAAATATCTGGTGTCTAAGCCCGGTGGCTTGGCCGAGCCCCAACCGCAGGTTAAGGCTTTCTGCTGGCCCAGGGGCCCTCTAGTGGCTTCCCTGCCTCCATCTACTCAGCCTTCCTCGCCCTCGGGTGCCGCAGTCAAGGGCCATGTCCCTTGCCACTGCCGGCACGGTGGCCAGCCACATCCAGCCAGCAGGATGCCCGACACCTGCTGCATCCTGTCCCGGGCCCTAGCGAGCAGCAGCAGCAGCCCAAGTGTGCTGTGAATAAGGCTGAAATCGCAGCAAGGCTCCTCAGAAGCCGGCTGGGTCTGCTACCGGTTTTGAGGGGTATAGGGGTCCCTGCCTGCACCCCTCCTTACACACTCCCGGCACCATCTCCCCTTTAAGGCATTCCCCTCTCTAACTAATGCAGCTAGAGTGCTTGTGTCCCTGCTTTGTGTTTCATCCTGCAACATCATTCCTGGCTGCAGCCTTTTCTTTTCCTGGGAAGAGGCAGACATGGTCTTCACCCCCACCACAGCTGAGTGATATCTCTGCTCCAGGGTGCAGGATTAAGCCCCAGCATGGAACAATGTGGACATGAGGCAGGTTGGGAGTCGTGAGCTGGTGGCAGCTTTCCTTGTCTGAAAGGTGCTGTGGGAGCCACAGCCTCTCCAGGTCTCTGTGTGCCAGGTGAAGCATCCACTTTCTGTGCTTGCTTAGGAGCAGGATGCTGTGCTGGCTGTTTTCCTGGCTCAGCAGGACTGAAAAGGGGTTTTGAGGACAGAGAGGTGACTCTTTTCTACTTAGCTTTCCCCTGTTGCATCTAAAATGACTTTTCTTGGCCAGGCTTGCTGGTGGGAACCCATGTGAGCAAACTCTGAAGTTTTATAATACAATAAACACCTGGGTTTCCCTGGCTAGGCTTTGTTCTTCACTCAATTATTGCTACAGTTTTTCATGTTCCCCTGATTTACTTTTTTTCCCTCCTCCCATTCTTCAAATTTTCTCCATCAGCACTTTCTCCACTTTCTAGGGCCCCTTTTTCAGTCTGTAAACAAATTTGCCACCATCCATCTCCTTTCTCCTTAGACAATCAGTTTTTTGAAGCTACCAGGGAAATTGTTCAGCTGTTCCCCCCCAGCAAACAGAAGCTTTAAGTTGTTCCCTGACAGTTTTAGTTCTTATCCCTTTCATTTACAAGGGGATGGGGTGGGGGGAAATGCAGATAATTGCAGATCCTGTACATCTCAAACTGTTTGTGGTGGTAGTTACAATTATCTAAAATAATTAACAGAAAGATCTGTGGGTTTAATGTGCTGGGCTAGATGAATACTTCAAATGCTAGCATTTTAACAGCCTGTGCTTGTGACAATGCCTGTGCTGGATCTTCTAACATGGGCTAAATTGGCCATGCTGGATAGGAGGAGGCATAAAAAGGTTTCTGATGTCATTTTAGATTGAGGTTTATCTGAACAGCTATTAGGAAAGACAGGGAGGAATATCATTTGCACCCATAGGAATCTGCTTTATTTTCAATAAGACTGTGCAGCACTCATCCTTCAAAGAGACATTTTTTTTTCCCCTGGAAAACTATGCACAAGTTGTCCAGCCTGTGCTACACAGAAATTCAATCTTCATCAGCGTTCCTCATCCACTTTGCAAGAAAAACCCTCTTCTGGTTTCCCCTGTCTCCACAGGAGGCTACTGCTTCACAGAGAAAATGGTAGAAGCTCACTCTGCTCCATGAAGGGAGAGGTGAATATCTGTGACTACTGGGTGCACCTTCCCTGTCACCAAAGCAGCAGAGTGTCACTGTTCCCTACAAAAAACCTCAGCAGACCAGGGTGGGAATTTTTAGAGGTACTGAATCTGGGATCAGATTCAGTCAGGACTAAGTACTTGGGGAAATCTTGTTTTGTTTTGTTTTGTTTTGTTTTGTTTTTTAGTGGTGGAACTGGCCACTGTCTAGATGGAACCAGTCAAAACCTCTAGGAAAGGGAGACAGAAAAAGGGTGGGGAGGTGCAGACAGGGATGGTGCTTTGCCTGAAGCCACACAGGCAGCCCTGCAAACACAACCACAGCTCTGGCTTTTGCCAAGAGACCTCACTTCCCCACCAGCCAGACTGTGGGGAGAAAGACATTGGGAGTGAAGGGCTGACAGAGACTGACAGAAGCTTAGCACCCTGCTGGATCCAGCATTTCAAAATCCGCGATGAAAGATAAAATACTCTGCGCTGCGATGGCAGCAAAGTCCCTGGTGCAGCCCTTTGTCTAAAAGATGCCAGTGAAGACTGTGCCAAGGTGCTTTTCCCTGACCATCTGCCTTATGAGCCCACATGCCAGGGTTGATGCAATCTGAAGCCTGATAGCACACGGGCCTGCTGCTTTATGAGAATCCATTTCGCAATTAAAACAAATATTTAGGACTTCTTCTAAATGAAGTGGCCAAGTCCTCGGAAGAGGAATCTGGTGAATCTGAAAGGGATGGAGAGGCTTCCTTTGCTCCCATGACAGATACAAACAGCAAGATTCAAGGAGTACAGAGGTCACATAGATCATTTGAAAGTTCCTAAATAAAACCAGAAAGTACTATAGAAACTCCTCTCCCAGAGGGAGAGGATGCTAACTGTGCTCCTGGGTAGGAGTCATCTTTTCCCTTCTGCCTGGCTTAGGTCTCATAGTGCTAGGCAAGACACAAAAGGTAGGGGTTATCCAGTTATGAGGGATGCTGACTTGGAGTTCACTTTCCTTTACAGGGTGCCACAAGGCATCTACCCTTCACCTGGGGAAAAACTTCCTTCTGGCTCAGGCTGGGTCATTCTTGTACTTCCATCCAAGTTTTCAAGGGCAGAATCTCTTGCAATAAGGCTTGGTGCTTCTTGAGCTTCCTTCTAGTGCTACCACCATGTTAAACAAATGCATATGCTTCCTGTGGTTCCTTGGCAATCCTTTGAATATCTTCTACATGGTAATGATGAGGTCTGGCATGCCACTGTGCAATCCAATGGTCTCACACCCCAACAGAGCTCAGCTGCAGGTCATATGTTCCCCTCTGAACCATATTTTCTGATGAAAACCTTTTTGGCTGCAGCCTCATAACCAGCTTGAGTTAAGTCAAGGAGACAGAGGAAATGACTTGGCCAAGATGAAATGGCAAGTTGGTAGCAAAGCTGGGACTGGAACAGGATCTCTTGACTCAAGGGTGGTTCTTCATAGCTGTGATGAGCACAGTATGGATGTCAACCCATCATGCACACCTTCATCTGCTCATTTGTTTCTGATGAGCAGAAAGAAGGAAAAAAACTACCTCCTCTATGCATATTGCAGTGTTGCACATCACAGAGATAATCCCTAGGCTCCCCCCTGGAAGCACCTCCAAAGTGTTGGACTTTCCCAGCTGTGCAGCACTCAGTCTGTGAGATGTCAGCAGTGGTAATGCACATCTTTTGTGTCACCTTGATCCAGAGAGGGAGGATGGCCTTTAAGTAATGAATGTTCTTGAGATCCTGTCACTTAATGTGATTAGAGTTTTGGCTACAGTGCTCTGTACTGGTGCTGCCTGCTGAACAGGGGACACATGAATTGATGTCTCCCTGTGCTGCTCTCCCTTTTGAAGCTGTGCTGTAAAAAGGAGTGTGGGACCTCCTTTTTTTTTTTTTTTCTGCTGGCAGGGTTCTGGCTATCATTCTCTGTGGATGGTTTCTAGACACACATTCCTTTGTTTAGGAAGACCCTGTATTATGTTGACACAGCAGCATGTGGCACTGGAAAAGGAAATAGAAAGGCTTTTGAACACAAACTGGACTAGGGTTAGAAGAATGCAGGGGTTTGCAGATAGCCCTGCTCCCTTTTCAGGAAGAAAAATGACTAAATGTTAGGGAGCAGTGGAAGTCAAAAATCCAGATCTAGATCTTTGCTTTCTGAAGAATGTGGGGCAGGCATCCCTGGTGATTTATTCCATTTGTAAGGCAGTTACCAAAGCAAGTTCATTACGAATGCAGTGAGGTTCCTTCAACAGAGTCCAGCAGGGCACTGTGTGGATACTGTGGGTACCAAGAAGAAGGAAATGCTGTGGAAGCTCCTTGGGTTCTTTGCCTTGTTCTTGCATTGTGTCACTTTGTGGTGCAGTAACTCCCACTCCTAAGCCTCAGTTTTTCCTCTGGGAATATTAATGCTCATCGGTAAAGTGCTTTCAGGCTTGTCCATGAATTTTTAAAACACAGCAGAATTGCCAAAAAAAAAAAAAAAAAAAAAAAAAAAAAAAAAAGAAAATCTGTGGTTTGGTTCCAAGTCAATAATTTCCCACCCCCTAAGGACCATGTCCTCAATCAAAACACATCTGTTGCAGTCAGTGAGGCTCCATCCGTTTATAACACCTATGTCAGAAGTTTATCGAAGCTGTTCCTCTAATCTCTGCTTCCCAAGTTGTTTATTAATGGATATGCCTCTTGCATGGCCAGCATGTTCAGGGATCTTTCCTGAGATTCACAGGCATAGGTTTAATTCCTTATCTTGTTGCAAACTCCCCACAGGTCTGTGCACAAACCCAATATTAATGCTTTTATTTTTGGAAGCTCCATTTCTGTATTTACAGTTTAACTCTTGATGTGACTCAGCTGAGGCACACCAAAGGATCCTGCAGGCACCCAGGCTGGTGTGGTGTAACAGGGAGGTTTGGTTGTGTGCCTGAGCCCCCAGTGAAAAGAGCACGAAGGGTCATTTAAATTACTTTAAAGACATTCAAAGTACTTTTAGAAGAATGCCATAGGACAAAAGAGTCTTACAGTGTAGGAGACCTTGGTTTGCTGTCTCTGTCACAGCTCTGTAAAATGAGGATAAGTCACACTTTCAACATGGCTTTGCTGGGCCAGGTTGTAAGGACTTTTCAGGATAAGCACTTAGCTTCTCTCTTGATGTTGTCAGGTACCTGGCAGGACTGTGCCCCAGCTCCATGAGGGGTACACCTGGGTGTGATTAGGGTATGGGAAAGGGGCACAGAGTTTGGCCAACACCGTGGACTGCCCTGCAGCCCCTGGGTCTCGCTCTCACTGCTTCACCTTTCAGTCCTGATTTGTTTATCTCTTGGGGGCCTTTCTGTTTTTAATTCCATTGTTCCTCACCTGGGAATTTCAGGCTATTATTTAATTTCCTTCCAGACTGCAGCCTTTCCCCCTTGCCTCTCAGGTCTTCTACTCCATCACCAGCCCCATCCCCTCAGAAAAGGCATTTTACTTTTCTGCCCCCCTCTGTGAGTCAGTTTTCCTTGGCTCTCGCAGCATCTCCTCTTGTCAAGGCGTTATCCAGTGGGGAGCCTGATTATTTAGATTCCTCCAGTTTCCCCCTTTTAATATATCTTCTCTGTGTCCTGCAGCCTGACCCCTGCCAAAGGACCTGCCACAAGGGCTGTTTCTCCCAGTCTGAAGCCCTCCCCCAGCTTCCCTTTCATCTGTGTTTTCTAAGAGGTCTGTGCTTCAGGCAGCAAAGTCAGTGAAGGGTTTGGGGCCTCCCGGTCCACCACCAGATCCCTCCCCCATCACCTGAGGAAAGGCAAAGGCAAAAACCACTTCCAGGGCCAGTCCTGGCAGGGGGTGGGGAGTAGCTGAGCCCTGTGAGGGAAAAAAAAAACATTTAATCCCTTTTCTTAATTTGTGCCACGGTTCCTAGCAGACTCTAGTTGCTCTGGGCCAGATCCTGTGCTGTGCTCTGCAGCTTCCTTTTCAGGCAGCAGACCTGGAGAAGTGAGAAGGGCGTCCCTGCAAACCAGAAAGCAAATGCTGTTGATGCATTGTTGGCCCAGCCTGGATGTGAGGTGTTGCAGTGGAGGTCAGCATGCAGGAGAGCAATATGCCCAGTGTCCAGAGTCCTCACATGGGGAACTCATGGGAGGCCCTCACAAGGTTCAACATAAGGCACAGATCCTCAGTGATGTGATTTGATTCCTTAACTCTACAGAAATATTATTTAGCACTTCTCAGCCACTAATCCCCAGGGGTTTTGCATAACAAGGCGTAAGCAGTAGTGGTGCAGTGCCAAGCTGCAAGCAGAGGTAGCTAAACCAGGGTGGCTGCTGAGTGCATGCACCCGGCACTTACAGGTCTCTGCAAGTGCAGCACCACAGAGAACAAAATCACATCAGAGAGTCACATTTTGAAGAGCTCAGGGAGGCTTCTTGAACAGAAGGTGTACATCTGGATACCTTTCCCATTCAAGGTGGTACAACTCTCATCTCATTGAACTCATCACGTTCCCCTCTGCTTTCACAAGCCACTTGGAGCTCCCACGGGGAGGGCTGACTGCAGCTGCAGTTGTTGAGATACTCAGAGCAAATCCCCTCATGATCTGTATGATGGAGAGCATATGCACAGCCCAGCATCTGAAGGAAATCACCTCCCATATAAAGAACATAAACATGGTTTCCTAGCTCTGTCCCAGGGTTTGAGTTGTAAAATTGCTAGAGAAGGAGGAGACCTCTGGAGGTGTCCAAGCTCTAGACCCGAAAGAAATAAAATATTGCTAGAATATATTTAGCAAAGGATATGTTGAACACAGAAAAACAGGGACTGATGGAAAGATACATCCACAGGAAGCTACTGCAGGTTTCTATCCAAAGAGGGCTGGCTCAATATTTTGATGAGTGGTTCTCTCTTCATGGCTTAGGTAATGTGTAAGCTACACACAACCCACTGGGGCTACTGCTTGTAGTAAAGCACAGCCCTGCCAGAGTGCAAGCTGAATGGCAGATAGAGGGGAAAAGGTTGTCCACACAGCACTGCTGTATGGACACCTATTCTCAAATAACTGTTCTCAAATATGCCTCCTGGTGCAAAGTAGGAGCTGGTGGCATTAGATCCTTCTTTAGCTCCTACCTCTGGCACTCCCCTTTGCTGCATCACATGAGAGATGGATGATTCGATCATAGGAAATTGTCTTGTGCTCAGCCAAGCTATAGGAGCCAGAGCAGGAGGTGAAATCTCTCTTTTCATGCCTGGATTTCACTCTGTGATCAGAGCCAGTTGCAGTAACCTTGAGTGGGGACACAAGTGTGCGTGGTCCCCAAGACCTGCAGCTTGGTGTTAGTCCCAAGACCCTACTGCTAACAACCCTGCCTTGGTTTGTTTTTCTTAATCCAGTCTTCCAGCAGTACACAGCAAAACCCTCCTCTTGCAGAGAGCTTCCTCCTTTGGAATCAGGCAGCACTGATCCAGTAATTGCCACAACTTGTCATTCCCTGTCCCGTCTATCAGGCAGTGCAACATGACACCTCAGCCAGGGAAATTCAAAAAGAAGCAGTTTTCTGTCAGCTTCAATTTACCAATAAAGAGACAGAAAGGCTTTGAAAAACAGGGCTTTAAATGACTGTATTCTTGATGCAAACCTCTTTTATAAAATGCAGCAGGACATTTCTCTTGGAGGAGGTGCTGGGCCAAAAACATAGTTGGGACTATTTCCCTTCTCTCCTTACCACCACTCAGCCTTCTCCTCCCAGGCCAGCAGTGCCATCAGACTTCTTGATTCTAATGAGGATCAAGGGAGAGTCCTACATTGCCCCCTCACCTAGGGATGTGGTCCAGCTTTCATCCAAGTCCAAGCATCTGAGCTGACACTGCACCTCCCCTTGACATGCAAATAAAATTACCAGCACAGAGAAACCACTTTTCATTGATACTTTCAAGGAGGGCTTAGGATCAGTAAAAGAAAAAAAAATCATCCAAACGTTGAAGTTACAACCTTATAGATCCTTCCAAGTCCTGCATGCCCAGGTATTCCTTTGAATCTCTGACTTTAGTACCTCCTGGCTAAGGGGAAGTTTTGGGCTGGTAATGAGTATGTTGCAGCTTTATGGGTTCCATGCCTCTGTTAAAATTCATCTGCATTATCCATGATATGTTCCAGTTTTAAGCATTTGGTCCCAGGACTACAACAGCTCTGTCATATGGTTTCAAGTAAGCCCCAGGCTTCTCCAGGCTAAAAGACTGCAGGCAACCAATATCACAGGAAGCAGAGATTTGACAGCTGGATCAAAACTGCAATGCAGTTAAGTTACCTTTAGGTTTAAAAACTCCCCTAACATTAAACCTAATGCTTGACAGTTACCATCCTGCCTCTCTCCTACCTGTCTGAACAGTGCTGTAAATACAACTTTCTGGATGATTGTCTCAGCTCTCCCCCATTTATCTTTTTTTTTTCTTTAACCTCTATAGTGAGCTCAGCCTGGGAAGCCTTATCAGATGACACACAGCAGTCCATGTCCATCTATCATCTCTCTCTCTCTCATGCTGTGAAGATCTCAGTCCTTACCTCTTCCTTAGCTAGAAGTGCATGTCTCATCATCTACCAGGTTGATGTCACTTTGCTAAAGGCATGGGGAAAGCCCTCTGCAAGAGCTGAGGGTCTGTCTGCCCTTAATGCTGCAGCATGCTCCTGGGTACAACCTCATCCTACCCCTGGCCAGTCTCTGCACTCCAAGAGTGCAGTGTGGGGGGGAAAGTCCTGTGTTAGAATACAGAGTAAAACAACACAAATTTCCATTGTGGAATCTGTGGAGTTGTCTGCATCATTTTTAATCTTATGTTTATTTAGTATATAGGGAAGTGGAGGAGAACCCACAAGCAGGACAATTCAGCAAGGGAAGGGCAGGAGTGAATGAGGAGCCAGGCTGAAGTGTTCAGTGGTGTAAAAGGAGCAAGGCAGTCCTGCTTTGGGGAGGTTCCTGGCCTGGTAAACAGCTCAGCATGATTATTTTCTAACACACAGAGCACATATTAACACAGCCACTGTGTAACCATGCTCAGAGGGCCTGCATGGGTGTTTAAGCCAGGCATGGCAAGACTATGCATGCTGCCTAACTGTAGGGACACACAGTTTGCTGCTATAACCAATGGAGAAAAGCTGTCAAAGAAGTTGGTCTTAGGACAGACTTCTGCTCCAGCCCTTTGGCAGAACTGCTTTCCCTCCATGGGTGACAGCATCTATAGTTGGGAATGGTAGGGCTCTGCCATGGATTTAGCTGCAGACTTGGGGAGAGAAATATGCTCTTAGTGCATGCTTCTCCTCAAAATTTTCTGAGCTGGCCCAAGGACAGTCAGCTTGATGGGATTTGGATAAGAATCTCTTTCTCCCTGTCTCTGTGTTTGGGTTGGTGCCTCCCCTTGTGCTGGGTGGGTTAAGCAAGAAGGGATGGGTGGTGGAGACCTGGTGTCTGGTTACATGGGCTCTGATGCTCTTCTGAGCATCCCCAGAGAGAGAAGTGGGTCTGCTTAAACAACCCAGGTAAAAGAATGTGCTAAGGGTTCAGCTGGCAAGCTGTAATGAACCCAGTCCCATACAAATTCTTTTGTCACTCGAATTTGTGTGCAAGCCGTGAGAGCCTCCTGTGTTGGAAAACAAAACCTGAGAAGAAATAAGCTTGGAAGGGTATGAGAGAAGCCCAAGTATTCCTTGAGCCTTCTTTGTTTAGTCACTAGGTTGTGATTTTTAACTTTTTTTTTACCTCCCAGCAGCATGTAACACATCCACCACACCCCCCTACACACAGGCATGCACACACATACAAGCATTCTGTAGCAGGGCAACTGCTCTGAATTTTATTGGAAAAATACAAAACGGCTTTTGCATTCTTACCTTTATTTCAAGACCTCCTACAAGAAACAGGAAGGGTAAACATGAAAGATCTGTTTCCTTTAAATTGTGAGTGTGGGGGAGTTTTCCTGTAGTGAAAGGACTGTTTTGAAAAGCCCTAAATGCTTTTGAATTGAATACATGGGAGTCGTGTACACACGGTTTGAATTTACAGTTCTGGGTCTCCTATCCCCCTCCATATGAATTCTATAAGTCAGACGTGTTGCTACAGTGATTCCCACCGGGAAAGTCTGGACCTAGACTAGGAACAGCTGTAGATCTACAATCCACCAAAGTCGGCTTCTGAAACAGATATGAATTATTGGTTCAGTCAGATAAATATGGCTTTGCCTTTCCCCCACAGGCAACCACATATGGCACTTGGAAAGAATTAAAACCTTTACCCTTGGCCAGGTCTGGCTAAATAATGGCTCTTTCTTATACTTTCCCCCTCTCTCCATTTCCTCCCATTCATTCTTCTTTTAATTTTCCTTTCATGATCTTTTTGGCACCAGCATCCAACGTGTCACCTCCTCAGAGTGACCCTGAATTTTACAGTGTCACCTACAGGGCTGTGGGAGCACAGGCAGGCAGACCTATGGGGGAAAAAGAAATGTAGTTCTTGTTCAGTGGGGATGGAGCTCTGAAAGGAGGAACAAAACCACCTTCCTGCATGGCCACACTGAGTCCAGAAAAGCTTCTGAGGCTGCACTTACTCCCTCAGCTGAATGCAGACCTCGTTGTGGAGCTGCAGGCTCTGGCACCCTTCTTGGAGGCAGAGCTTTCATCCTCTCCTACAGCAGCAGTGCCAGTGTAGCTACACAGGCTTCTTGGTGTCTCCAGTGTTGTGATTTGTGCTAAACTGCTGCAACAGCCAGGAGCAGCAGTCTGAGATTGAAGCACCACAAGGAGATGCATGGTGTGAGGGTCTGGCTGCTGCTCTGCCATGAGCAGCATCACCCAGAGCCATGCCCAGCTGGGCACTGAGCCGACCCTGCTCTCCTGGCCTCTTCTCTCCCTTCCCAGGCTGCTGCTGTGTATGTGTCAGGATCTGCCCTTTCAAATCCAAGGCATGCAGGTGCAGGATGGCATCCCCTAAAAGAGGATTCAACCTCATAGCTAAAAAATGCTCTTACCTGCATCTCTTGGGGTCCCTGATATCCCTTCCTCTCTCCCTTCTGCTCTTCTACCCTTAATCAATCCTTCATTCATTCAGCTTCACAAGCTTGAGGAAGCTGCCCCCCAGCCAAGCCCTCCACTAGGTTTAACCCAGTTCCATTCCTAAAGCTACTTCATGGGCTTTAAAAGTCTGGAATTAAGAAACCTGTAACTTGCTGCTTTATCTCATTATCTCCTGTTTTGCATTTTAATGTGCCTGCTCTAAAAAAGACCTCATTGATATTCTGGTTCAGCATGTGTTTGTTTGTGTCTCTTGGGAAAATTTGCTACAGATATTACTAAGTCAAAAACACACACAGGAGAGTTTGCTGCATATTTTCCTTTCCTTTTTTCCTTCTTTGAAAGATGTTATTTTCTTCACTTTCTTGAATAGCATGTGAATTGAAATGGCAGAATTTGGGGACAGCTCAGGATGCAGGATATAAGCTCCTGATCTTGGAGATATCTCTCTCCAGCTCTTTGATTGTAGCTCCCAGATTCTTCCTCCCCCTCTGCAAAAGGACTCCAGGATCTCAATCTGAAATGCAGGTCACTGTGCCTGGCATCCTCCTCCAGCTTTCTATTCATGTGGCACATCTTCCCCAAGTTCTAACAGTCACAGGGCAAACAGGGACAATCCAAATTGTCCAAAGCAACCCTTGGGGACCCAAGGGCCATGTTGAACCAAAGTGATCCCAAAGGTTGGTGTTTCTTGCTGTGCAGCCAGCCTGGGAGGGCAGCACTGGGCAGGAGCACACCCACCAGAACCTGTGGGCTACTAAACGTTGGTCTCAGCACATCCATGAGCTGCCCACACAGCAGCCATATGGGCAGAGGGCAGGCACACTGCAGCATCACCCTGATTCCCACAGCAGCTCCTCTCAAATGGTCATTTAACTGCAATGGTCCTGACATGTTTCCACTGCACAGCTGTTTGCTGCTATAAGCCTATGGTTAGGAGGTCTTGGGGCAAGAGGAATAACCCTCTGGAGGTAGTGATGCCTCTCCACTGGCTAGAGAGTGGAGCAGCATCCCAGAGTTTAAACAGCTGCTTCAGGCTAGACATTGAATGCTGTTGTTTAAAAGGTGTCTTTGAGAATCATAAATGTTAAAATATCTCCCACCAGCCTGGGACTCAGTGTGCAAGGACTCCTTGATTGTATCTCCCTGGATTTTGGCACTGCTTTTTGTGCAGGTGGCATCTTTGTGGGGCAGGGGGAAATGTTAAATGAATGAGGAGGCTCAGAGTATGTTTTAGGGTTTGCCTGGCCAGGGGATTATTTGGCAATGCAGGGGCCTTAGGCTGGATAACCCAGCAGTCTTCCCACCAAAAGTTCTCACTTTCTTTAGTCATCTTCCCTGTGTATTACACTGGGGTGAGCAATGAATGCCACTCCTGTGACACAAGACCCCAGGTCCATTCTACTGAGGCTGCAGGTATCTCTTACAGGCTCTTGCCACTTCTGCTGCTCTTTTTGCAGCTTTGAGTGATGTCCAGCAGTGGCCCCATCTCCCCTGGCTTTGCTGTATGTCAGCAGCCAATACAGGTGGTTCTGAAGAGTTTCTTTCTCAGTTTCTACACTGCAATGCCCTCCATGAATTGAAGCAGTGAGCAGCTTAGTATCAGTAATGGCAGAGACTGCAGTGAAGCATTTTTCATCTTCATTGCTTTCCAGGGGCCCAGTGCAGGAGATTAAGCAGAGACTTTTCACGTGGAGTTTGAGCTCTGGGGCTGTGCTCCATAGCATAGTGAATTCAAATCCCTGCACAGCAAATAAAAGTGCCTTTCCCTGCAGTCACAGTGCTTGTGGCACTACAGCCACCACCCCAAACCTCTGCTGGGAGGTGGCAGCACAGAACACGTCCCAGTGATCAGTGTCCCTGCATTTGTTGCAGATGTCTGAGCTAACAGGCATCCTCCCTGACCTTGTACTGTGTCACAGGCCTGGAGTCTTCTTCAGAGGTAGATGATTCATATTGCTGTCTTGCTTTCTGGACTCCCAAAGCTGAGGCACAGATGAGACTTGCTTTTATCAGGATGCTCATCAATTCCTCCCAGCGACGCTCCTCTATGGTATCTCAGCTCCTGAACTGCGGGGCTCCCTCTCATGGCAGCACTGCCCTGTGGCAGGAACTTTCCCTGCATCACTAACACTCACTGTCGAGCACTGGGACAGGTGGGACATGGACCTGCTGGAGGCAGACAGTGAGCACTTGTAAGTCTGGGCAGCATCCCACCAACCCGAAGCCCACACACCTGGGGGGCGTTTTCGGAGCCAGTCTCTGACAGCAGCCTACCCACAGTGCTGCAACCTATCTCAGCACACCCTTCCCAGGAGCACAGATCTATGTGAGGCACCATTGTAATCTAACATTTCACTGCTGGTATTTCTGCCTCTTAGGTGTGCATTTATTTAAGTGTTGTAGGGCCTTTCTTTAACGATCCTTCTATTTTCCTTAAGTCTTCTGATATTTCCAGGGGGACTAATGAAGCCAGCACCTTTCTTTTTCACCTTGCACTTGCTGACCACCCTGACACAGTAACCTCTGTCAGAACAGCAGCGAGCAGGAGCAGCTTTCAGGAAAGAAATGGCACTGCTGCCAGATGCTCCAGCAAGCAAACAGAGTTTTTTGGAGCCCTGTGATTTCCCACTGCTGTGTAGCAGGGACTGCTGCTGTACAGAGGGCTCCTGACCACACCGCAGCCACGCACTTAACTGACTTTAAAAGGGATCGAGGTGAAGTAACCCTTCTCTCTTTCTTTCTTTCTTTCTTTATTATATACTTTTTTTTTTCTTTTTTTTCTTTTTTTTATTAATACCCTGTGGTGCCGAGCTGCAATTGCAGCCAGAGTCTATTTTCAGAGGCCTTGGTAAGAGAATGTTTTTATCTGGAGATACAATGAGTGTCGCCCCGTAGCCTGCCGTTCCCATGCTGGCGCTGCCAGGCCCCATGAATGCTGGCTTTATGAGCCACTCTCGCAGGTGTTCGGGGGGCATGTAATCACTAATGAATGCTAGGGGACAGGGAAACTCGAGGCAGGCTCTGGCACAGGGACCTAGGCCAGGCTTTTTCATTCTGTGAGAAAACACTGCAGTGCCTTTCCACTGCGCCCTTCATGTACTTGACTGCCCCCAGAGCTCTCTGGGCTAGCCAGATACCCTCTCCAGTTATACCAGCACAGAGATTTCAACATGCTGCTTCTCTTCTCCCTCCCTTAAGGAGTTGCTGCCTGCAGAAATCTGGGGCTGCTGGAGCAGGCAATGCTCCCATCAGCATGGATTTTGCAGGGGCTGGTCTTTAGGATTTAGCTCAGGATTTTGTGCTTTATTCTCCTTGCCCTCTTCATGCCAGGGCTCATGCATAAAGCAAGCCAGGAGCAGTGAGTGCAGGAAGAGTGCAGTCCTTGGTATAATTTGGAATGTGTGTGTGTTATGGATGGGGCCTATTATGATAATGATGATTAATTCACCATTAAGCCTGTCTGATATTTCCTCTTCTCCAATCCTATGACGACCATTAAAGCTTACATGGGTAATGCATAGGCACAGAGGGAGGTGGATTGAGTTGCAGGGGCAGTTTGAATTTTGGCATGCTGGGCTTTCAAATGCTTGACTTTGCAGCCAGACAACATGCTCTTAACAAAGACCACTGTCAGGTATGAAAAAATAAATAAAACCAACCCCAAGCAGTGGGTATTCTAAAAAGGGAAAAATCTCTCTGTGATTTTTCCAAAGCTTCCACTTTTAACTCTTCTAACACAAAAGCTCAGGCAAAGAGGGAAAGTCAGTCCAGTTAATTTTCTCACTCTCAGAGCCAGAGACTTTTTGGATCAAGTAGTTTAAGGCCTCTTGACTTCTAGGGCAGCACAGAGGTGACAGACACCCAGCAGTCACACACCATTTTTGCTAAGGGCTTGAGCCTTATGCCAATCTTTCATGCCACTGATGAGCTGTCACTCACCTGGGCTATGGCCTGGGAGGGGACAATGGCTTTGTGAGCCAGGAAATGCAGACTGTGCTGACACAATTGGCTTTGAGTCTTTTGGCTTGGAAAACCTGAGCTTGATCTTCAGCTTGGCTGTGGTTAATGTAGGTAGGTGGACTTGGCCACTGGCTCTTGATGGCAGAGCTGCTGGATCTCAGCATACAGGTGCAGAACCCAAAAGTGAAGCCAACTACCTGTCAGAGTGGTAGGATTTCCACTGGGAAAACTCCCAACAATATCTGGGTATCATTATTATTATTATTGTTGTTGTTGTTGTTGTTGTTGTTGTTGTTAAAACATTCTCTGGAAGAGAATAGCCCCCAAGTCATGACTGCTTTTATCAGGCAGTGTCAGAATAGCAGCTATCTATAAAGCAATATATCCTTAAGCTTAATGGAAGACTCTAGTTTGGAAAAAAAAAAAAAAACTCAATATCCATGGTGTGCAGCCCTAGCCAATGTTTTTATTTGTGCTCCTATTTTTCATTGCCTTTCTTTTGCACCTCAAGCCAGACATTTCTGGTCTCCTCATGGTATTTCACTTCTGAGGTGCTGGTGATGCCTTGAGAAAAAGCAGATCTCACAATAATTTGCCCTCCTCAGCCATTAAGGTGCTCGTGGCACAGGGCAGCATGAGTACAGTTCTTGGGTATTTGGCTGTGTTTATAAGGAATTTGCCATTTTGAGCTTTATTTCTGCAGTACTAATATAAGCACAGGTCTAATATTGGGGTAGTGCATGTTTTCTACAGAAATAAAGGGGGAGTCAAGCACTCCTTAAACTCCTGGAAGTAGCACCCCTGAAGGATTTGTGCGTTGCAGCCTCGACTACTGTCTGAACACGCCAGAGAAAATAAAACCTTCATCACTTTGTCTATGTTGCAAGTCAGGTTTTACCCTCCAGTGGAGGAAGCAGAAACAGAGATGATCTGCCAGTTAATGAGGATAATTACTGATGAAGAATGATAACACTTTGTGCTTGCAGGATAGGTTTCACACTAGGCTCTTCTAGTACTGATCTGGTGGTGGTGTCCCCTCTGTGGCTGAGGGGAATGGGCAGGGAAGATGCTCAAGGTCACAGTACCACAGTATCAGAGTATATCAGAGGTTGGAAGGGACCTCAAGAGATCATCAGGTCCAACCCCCTGCCAGAGCAGCATCACTTAGGGTAGTCTGCACAGGAATGCATCCAGGTGGGTTTGGAAAGTCTGCAGAGAAGGAGACTCCACAACCCCCCTGGGCAGCCTGTTCCAGTGCTCTGTCACCCTCACTGTAAAGAAGTTTCTCCTCATGTTGAGCTGAAATCTTCTATGTTCTAGTTTGAACCCATTGTTTTTTGTCTTATCACTGTGAACCACAGTCACCTGTGGAGCTAGTGGCATAGGCAGGACATAGCCAATGTACAGCATCCAGTACTTATATCCCTATTGGATTTCACGAAGATACTTCAGACCAATTCTCAGTTTATCCAGATCATTTTGAAGGCTAATTCTGCCCTTACCATACTGGCAGTCTCTCCCAGCTCTGTGTTGTCCACAGACTAAGTAAACACAATCTCTGTCAAGGTCATTGCAGAAAATGTTGAATAGAAACAGAGGCCATGCAACCACTTAATTTTGATGTCCACCGTGCAAAATATTCCCCAGACTGTTCTGGGTTTAGCATCAGGGAAAGGTATTTTCTGCCTGGGAAATCACAAGCTTAGCAGCTCTCCCAAATACTTCCAGCTCTGCTTTGTTGTCAGATCTGTGTTTCACCTTAAAAAAAAAAAAAAAGGAATAAAAAAAAGACCTCCCCCACATGACTGAAGTGTTTTGAGATTTTTAAATAGCACCTTTCCACTTAGAAGTAATTGGACCACATGTGTACTGAAGATGAGGTTTTTCATTCATAAAGATTTGGGGATCTACCACAACTCTTACTAGCACATTTTACTACCTCCAGAGTGGGGCATGGCAGTCGTTTTAATGATGCCCCATTTAAATCTGCACATGATTCACTCAAGCTGTGGGTTTGTAATTCTGTGGAGTTCCAAAGTTCTCGTTCTGTAATCAGTTGCTTCCTAACTTGAAGTCTTCTCAAATTATAAATTGCTTCTCTAACCAATGCAAAATACGGCAGCATAATGTCATGATTGATGCTATAGAGAAAACTCTGGTACAGTTTGCATGCTATCAAATATAATCCTGGTGCAGGTGGGTGAGTGAAGCATGGGGTAAATGCAGTTGATTAGATATTTTGTCTCATTCAGGATTCTTTTCTGTGAGCACTATATGACTAAATGCATATTGCATGAGGGGCCTGTTCCAAAGTCCATTGAAATGAACTGAAAGGCTCCCA
This sequence comes from Indicator indicator, assembly GCF_027791375.1. Classification (NCBI taxonomy): domain Eukaryota; kingdom Metazoa; phylum Chordata; class Aves; order Piciformes; family Indicatoridae; genus Indicator; species Indicator indicator. The sequence continues at coordinate 3,178,138 of NC_072043.1, read as the reverse complement.
TTTCCCTCAGCATGCTTTGGATCAGGGCAAAACCACTGTCAGGCAGACAACAGAGATGTTGCATTTCAGTGTGCAGAGGCTGTCTGTTCTAATGACAAAAGCAAATGTTTTCTCCATGATGTATGGAGCTGTTAATGACAGTAATTCCTTTGAGAGCTCCATCATTTGCTAATATTGAATATATTTCCACTTTAAAGGGGAGTGGTAGAAACTGAAATATGGAATATTGCAGAAGATGGCCAGATCCTTGGAGAAGAACTAGAGCCTTGACCTCTGCTATAGCCTAAATGCACAGGGCTGCTTCTCTTAGCAGCATCACAGGCAGAATACAGCTGCTGTCATCTTCCTCACTTCCAGCATCATTCCTGATAGGAAAATGGATGCTCTTTTCTTCACACATCCAGTGCATGAGTCCAAGCTAGGCTGCTGTTAGTACAGGAAAGGCCATAGTAGGGAAGACCTCAGGGCACACCAAACAGCAGCATGTTCCAGGAAGAGAGCAGGAAAAAATAAGCATTGGCATCTTCTGAGCCTCTTCAAATAGGTGATGTGCCATGGCACAGGGACAGTCCCAGCCTGTGCCTGGTCTTCACCAGAAGTCTCATTCCCTGCTCCTGTCCCCATGAGGCTGGGAATTGGGAATTCCTTCTGGAGCCTAGATAGGAGGGGTGAGGGCAAGGAATTGCAAAGCAGAGTTTATTCTTCTCTATGTTTTCCAACTACAACTGACTGGGGCGTTGGTTTTGCTTGGGAAAACAACTTTACCTTGCTTGTATTTATTTACCACTGCTGGTGATAGGGAAAGCACTGCTGCCTAAACCAGACTGTGTGCTGCTGCTGTTCCTGCTCTGCTGCTGTTCCTGCTCTGCTGCTGTTCCTGCTCTGCTGCTGTTCCTGCTCTGCAGAGGCTAAGACAAGACAGAAGAGGCATGGGCAGCCAGGAGGGAAGGGGAATTAGTCACGTTTTGTGGGGATCTCAAGACTATAGATGAGATAGATGTAGGGACACAGTTACCAAGCTAGGAAGAAGGTCCTCACAACCACCTCATTTTGCTTGACTTTCCCCAGCTCAAGAACAAGGGATGTAGCCAAATAAGGGAGGGAGGGAGTGGTCCACTGCTGGGACCCAAGGACCAAGAAAAGATGCAAAGCATTAGTGTTGTGCAGGGAGCCTGCAAAGGAGTGCCTCAAACTGGCAGCCAGGTCTGTGACCTCAGCCAGCCACAGCCTGGATTTAGAGGAGTTCTTGTCTCTGCTGAATGTTCATATTTATATGTGCAACATTGCTCCTTCTCGTGCCCCTTCTTCTTCCTCCTCTTGCCTTACATAGTCAGGCAAGGCATGGCTTCAAGGAGCAGGGGCAGCTTGCCAGAGCCTCCGACCTCCCCTGCCAATGCTGATTGCTCTCAAGAGCTGAAAATTTAGTCAGAGCTGTGGCTCTAATGTAACTATTTGCTGCATCAGGAGACATTGCTTGTGTAAGCGTCCAGGAAAAGAAAATAAATTCATAAATAAAGGTGTGGACACCTAGAGGATAATGCAAATCTGTAGCTGGTGGTACAGCCACCCCTTGCAGCCCTCACTGGTGGGCAATAAAGGAAACTTTGTTCTCCACAGACAGGCATGTGGGTCTCTTTCCCATTTGCTGGTCTCTAGTGGTGCTTGAGACCTCCAAGAGGTCTGGGCGTAGATTGCAGTGACTTCCAACCTCAGCTCCAGCTCTTTGTGCCAGTGTGGCATCATCTGTGGCTTTTCTTCTTTTTCTTCTCCTGCTTTCTTTACAAAAGCCATAAACCAGCAAGTACTATTCAGTGATTAAGATTATTTGGGTTCACTTCAGTCCTGGCATGGTGCTAATAAGAAAAAATGTGAGCGCGTTTGTTCTCTCATTTGCAGAAGGAACCCTCTCCACTATGGGAATGAACAATTAACAACATTCAAATGAGCTGAACTTGATCCTTTGCTTCCATTGTCTTTGTGCCTTTTGAATCATCTGGAATTGGATTTTCTCTGCTGTATATTTTCCGGTGCGCGAAAAAAGCTTTTACATAAATTCTAGACCATTCCTAAGATGTAACACCCTCATCCCCACGCTCTGCAATGCCTCAGAAAATGATGGAATGCTGTGGTTAATCACCTGGATCCGTTGGATGATTACAATCTTTGCTGATCATGATTTTTTTCCCCCCTGCCATTTGTTTTCTCCCCCCCTAAAGGAAATACAGTACAAAGATGGGGAGGGCGTTCTCTCTCCCGTTCCGTATCTGCAGGCATTTCTGCCTTCATTAATTAAAAATGATAGCAAGGAAGGCAAGAAAAGGTTTTGATCTTTAGATCGAAAAAAATAAAATAAATCACAGGCAGCCCCTGCTAAAACCTTTAAGCAACAGATTTAAGCTCTCCTTTCACATCCTGGGCTGTTTGTATCTTAAACCCTTGCCTTCCTACCCTGGGAGCACCAAGGGACGTGATGCATTTGATCAGATCCAGGGTAAAGCGATAGAGAAAATACCTCACAGGGCTTTTTGTCTGTCCCATAGGTGTGGCCACAGCTATCCCCACCGGTTTATTTTACCTGGAGTGCAAAGACAGAAGAGGTCCTTTAGTGCTTAAGCAGTCATAGGGGACTGGGGAGGGTTGTTTGGGCTGGGCGAGTTGGAGTTTGCCTCTTGGTTGCAGCAGGCAGCAGGAAAGGCGTTTCGATGGCAATGCACTTGGCTGGAGGGAGCGCGCCAGGAGGGGAGGCAGGGAGAGGACTGAACCAGGTTTTCTGCAGGCTGTTAACCTAGATATGGGGCTGGGAAGCAAGGGGGAAAGCTCAGCCGACATGCAGCATGGTGTGGCTTTAAGAATCAAGACTGAAACACCTTAAATGAACTCTACAGCAGACAGCTGAAAAAAAGAAAAAAAAAAAAAAAAGCAAGCGCCCTGGCCCCACTGCCGCCCTGCTTCTTCATGATGTCATTTTTCAGGTGTCACTTTGCTGGAGCGAGATTGGAACAGGCCTTGTTGCTAGGACATGAATGGAAAAGTGGCTGCTGATTGGCTGGGGAGGACTTGCCAGCCATCCAATCCTGCAGGAGCAGTCGGCATAGAAATGAGAAGCAGAAAAGCTGCTGGCTTGAGACAATTAATGTGTTTGCAGTGTCAAGAGCAAATTGTGGCGCAAAGCACTGTGCGGGTACAATTAAACCCAAAATCTTCTCCTGTGTAGGCTGGGGATGCTGTCCTAATGGACCAGCCTTGGGTCTGAGGCAATTAGCAGCCATGCTGCCTTCTGTTTGAGTTGGCAGCTCCGAGTGGCTGGTGCAGAAAGGGGACTTTTCCCATTTGCATGGCGCAGAAGATCGCATAACGTTTTGATTACCTTTTGCCTGCAGAAATAGAATAGGTAGGAATTTATTTCCTCTCCTCGTTGTAATTACCATCAGTTAAGTCCATCGTGTAAAGAGAAAAAAGAGAAAAAATATTAAAAAAAAAAAAGGGACCAGTATATTGCAGCGACTCCATGTCAGAGGAAGGAGAAAGGGGAAAAGCAGCTGGTGGGAAAGGTTGGGTTCCTACCCTGCTCAGTCCTGGAGTAAACACTGCAGCAGAGACAGCAAAAAAACAACAAACCCGGCAGGACCCTGCTCTCTGCAAAGGGCTTTGAGCAGAAAGTGTGCCTTTATAAAGTGTAATTGAGTGTGATTCTGTTATTCCAGACCCCCAGCTGTAGAAAATGTCCTTATTTCAGTTGTTAGCAGTGCCTGCCTGAGAGAGGAATCGCCAGCTAAGCAGATTTGCCTGCCTGTCATCCTTAACTGTTTGCTATCGCCGTGCTCCTGCGACGCTGCCGTAGCAGAAGCTCTTTTCTTACATAACCTCCTGGCTCTTCTGCAGCCAGCCCCTGCCCGCGGCAGCAGGGCACCTCCTGGGTCACTGAATCCAGTCCCTGGCTTGTCGGCTGCCACGGTGCTCACTCTGTCTCAGACAGGGATGGAGCTCCCTCTCCCACATCTGTGGGGCTGCTGCCTCTTCTTTCTGTCTCTCCCCTATTGTTACTTTTCCTGGAAAGCCACCCCAGCCGGTCTCCTCTCTGTCACATGCCTGGATGTGCCACCAGGACATATCTATTGCCTCCAAAGGCTCTGCAGTGGCACAGAGTCCCCCTCTGTGGCCACCACCAAGATGCTTTTGCAAAGCTGTGCACACCCCAGTGTGGCTCAGGGGAGGTCAGCAGCCCTGTTAACAGAATTATGGGTGTCATGCATGCGATGTGGGGGCTGCAATGTTCTTGCAGCAGGGCCAGAAGTCACTGGTTGCTCTCATGAATCCCTGTCGTATCCAGGGTCAGAGAGGGTACTGCTGGCCATGAGCACAGCCAGCACCATGAGGCAGGGAGTGGCACTTGGGGCCTCATGCTCTGGTCCTGCCCACTGAAGTGGCAAGAGATACCTTCCATGCCAGCTCTGGCTCATGTTATAAGCTTTCAGTTGCTGAGAAGGCCTTGGGGGCTGTAGGATGTAAGTGCCACCACCTGCCCTTCCCCGCAGCACTGCTCCTGAGTTCACAATGCAGCACTGCCAGGAGGGACAGCTTGCTCTGCAGCCCAGGCAGAATCCTCACCAGTCCTTGGACCACTTAAGAAACGGTGCATTTATTGATACCATCCCAGAAGCATTGGGTCTAACCAACACCAGTTCCAGTTTCAAAGCATTTGCATTTGTGGCCCATGTCCAAAAAGTACCAAGCAAATTTTTTCTCTGTGTAACCAGACCTCATCCTTGAAGTAGCTCATTAACCATTTCAGTTCCTCTGTCACAGAATCTCTTCCCAGGGCAGGAGTTCTTTTAGCTGGGTTTGTATCTGTTTCCCTGAAGGGCAAGGTACACCAAGCACCCCAACCCTGTTGCATCCACATGGATGTGTACAGGCAACCACAGGCTTGTTCTGTCCAGCTTTCCTGACCTGGCCAGGTCATGCCAACTGTGCATGTGGCAGTGCCCTCTGATCACATCCCACCCATCACCCACAGCCTGGCTACCCCTGAACAGAGCCTATGAAACTGGAGGAAACTTCCATCCATGAGCTCACTTTTTAAAAAATATCTGGATTTCCATGTAGAGCTGGAGGGGGGGGGTGAGAAGAGGGCTTGGAGATGCATGAGCCAGAGCCCTGCTGCAGAATTAGGGCAAAAGTCTGGCCTTGTTTATTCTGATGTAAATCAGGAGTAAACCCAAGCAGTTTCGTCACTGCCTGCTCTGACGCATTCCTGTAAATCCTACTTTCGTAACTGTCGTTATTTATGAGCAGGGCCAGAGTGCTGTGTGAGATCAGGGCAGAGCTATGCCTGCCCACATGTGTGCATGAAGGACTACAGCTTGTAGGTTTCAGCAGAGGAGACAAAGGCAGTTGATCATCTTCATTTTACAAACAGGGGCATAGGATTACACGATCCGCTGAAGAGCGTGCAGGAAGCCAGTGTCTGGTCTGGACAGGAAAACCATTTCCTGTCCTGAAAAAAAGTTTTCATTGGAGGGAAAAAAAAAAAAATATCCTGTGTGACATTTGGATGAAGAGTTTCAAGGGCAGGAAAACGTGATCAATAACTGCCCAATGAAAGTTCCAGATCTGAGCTCCTGGTCTGCGGGGAGCACATGAAGGATGTGCCCTTCCAAATCCCTCCTCACCCAACAGGTTTCCCCTGACTGGGGGGGAGGGGAGAGGGCTTTATGAATCCTCCCAAGCACCAGAAGAGGCAGGGGTTTCTGCTGCTTGTGATCAGTGATGATCACTCGAGCAGCATTGACTCATTCTCAGTACTTGAGGTGTGCAAAGAGTAAAAAAGTAATAACTTTGAGCTCGGACAAAGGTATTTAGAATAAAAAGTAGATCTCAAGACAAAAGCCTAAATGCAGCCTATATGTCTCCTACATACATGCTGTATGTGTACCTTATCACCTAGTTATTCATCTTCTGCATAGGAAAGTACCTTGGCTGCATGTTCCCATCTCCTGCCCAGGCTCTGGCTGACACTGCCTTTAGTTTTTGCTCACAAGCTGAGCTGCTGGGGAGGATTGCCCTCACCAATGTCCCAGCTATTCCATCTCCAAACTGCCCCTCTGTACCACTCACTCCTCACTCGGTTGTTGTGTGCTGGGCTATCTGTTGCTGGTATTCAAGGACTTCCTCCTGTTTTGTTTTGCCATATTATTTTCCTGTATTGAGCTGGAGGACTGAAATCATCGAGGGCAAGTGCAAATCCCATCCAGCAGCCTGCCTTTCACCCACGGGGTCACACGTGAGGCATCCACACAATCTCTGTGTCTTAGTGTAATCGCACCTTGCTGCATAACTCCACACTCCCCCCATCTGGCTTTGTCATCTCCAACAGCAGCATCTGCTCAAACCAGAGCAGGTAAATGCAACCCTTCAGTATTGACCTAGGAGGAGAAAAATGACTTTCTAATCTGTGGAAGACGATGTTGTCTTCTCAAATCAGCCCCGTCCCCTCCTCCTACCATCATGCAATGCAGTAGCCAGGAAAGATGAGGTCTCAGCCCAGGTACTGCAGTCTTTGTTAGGCACAACGTGTAGACACTGAAAAATACTTGGGAGAGCTGAGCAGGTATCTTTTAAGGAGGGATTTTGGGGGGGGGGGGGGGGGGGGGCAATTAATTAAGCTAAATAAACATATATTAGGGTCCAAAATATGCACAGCCAAAATGAAAGGCACATTCTGGTTCATTAAATCTGAAAAGACTTTACACGTTTTAAGCCTGTAATCATATTCACAGATGCACACACACCCCGCCCCCCCCCCCCCCCCATACCCCTTCCCCAGGCTGCCCCCCTCCTGCAGATTTCACACCTTGGTAATGGCTATTGTAAAAAAAAAGGAGCTGCCAGCTCAGGCAGGAGGAGAAGGTTTTCAAGGCAGGAGGAGAAGGTTTGCAAGGCAGGCAGCCGGCTGCAGGGGCTGGGCTGGGGGAGTGGATGCACATGCGGCAGGAAAATGACTATTCACTCTAGCATCTCTGTCGGGTCCTCCTTGCAGGCTCTGCCATTAGCAGGAGGACATGGGCTGGTGTGGGTCAGGTGTGTGAGGAGGAGGAGGAGGAGGAGGCATAAAGCTCAGCCCACGCTTTCCTTCCTCACCCTGCTCCTGGTCCTGCATGACATGGGGGCCGCTTGCTGAACCCCCTGCTTGCAGCCTTTCCTCCCTCCCTCCCCTGAAGGGTGGTGTTTTACCAGGGAGCTAAGCTGAAGCACATATGGGAACGTCAGGCATGTATATGTGGAAGAGGAGTGAAAATGGATGCTCTTGGGGACAATAAACATTAGTGTATCTGCAGGGGTGGGCTGGGGGGAATTTCAGCTATTTACACTGCTCTCGTGGATTTTTGACTAGTGGGTTTTCACTGTTTGTAAAAAAGAAAAATAAATTTAAAATATATATGATAATAAAATAATATTTAATATATATAATTAAAATGTTTATAATATAATAATTCAAATAAATTAAGTAGGTAGATAGGTAGGTAGGTGGGTGGTTAGGTAGGTAGGTGGGTGGGTAGATAGATAGGTATAGATAGATAGATAGATAGATAGATAGATAGATAGATAGATAGATAGATAGATAGAATTTATCTGAATTAGTAATTCTGTCAAATCCAGGAGTCATTCTTTACCTGAAACTTCTGTTTCTCTCCCCAAACAACACAGTCAGAAAGAAAGATGCTGTGACTGAGTGCCAGTAGATATTTGCAAGGAGACATTTTGAAAATCTGAAGTGGTCAGTGTTCTGGCATACCTTGGTGACTCTGCTGGTTTGAGATCAAATGAGATCACAATTAAAGTGAAATTTCTCATAGTGAAAAATCTTACAAGTGGCTTTGTTTGACCGTTTCTTTTAGTATTTTTTTAAATTTATTTTCTTGATTTTTATAAAAGAAAAAATACCTAAGAGAGATTTTCCTTGCATCATTCAGCAAGAAGCCAGCTCCCTGTCCAGCAGCTCCCTGTCCAGCAGCTCCCTGTATTCTCTCTTTTCAAGAGAGTAGTCCAAAAGAATTTGATGCAGTTACTCAGGAAAGTAAGAAATCTCAGGGCAAGGTGGCTAACACAGAAACCTGGATATTGTGGCTTCTGTGCCTGGGTATCTTGATCACTTTAAGCTGATTAAAAAAGCTTCTGGGTTCATTCTTGGGCAAGCTGGAAAATGATCCCTGCTTTGTATAGTGAAGTATGTTATCTAGCCTGCCCTACAATAAATCCAGAGAGGGGTTGGAGGGGGATTGTCATCTGGTCTAAATTAGCATTGCTCTGCTGATGTTGATGGTGCCTTGACAGTGCTCACCAGGTGAGGATGTGGCCTATTTAGGGAGCTCCCATGGGATTAGAAAAGCAACATTGAGGAGGACCATGATTTCAGAGAAGGGAAGAAGCCCAGAAAGCAACAGGACAGCTTGCAGGGAATCTTAAATGACATTAATTGAAATCTTATCACTTCCTTCATCTTAAGGTGAACCCAGGGCACAATAAAGAGCAATTATCTCCTATCTTCCTTCCTCTGTCCCAAATGTAGGGAGGGGAAGAGTATATCCATCGCTTTTTTTCTTTTTTTTTTTTTTTCCCAGTAGACAATACAATATATTTACAGACCTGTCACCCCTTCAAATCCCTCCTTTCAAAGGAGAGCAGAACAAAAGCAGGTGAAAGCAGTGGAACTGGGAGAGAGAGAGAGGATCTGGAAACCGGAACCCAGTAAAAATGGGGGATGAAGCCCTCCAAGAAGCCATTAAAGGGACTTAAGTTACTGCATCCCAGAGAGGGGTTTGCTGCAGGTTCAAGGAGTATGTGCTGGCAATCAATAGAGCTGAGTGGAAGCCTGGTGCCCTCAGACATGGGACAAGTAGACCCATGGACAGACATGGGTGCAATGCCCAGTGGAAGCCAGGTGAGACAGAGACTTTTGAACAGGTCATGGAAATTGCCACAGCATCCTGCACAGGGACTACTGGCAGCTTTTTCCTGCAGAAGGCTGGCAGGTGAAATGGAGCCTATGGCACCATTTAAAGCATTAGCAGGACCGGCAGTGATCAACCCTTTCTCTTGGACAGATGCACTGAGGATATCCAGAAGCCAGATCACAACCTCATAGAGTAGGCTCAGAAGGGGAGCGTTGCTCTGTCTGTGCATCTGTTCTGGACATACTTGGAGGACTACAGTCCTGGGGCTGCTCACCTAGCACCCTTCTTCAGTAATGGTTGAGAACCAACATGACTACACAGAGTCAGTCCTGGATTCCATTTGCTTATACTGTTGTGCCATTTCCCTCAGGACCTGCCTAGGTTTCTCCCTTGGGATGAGGGCTGGTGTGACTCGGGGCTGTGGCTTTTGCCCCCCACTTTCCCCAGTGGCCAAAGAGAGGAGCAATGTTTCCCCTGCAGCACTGTAGGAGTTTGAGGGGAGTGGGAAAGGGCACTGACACCTGAAGCACTGAGTGCAGCCCATTGCAGGGAGTCAGGATGTGAGAGGGGCAGGTTCCAGTCGGCTGGATTTCAACTATGTGTACAGAAACTCCAAGGCCATGTTGCCTTCTGACAGCAAATCGATGATGCTGTAAACACAAGAACAAAGGAGCTTGCAGAGGAGAGGGGGAAGGAACAAGGAAAAAAGAGAGAGGGAAATCTGCTCTGCAGCCAAAGCTAAAACAATGTTGGGAAAAGCTGAATTACTTCAGCACCTATTCATACCCTGGCCAAAGCAGGTTGCTCGCCCATTCCCAAGGTCATCGAGGAAGTCATGGCCTCAAAAGGATTAGGTATGAGGGCAAGAGCCAGGAACACAGGGCTTGGCTGCTTCTGTGCTTGGTAGCCCCAGGCTGCTCTCTGGGAGCACTGGGATCCACTCCCAAGGTTTAGCAACTGTTTGATTCTGGAGCTGAGGGGCTGGATGAGGCAAATGCTGTACATGTGCAGCTGGTTAGGGCTGAGCATGCCCCTACCCTGTGAAGAGTTGTGTCTCATGATGGATATCACTGGCAGGGTGAATTCCTATTCATTTGTCCTGTGGCTTTGACAGTGCAAGTGGTTTCCATACAGATCCCACAGGAGAGAATGCTGTGGAAAAATGGGGATTTGGAAGCCAAGATACTGGGACTTTCTTCTTTCCAGCTCTGCAGCGAAAGCGCAGATCTGGAGCGCAGCAGGTTTAAGCTTGGGATGGAGTCTAGCTCCTGACCTGATATTGAGGTCATGTCAATACATGGGTTTAGGGTTTAATCCATTGCACATAGACTAGTGAAAGGGTTGTTTAAGATAGCCCAGCTCAGAGCACTGTGCTGATGTGTTTGATAGAAGCTCAGGCTTCCACTGGCACTGGTGGACTGGGGATGCAGTCAGATGCTTTGCAGGTACAACATGGCATTAGGAGGCTCAGCCTTCAGTGAGGGCAGGGTTTTCTTGTGTGGTTGGACTTCTTACCTCATGTATTTTTTCTGGCTGTCATTGGCAAAGCCCCATGGATGAGCTTTAAGTACTGGTTCTAAACAGAGAGAGAAGAGTTTGGAGCACACAGCTCAGCCTCTGTATCTACCCATCTGTAAAGAATCAGCATAGCAACACTTAATGCACTTCCACCACCATGGCAGTTGTGGGGCTTAATTAAACTGTGCAGAGTGCTTGGAGATCCTCAGATTAAACGCTGGGTGTAGAGCGAGCTGCAAAAAGCAAACAACATGAAATTTTCCATGTGTTGTGCTAGAGCTGTCTTCATTTACCAGAAACAAATCATTTAATGTACCTCTCCCATGTAACTTGTTTATATAGGGCTGTGCTTATTATTCCAGTAGGAGGGAAATCTGGTAGTTTTGATTATTGCTTCTGAATACATAATCCACATAAGGCATAAAATTTGAATGTGATGGTAAAACACTACCAAAAAAAAAAAAAAAAAAAAAAAAAGGGGGGGGGGTTTTTAACTCTCTGTGTGTGTCTGTAATTAGCCATGAGGAAACGTCATCAGTTTTTAATAGGCCTGAAAGATGGTGGGAGGTAAATTTAATATAGTATAAAAATAAAGGTAATCCCAGCAAAAGCCAAGCGTGGAGTGGTTACCAGAGTCACTGCAGGCAGGGACAGTACATGTTTTGTGTCCAACAATAGCAGTGTACGTGACTTGAAATGCTCTCTCCTTATAAAACAAAATACCCACTGCTTTGGCTTATTAGCACTAATCTTCAAAGGCAGAAGCAGTCCTGAGGTTCCTGGTTCAATTCATAAGTTCAGCTGGGCTCTGGCAGCACTCTCTTGACAAAGTGCCATTGTTGCCCACGGCTGGGGCTGTGCATGTGTGTGTGTGTGTGTGTGAGGTTTAACCTTCTGCATTTCCCCTTTTTGGGCTGTGCAAGGAATGCCCAAAGCCGTGCAGAAATATGCCTCTGATGTATAGTTTACACGTGAAAATGCTGCATTTGAACTTGCACTGACTCTGCTCAGAGTGGATCGGGTTAAATGGACTATTACAATGGCAGGAGCTCATCTGGAACTAATAATTTTTGAGGCCACCAAAAGTAAAAAGTGAAAGAAAAAAAAAAAAAAACGGAGGAGGAGGAGGGGGAAAGGAATCCTGGTGAGGTTGGTGGCCAGTGACTAAAGCTGCTGCTGCCATCTACTGCACATGGGTGGCAATGGGACCAGCTGGGAGCTGCTCGCTTTAAAACCTCACCAGTCCCAAAACAGGTTAAAGAGCAAATTATCGGTTCTGGTCTGGTGTGGATGGAGCAGATTCACAGCTCCTTCACATGAGGGTAGCCGGGATCTGGCTCGGGCTTTTCCCTAACCACTGCGGAGCATCTGGTAGGGTCTGTTCCAGCGGGAGCAGAACCAGGGCGCTTCAATTGCCGCAGCTTTTGCATTGTGTCACCGCTCGCTTAGGATTCACCACCACGGAAGAAGTTTTTGGCTCTGATTTGGGGAGGGAGGGGGGAGCTTTAACAAAGCCCCTCATCGACTGCATGCAAAAGGGGCTGCATCGCAAATCACACGACAAAACCCAGGCTGGGTGACCGACATCTGTTTTGTCTCAGCCAGCGCAGCACGAAAAGAGCGCTGCCGGTCGGTGGCCCCACCCGCTGGAAGCGGCTCAAGCATTACCGTGCTTGCCGGACTGGCGAGACAATAAACGGAGTCTATTTATTTATGATGGCTGGACTCTCCAGCAGGTCATTGGCACGGTCTCCAAGGGCGATGCATTCGAATCCCTTTTCTCAATTTTCTCTCTTCCATCTCTCCAGGCTGCCTTCTATTCTTTGTGCCTATTCTCCCAGGAGAGCTGGTCTGGAAACAAACAGCTCGCCATCGGCATGGCTCTCGGTTGGGAGATTCAATAAGTTGAGGAGGAAAAGTACATTTGGAATGGGTGCTGATCCAAACGAATGAGCCTGGCATGCCTGCTGGCTTTACCAGCTCCAAGTCTGCCCTGGTAGATTCCTGGGTATGTAGACACATTGGCTATGAGTTACACACAGCTACTGCAAAGTGGAACTGGATTGAAAATGGAGCTGGTCTTGTGACTGAACATACAGCTGGGAATTGGCCTCTGGGCTTCTGTTTCTGGCTTTTCGAGGGATCTCAGAAAACCACAGGAGGGGGAAAGGAAAGCTGTGTAATTTTAGAAAGCCAGCCTAACCCCCATGCTGGGCCAGCTGCCCTCAAAGGCAGGGCATGGAGGGTGTTAAGAGAAGAGCTGCCATGCTGCTTTCCACCAGCAGCGTGAAGGGAGCCTCAGGAAGCTGCCTGGGGAAGGGGTGCTAAAAAAAGGGGAGATATTTGGCAAGGTCTTCTCTCCAGCCTGCAGCATGGGGTGTGTGGACAGTGCATGTGCTGCAGGAGCAGAAAGGGGCTGCTGTCAGCCCCTGGCAGGGGGACTGTTCTTAGACAAATCATGGGTTTCAGCATTCATTTCATGTAGGCTGTAGTGTCTTACAGTCACAAGACTCAGTGTGAGGTAGTCACCTTGAGTTCCCTTTATAGAAAAGAGTGTCTGACCTATTTTAAGATGAGGGAAAGCACTCTCAGAACTGATGTGCCTCATCCTTGGCTACAGAAAGAATTTAGTGACCCTCTCAGCTTGGGCAAGATGAATCCTGCCTAATATTAGATAGAGTCCAGGCCAGGAGATGCCTCCAGCCTCTTATCCGTCTTCTTTGGGATGTCAGGTGTTGGGGAAACAGAAAATGGCAGGCAGCCATTCTCACAATGGGAGGGGAATGAAAAAGTGTAGGAAAACATTTGAGAATGGCTCCTTCAGGTTCTGAATTTCTCCTTGGAGAGGGTGTGCTTCCCTCCGCTGGTTACAGAAAGATCCAGGGGAAATAAGCCTTCCTATTTGGCTGAGACACCCTGGAGATGTGAGGCTTGGTGATGTGAATGGCTCGTCTTGTCCATCTGTGCCTCAGATCCTCCATCTCTAAAAGATCTTCCTCTCCTGTAGAAGTGTCAGGTGGTAGTCAGTCTCAGGTTGTAGCCAGCTTTAGGATGCATTTAATTAACACCTGCTCAGCTCACATGGTCACTTGCCATTCACTGACTCCTTCCCAAATCACTGTCTAGTTCCTTTTTCACAACCCTCTATCATCCTCCAGAGCAGTGGGATTTTTCCCAGCCCAAGCCTACACTGGTGCTCTTGCTGAATATGAGGTCAGGTCCACTCCCTGCTTTGCTCTGCAGGGCTCAAAGAGAGCAAATCTGCTGGGCATCATGTGAGCCCAACTGTGAGGGTTTGGGGGATGTGGGCTTCTGGAGGGCTATAATTTACAGGGAAGGAACAAACCACATATCCTGGAAGAGCCCTGGTCTGCCATTTTTCTTGCATCCCACATTTGGCAGATTGAGAGGTTTATTACAGGAGCCAGGATGTTGATGGTTAGCATGAATCTTTCCTTCCCACAGACCCTCTCTTTCCTCCTTAGAGCAGAGGCTGGGCTATCTGGGAGCTCTTGGCTTCTCCATCCTAAATTCCAGCTTGAGTTTTGCTGTGAAATATCCTCAGTCATTTCATCTCTCCTGCCGAGAAAGGCTAAACACAAACGTTCAGGAGTCTGGCAGAAGAAACTCGGATTGCTTACTCAAAAGAGGAGCAGTGAGCCAGAACTTCAGCTGCTCTCTCTCAAGATCTATTTGCTGAAGTGCTTAACCCATGCTGGGAAATGCTTCTGTGGTCTTGGCCTTGCTGTATTTCCACCTGGCTTCCTCACTCCTGCAGGCAGCTCACAAAGTCCTAAATCAGTGTCCACTGGATGAGGGCCCTGATGTTAGTTGTGGCAGAGAGAGATTAGTTTCAGGAGCAGCAGAGTAAAGGGAGCCTGGATCCAGGCCTCTGAGCTGTATTTGTGCCATGTGCTTCAACCAAAGCTCCTCTGGTGGTTGGAATTTTCTTCCTTGATGGGTTCTTGTGTGTGTCATAGCAGGGAAAAATGTTTTGCAGCTCACTCGGATCTCTCCCTGCATAGCTGCTTGTTTTCAAGGAACACTATGGGACAGTGGCATCTTCTGAGACCTCTCTCTTTGCCAGATGTCCTTGATTCAGAGAGTACTAGGGGGAAGAGAAGGCTTGGAGAAACATGTGTGAGCAATGCAATCATGTCTAGCTGTGTTTTTTTGTGAAACCCTGACTCTCCAGCATGAAAAAAGCAAAGGAAAAGACAGCTGGAGGCTTCCTGTGACATGCTTGGGTTCAGAGGTGAAACAAGAGACAACTGGGGTCTCAAAAAGAAGATGCAGTCATATAATGAGCAAAGCTGGGAGATTTATTTGGGATTTACATGCTCAGTAATGTTTAAGATACCATTATTGGTAGGGAGTCATTGCCTAATACCATCCCTAAAGTGTCTGAGAGCAGGGTGTACCTACTCATCATGCAGACTCAGTGGGAAACTGATCTTTCAGGAGCTTGTTGTGCTTAGATGATAGACAATAAGGAAAGTCCACAAAAGCAATAGAAAGGGAAAAGATACAAAAAAAGAGCCAGGGGAAAAAAAAAAAAACAGTGCAGACCTCCAGGGTAGGTGGCTGTAGTCTGCACCTGTGACTTTCTGGCTGCTCTCCAGGTAATGGATGTGAAGGTGAGGATCAGGTGAGGTCCAGTGGGTCTTGATATAAAAAGTCCACAGGCAGCCCAGGGAAAGGTTTGGGAGTGAGACAGTGAGCAAGAGAAGCTGGGTCACTCAGAGTGATGTTTCTTCAGTTCATCACAGGGGCAATTGATAAATACAGGTCTGGCAAAGGCAGTAAAGGATTAGGGGGAAAAATTCTTCCCTATCCATATAAAAATCTGCAAGTTTCATTGGGATGGGAAGCATGGACACCTCTCTTTCCCACCAAGCTTTTACTCTGTCAAGAGTTTCCTTGTGTCACTTAGTGCTGAAGCTCTAGAGGCAAGTCGACTGCTTTAACAGAAAGTAGGTGCATGGGAATGAGGTGTTAACTCCTTGCACCTCCTGGAGGAGTAATTTACTTCAGCAACAGTAGGGAAAAATCAGCTTCATTCATGAAGGGGGCAACGGGGGAGGAAGGAATGGCTGTTTGTTAATGTTGCCTTAAGCTAAACATTAATGAAGTGCAACACTTAAGAAGCTTGCATGCCTCAATTATGTCCACCCAGCTCACGTTGCCTTTCCAATTATGTAGGTTAAAAAACGAGGTATGTGTGAAGAAACTGCTGCCTGCTCATTACCTCTCTCTGGGAGCAGCAGCTCTGCCTCCCTATCAGGTGTGCTTGCACACACAGGGTTTCAAACAGCAACAGCCAAACGCTGCAAACACACCACGCAGCAGTGGGGATGGGGTTGTGCTGGAAATGGATTTTAAACCAGGGAACTAATGTGTGATGTGAGCAGCAAGCTGGGCTTAGCACCAGAGATCTTGTTCTGCAAACATGGAGGGGAAGCATGGAAAGGCTCAAAACGTTGTCTGGTGGCTGAGGGTGTTGCTTACTGACTGGTGCTGACCTTAAAGGAAGGAAGAAGCAGCCAGATACGTGATTGCATTATGAATGCCAGTGGCACCTTTTGAGTAGGACTCTGCTGCTCCTTCTGCAGAAAGCTCAGGGTTTTTTTCTGTTTCTGGTCATCCTGTTAGGTCCTTCTAATGCAAAACAAAAATCAAATACAGCTCAGAAAAGTCTCCTTTTTATTGCACTAGACACAAGGGAAGCTAGATAATAACTTTGGAAACCAGGAATTGTTTTGTTTACCCAGTCCATTTTTATTATTATCATGAAGTGGGGAGGGAAAAAAAAAAAAAAACAAAAAACAAAAAACAAAACCCAAAACCTGACAGACAAAAATTCCTTCCAAATTGTGCAATAATAACAGAAATAGGTGAACAGAAAAAATAAAAAAGGACATAGAGTAGCAATTCAAATGGTGTAGTATTAAACTTCATTTAAGGAACCAGATTAGAAGTTGACACTACCTCTAAAGACCTCATTATAAGACTGGCTGCTTGTAGAGTGCTGCACAGTTTGAAGGATTAATGATAAATATTACAGCTAGTTCCAGTAATGAAGATGCTCTCTGGGTCCAAGAGTAACTAAGTCAATTGCACCATTTCCCCCTTCTGAAGTCCATTTGAAGGAGACTTGAAAGTTGCTCTGGAAAATGTTATTTTGGTCTTTCCTGAACACAGTTTTACATTTCCACCAGCAAATTAGTGGAGTTTGCCATCCAACAGTACTCTGGCTCTACAAAGACATTTCAAGCATGCAGATCCTAAGACTGAAAATCTGCCCTACAAGGAAACAGTGTACTGCTCAGCAAGTGAGGTTTCCCTGGTGGCTAATGTGTCTTTGGGGCTGCTTTAGATGATTCTTAGAAACAGGATTGGCAAAGAATCCTGTCCCTTTGGTTGTCTGGGCAAGGCAGATCCCGTTCCACCCAGACAGGAGCCCTCAAGTCACTCCTCCCAGAGTTTCTAGAAGCCAGCAGGAAGCAATAGCATTTTGTGGCCATCAAGGTGACCTGGAAGGACTAAGGTCCTTTGGTCATGAGGCCAAAAGACAAGGGCATGGATGTTGGTAGCCAGCAGTGTCACAGCACGTGCTCCCACATGCTAGCAGGCTCTCTCCTCCCCTTTCTGGCTGGGTATCTGCTCCTATACATCTACATGGAACTTGAGCTCTGTCCAAGAAAAATAGGTCTTTTCCAAGTACTCAATCTGTAGCTCTCTCCTGCTAATGCTGTGTCAAGGTGGGAGCACATGGAACAAGTTATGGCAGGGTTAGCCAGGCCGTGAACTTGCAGCACGCCAGCTACTCTGCAGATGAAATACCTGCATGCACAGCTTTGCCCTGCAGTCAACACAACAAAGCTTCCCTCCTCTCTGAAATGTCTCTCAGCGTTTAGGTGGGGTACAGGCCATCAGCCAAGCTTCCAAGGAGCCACAAGCTCCTGCTCCAGCTCCTGGAGTGGGTGCTGGACTCTGAAGAGAGGGTTATGTGTGCAGGGTGCTGGGGTGAGCAGCTCACTGCAGCCATATTATGGAGGAGGCTGCTAGTGAGCAAAGGAGGGATGTGATTTATCCAGGCTGAAAGGGATCCTTTTTGTGACCCCTCCCAAGCCAAAGTACAATAAGCCTCACAGCCCAAAATCCCACCAGATCTTAGTTTTCAACCTTAGTCTCTTGTTCAAATGGACTTAAGATTACCAGCAAGCATCTGCAGTGAGCTCTGAAATGGATGCAAACACAAATTAACTGGAAGAAATTCCTTCTAAGCAGGGTATTTCCTGTACTCCTTTTATTCTGCATGGATCCAAACATTTCACTGGGTTCCTACAAAGTAAACCCAAGACACCTGCCACAGGTTAGGGTACCAAGTCATGTCACATGGCATAAGGCTACTGAAACAAAACCAGAACAAAATATGCATCCCCATCCGTGTACCATATTTACACCAGAACCCTCCCACCCCCTATACATCTCTGTGAACAAGATTTCGTGCTTCAAAAGTTCATAAAAAATATACAATTTACCCAGAACTGCATCTGTCCTGCTCATTGCCTGCCTGGGGCTTTAGACTTCTCTATCTCTATATAAAATACACTAGCCCTGTGAAGTTGCTTTGCTGAGAGCACAGTGGTGATCCTTGCAAGGAAGGGAAGGTCAGGGAGGGGAGGGCATGTGGGGGTGTTACAGTACTGTCCACAGAAGGTAAATTCAGCTTTGCACAAAGCCTGCCTGCTGCAGGGCCCCAAGCCCCTGGGCGATGCTGGGTGACTCTGCAGACAGAGCGCAGAGGGTTCTGTTGTGCCCAGGTCATGTTGGTGAGGCACAGGTCACCAAAGGTGGTGTGAGTGCAGTGTTACAACAAAATGCTTCACTGAGCTCCATCACTGTCACTGAGCCATGGCTATAAAGCCTTGCAGAGTGCCCAGTGCCCAGGCTGCTGCCCAAAAGCAGCCAACCAAGGGGTTTCGGCAGAATATAAAGTTACAAAGGGTCCCTCTTGGCATCTCTCCTCTAGACAGAGCTGGGCTAAATTCACCTTGCCTTACTGACGCAGGATTTACCCTGAGGGGAGGAAAGCAGCAGTATTTAACCAATAGTAATTCTCTCCAGGGAGGTACCAGCTCCTAGGATATTATCCTGTACTTTTCAGTTACCTGTGCCAGAAATTTGTTTAATAAGGAAAGGGTTCGATACTCTTTACCTCTGTTTATAGGCGTTTTCCTCCTGCATAAAATCTTTTTATTTCTGTCTTTACAATAGTTTGGCCTCTGGGTCAGATTCTGCTCTATGTAGCTGTAATTCTAGTCAAGTGGAGCTATACCTGCTGGGTTGATTTACTCAACATTTTGACTACTGAACAGCACTTGAGCCACTAACAAGGTAAAAATACTCCTGCTCTGCAAGCTTGCTGCTAGTTATAAAAATCTGATTATAGTTTGGTCCCAGCTTTGTGAGGGGAGGAAAGAAAAAAAAAAACACACCTGTCACCAGGAATGCTAACACCAGTAATTGAAAATAGAGTTAATATTTCTATAGAATATCAAACCATTCTGAACCTTTTATACATTTTCTGTATGTGAAACTAAACGGATCAGTCGTGTATCAAAACATAGTTTTGGCCTCTCTCATTTCATCTGTAGGAAGACTGCATTTATACCTTGATTGACACAGCAAAAATACTTCTGGTTTAAACAAAGAGTGTGAGGAGACAACGTGCTGCATATTACTGGGGCAAAGGTTTGCATATATAGAGCACAGACAGGCATAGACCCCTGAACATCCTCTCTTGGGTTGGCAAGTAGTTGGATTTGTGGTTTGTTGCAATCACCAAAGAAAAATAGTAATTAAATAAAAGCTTGCTATTGGTAACCAAAAACATTTCTCCTGCTTAGCTCTGTAGCCAGTATTATGTCTACTGGAAATGTGACAGGACTAGTGATGGGAAAATAATACCTATGTGGATAAATTTGTTGCTTCTGAAGCTGAAGGGACAACTGGAGATGCTCTTAGGAAATGCCAATGAAGGAGGATTGAGTCCCTGCTGCAAACCAAATGAATTTAGATGTTTGGTAATTACTGTCCTGTATGACTGTGGAAGATCTGTCTGTGGAGCTGTATTCTAGCTGCACACAAGAGGATGCTCCCCCTTCTGTCCCACTGGCAGCTCCACAGAGGTCCTGATCAGCTGGGAGTTGTGTTTTAAGGAGTGCATCTTAACTTCAGGTAGTGGCAGATTTTTTTCCAGTGGTGTTACTGATGTAAGCTTCAGATTAATTAGGCCACATGTGATGGGCAGGGGCAGAGGGTAGGGCAGGGCATACACTGCTGTTACTGCACACCTGAAAGGGAGGGTCAAAGCCACAAAGCCAGTGCTAGTGTCCAGGGGTAAGCCCTGTCCTGTAGACAGGAGCCTCAGACATCCTCCTGGAGTGTCACACATGTGCAAGGGTCTACATGACCCTTGGCACCAGAGTTTGCTGAGGCCTGGCTGCTTCTAGCTTATAGGTACAGCAGCAGGAAGCTAAACACATGTGCTGCAGTGTCCTGACTTGGGCTCTGAGATGACAGAAAGGTCTTTTAATAAAGTGGAAAAAAAAATTATGTAAAAATAAGGATTTCTCTTCTCATGGCAAGAACAATGCTGGAGATGCAAAAATAAGGATTTCTATTACCATGGCAAGAACAATGCTGGAGATGCCAAGATACTACTGCCTTGCAAGATAAAGTGGCACATGTTCTACACAATAATGTGTACAATGTCTGACGACTCTGGAAATCTGTTCTCAAGCAGATTTCCCAATAAATTAACACAACAAAAATACTTTCATAGAAAACAAAGTCCAAAGGAATTATTCTGTTGTTGTTGTTGTTGTTTTGATTTTAAAGTAAAAGCAAAACTTTCAGGGACTATATTACTTATCTCTCTCTCTCTACATATATAATCTCCTGAATTTTTAATTTTTTTTTAATTTTAAATAAATTTATTCTTGTCTTAGAAAAATAAAAGGAGTAGCCAATTTAGTCAACAGAAAATATCTCACAGACTTAAAAGCATGCCCAGCAAGCATAGCCTTGTAAGACTAAATTAATGGTAAATCAAAGCAATTTGTTACTAAACCAACCTAGCCTGCAATTCACAGTTGATTACTACAAAGTGTGGGTTTAAAATCCTTTTTTCTTCCTTTTGTTTTGTTGCTGTTAGCTTCATTAATTTTTTTTGTTTGTTTGTTTGGGGTTTGGTTTGGTTTTTTTTTTTTTGGCCCATATAAAAATAACATATTGCAACTCAAAAGTGCATTTTTAAAATAAACCATCCACTATTTTTATCAAATAAAATCTTTACACCATTTGGTTTAGTTTGTCTTTTTCTTTTTTTCTTTTTTGTGTTACAGTCAGACAGAACGCTTCACGCGATGACCATGGGAACATCGTCTGAAAATCCAGTGATCATGGGGGCTTCATCGTCCTCATCTCCTGAAAAAACAAACCCAGAGCGCTGTTATGCTGCCCTCAGTGTTTCCTGGGGGGAGGACTACACCAAGCTGGCCACAAAACACCAAGTTGGGAGCAGGTGTTGATCGGTTAGAGGGTAGAAGGGCTCTGCAGAGGGACCTTGACAGGCTGGACAGATGGGCAGAGTCCAACAGGATGGCATTCAACAAATCCAAGTGCCGGGTGCTGCACTTCGGCCACAACAACCCCATGCAGAGCTACAGGCTGGGGTCAGAGTGGCTGGAGAGCAGCCAGGCAGAAAGGGACCTGGGGGTACTGGTTGACAGCCGCCTGAACATGAGCCAGCAGTGTGCCCAGGTGGCCAAGAAGGCCAATGGCATCCTGGCCTGCATCAAGAATAGTGTGGCCAGCAGGAGCAGGGCAGTCGTTGTGCCCCTGTGCTCAGCACTGGTTAGGCTGCACCTCGGATACTGCGTCCAGTTCTGGGCCCCTCAGTTTAAGAAGGACATTGAGATACTTGGAGGTGTCCAGAGAAGGGCAACGAGGCTGGGGAGAGGTCTGGAGCACAGCCGTGTGAGGAGAGGCTGAGGGAGCTGGGGGTGTTTAGCCTGGAGAAGAGGAGGCTCAGGAGTGACCTCATTGCTGTCCACAACTACCTGAAGGGAGGTTGTAGCCAGGTGAGGGTTGGTCTCTTCTCCCAGGCAACCAGCACCAGAACAAGAGGGGAGAGTCTCAAGCTGCACCAGGGGAGGTTTAGGCTGGAGGTGAGGAGAAAATTCTTCACGGAGACAGTTGTTAGCTGTTGGAATGTACTGCCCAGGGAGGTGGTGGAGTCACCATCCCTGGAGGTGTTCAAGAGGGGACTGGATGTGGCACTTGGTGACATGGTTTAGCAGTCATGAGGTCTTGGATGACAGGTTGGACTTGATGATCCTTGAGGTCTTTTCCAACCTTATTGATTCTGTGATTCTGTGATAACCACCCTCCAGGCCACTCTGCTGCAGCCTTGCTCCTGCCTGGTTGTTCTGTCACATGCAGGTTTTGACTCATTTGCATCAGAGGCAGGGGGTTAAGGGAAGCTGCTAAAAACATAGCCTGGGCCAGCTTGGTTAGCTTCAGACAGGATGAAATCAGTAGAGATTTCAATGCCAAATATAGATTCACAGAATGGTTTGGGTTGAAAGGGATCTTAAAGATCATGCAGTTCCAACCCCCCCACCATGGGCAGGGACACCTCCATTAGAACAGGTTGCCCAAGGTGTCATCCAACCTGACCATGAACACCTCCAGGAAGGGGGCATCCAGGATCTCCCTGGGCAACCTCTTTCCAGTATCTCACCAACACGGCCAAAAGCATGATAGAGAAGTTAGGTCTTGTGCTGATTTCACATCCTTAAGACTGTCCTGCATGAGACCAAGGGTCACTCACTCACCTAAGTCATCTCCTGAGGAGAATATGGCCGAGCCCAGGCGGGAGCTGTAGTGGCTGTTGGCAAAGGCAGTGAAGCTGTTCTGCAGCCGCCTGTGCCTCATGTACAGCAGCACGAAGCCAATCCCCAGGGTCACCAGCAGCAGGAACAGCACTGGCACCACGATGGCAGCAACGTCTGTAGATCTACCACTTCTTGCTGCAGAGGAGTCTTCTCCTAAGAGGAGGGAGGGAAGGAAGTGTATTCAGCACTGGGGAGGCCACACTTCAAATACTGGGCTCAGTTTTGGGCTCCACACTATAAGAAGGACATCGAGGTGCTGAAGGTGTCCAGAGAAGGGCAACAAAACTGGTGAAGGGTCTGGAGAAAAGGACTGGTGAGGAGCAGCTGAGGGAACTGGGGTGGGTTAGTCTGGAGAAGTGGAGGCTGAGGGGAGACCTCACTGCTCTCTACAACTCCCTAAAATGAGGTTGGAGTGAGGTGGGGATTGGTCTCTTCTGCCTAGTACCAGGTGATGGGATGAGAGAAAACAGCCTGGAATTGTGCCAGGGGAGGGTTAGGTTGGATATTAGGAAAAATTTTTTGCAAGAGTGGTCAGGGATTGGAACAGGCTGCTCAGGGAGGTGGTGGAGTCAAGAAACATGTGGTCATAGCACTCTGGGACATGGTTTAATGGCCACGGTGGTGTTAGGTCAATGGTTGGACTGGATGATCTTAGAGGTCTTTTCCAACCAAAACAATTCTGTGATTCCGTAAGTGCTATTTGCAACCAACAGCATATTTCTGTAGTGAGTTTGTGAGGCTTTCATTAGCTTCTGATAAGGAAGATGGGGGAAAATGCCAGGGACTTACCAGTTCCTAGTTCATCATAGAGAAGCGTGGCTGGCTCACCACACATCTGCCCGCTGTACAGGCACCTGGCCTGAACAGTGAATGAGTAGTTGTGACCTATCTTCAGGTTGGAAACTTTGAAGAAGTTTTCTGTGGTGTTCCCAAGATAAGCTGTGATGTTCATCAAGCTGTCAAACATGTGAATCTCGTAGCCCTGAGAGTTGTGAAAACAAAGACACAACCCCCAAATCACTCAGCTGCAGAGGTCAGGTTTGATTCTTCTGACAGGGCTTTGAAACTTGTTTCTCCTCCTGCATGTAGGTCTGGTGATGTGTTGGGCTATCAGCCAGGAGAAAGCAGTATGAAGCCTCTTGCAGGCATCCCTGTGAACATGCATTTCCCTTGGCCAGTTCAGAGAGAAGATTTTGGCCTGTCTGGTTGACTCTGTTCCTAGCATCCACCCATGACCACTAAGAGCACAGAGTCCAGTACCAGTGATGGCTTTCTGGGGAGAGTTTGCTACCTGCCCAGGCCCTGAGAGAGAACATATCTCACATTTTCTATCAAAGTCTAAACAATGACAATTCTCAGATGCTATTTATGTGCTTCCCAGCACAGCAGTGCAGTGTCCCATTCCCCAGCCTTTCACATGTGTGACAGTTGACCTTTTCCTGGAGGATAATTGTGTTCCTAACAGGTGACCGATTGGATCTGTTAGCTTTAGTGCCTTAGGTGTGACAGGAATTGAAGTGAGCTCTACACAGAGGGCTGCTCAAGGACACATAGGGGAGCAGAGTGTACTCGGTGTGTTTGAAGGTGTCTGTGAAAGGAGCCTTACAGTGACCTTGCAGCCTGAACCACTGCCTGTAGGGATGGGGCAGGGAGCACAACTTACCCGGCTTTCATTGAAATTACTTTCTTTTAATGCCAAACTCTTCCAAAAAAGCAGAATGTGGTCATTTTCTGTTATGATTTTTAAGGCATCTGGTGCAGACAGTGGAACTGCAAACAAGGACAAAAAGGGCAGGTTTTGAACAATGGTGGCACTCTTCTTATGCAATGGGGGCACTTCTGAAACAGCACTTTTTGAGTCATCAGCACAGTACTCTACTTAGGGCAGGGCTGTACTGGAGGAGAGGATATTGTGTCATGGAGCTGGTAGGAGTTTTTCAGTGGGTTTTTATAGTAGGAGCATAATGGTCCTTCATGGTGTGACTACACAGCCAGCCAACCAGGTGTCTTACTCATCTCCATCTAGGCAGGAGAAAAACTCCCCAGCTATCATTTGAGAGGTTTCCTCTCCGCTGCTGCTCTTTGGGGGTTTAATTGCCTTCCCAGGGACCTGCAGGGAGGCCTCTCAGAAATTGGCTTTGGCTGTGGGAGAGGACTAAGCAATGCAGAAATACTACAGCAGCCTCCAGCCAGCAGAGGGGTGGGATGCGAGGTGTGTTGGACGGATGCTGGATTCCCTCTAGTGGACACTGCTGCAAGGACCGGCCCCAGCACCCACCTCACAGTCCTGCTTCCTTTACCTGTGTTGATCTTCATGCTGGATTCTTTGCTCATATTTCCCAGCTGAACAATCACATGGTATTTGCCTCCCGGTTCCAGTTTCTTAATGGTGTACTCCACTGTGCTGTTCCGGGTTTTCACTTTGTAGATTTTATCTGTTTTTCTTACTAAATCTTTAACTGCAACAGCATATAACTGGAGGGGGGAAGGAAAGGCACAGAGTGAAAGCCCTGACCTTCCTGCAGACTCGTGCTAGTAATCTCATACAATGGCAGGGCATGAGATGTGAGGGAACAAAACTGGAGTTAAACCATGCCTGCACTCTGCAGAAAGCCTGGGAAGTAAGAATTCAAGCCCAGCTGGATCCCTGCCCGAGATCAGTATTTACAGATACAGCAAATGCAGTTACTGGAACAGACGAGGGCAGGAGGGAAATCACTCAGGTTGTGTTTCTCAATGAATCACAAGGATGCAATGCAAACTCCTGCCCTGTCAAAGTTTCCAGTTTTGCTGGGAAGATTTATACCTTTAAATTTTTGCCATTAAAGTCTCTGGACCAGGCTAGAAGCAGAATGCTTGCTGAGAAAATGACTCTCCTTCAATGGAGCGAGACCTGACTGAACGCCAGTGCGCCAGAAAACAGAACCCAGCTTTGTTGGGGCTGCATGGGCACGGCTGGAGAGGGAGGCAGAGCCTGCAGCCCAGCTGGCCCAACGCCTGTCCTGTTGGCACTGGCCAGCTCGGACTCCAGGGCAAAGCCAAAGCCCAGAAAAGCATTTTAGCACATGCCCAAGTTTGCTTCCAGGCTCAGCCAGCAACAGATGTCCCAGACCTTGACTCTTTTTAAACACAGTCTGAACATTACAGGCCTGAACTAATGGAAGAGGAAACGCAAGGCTCAGAGGTGTCAGTATCTGGAGGACGACTGTTTAGATGGAGAGCAGACTCGATCCCAGGCTCCGTTCTCCATCAGCAGCAGGCAAGGGCTCTATCTTGGGGCCAGGGTTTTGCATGCAGAGGGGCAGGGGAAGGCACTGTGAGGTATTACCATGTCCTGGTCAGGTGAGTCGTAGGGCGATTCCCACTTAACGACGGCGAATGTCTTTCCGGTGTGCACCGAGTGGAGGTGCCGAGGGGGAAGGCGGTTGTCAGGGATCATCTTCACCACAACGTAGTCAGACGGTGGCCCTTGGTAGGGAGACATCACACGGACCTTGAAGGGATGACACAGCAGTTAAGCCTGTGCCTGCACCCTTCAGTACCAAACTAGGGCCCACAGTGCACGTAGCAGGGGAAAGGGAAAAGGAACCTACCAGAAACAGGTACTGCTCGTCCCTCTGCACGAGCACAGTGATGTTGTGGGAGGTCGTGGTGGCGTTGTGAGGGCTCCTGTACAGCTCTAGGAAGGATGTTGCATAGAAGATGCCATAGACCTATGGAGGAAGAGCAAAACAGGGACAATGCAGAGTTTGGCACAGCCCAGAGCATCCACCTAAACCTTCACTGGCTGTCGTGTTATGGGGACAGGACACAAAGACCCTTTCTCCTGTGGGCACTCTCTCCTGCCCAAGTTCAGGTTCACTCTACCCACTCACTGCTGCTCTCCCCACCCTAAAGTCCTGGGCTAAGCTCTGGCAACACAGCAGTCAGCTGAAAGACCACCAGAGCATCATGCTCTCTGTATTTCAGCCACTGGAGCACAGGCTAAAACAAATAGACAATGAGAAGGTTTTCCTTGCTTCTATTTAAGGGGCAGTAGCTGCTTTCCTTTCTTTTTTGAGCATAACATTTTCAGGGCCTCTCAGTTAAATCCCTACAAATAATCCTGATTTAAGACTTTCCTTGTGTTTAGAGGCTCAGAGCTAGACCCCATCCTAGCTGCTGAGAACAGAGAGTTGGTGCCTTACGACATTCCTCGGTCCCGTCCAGCTGCATTCCACCGCGGTCTGGTTGACGGCCTTGGCTTTGAGACTTGGTGATGCAGGTCTTGTCCCACTGGTCACCACATGTGCAAAAGACAGAGGGCTGTCACCCAGCTCTGTCTTAGCCCAAGCAGAAATTTCATAGGGGGTGTGTGCTGTCAAATTTGTCACTGAGCAAGAAGAGAAACGTGCACTATTAGATGAGGCGAAGTCCTGCCAAGGCAGGGTGAGAGCACTACAAAATGGTCAGCAGCATCAAGCAATCCTAGATAGGAGCCTGCCTCTCTTGGTTTGTGTTTGGTTTCATTTTGAGTAATTTCCTTCATACAGAAGCATTCTGCTATCTAACCTAGCCTGTGCTCTCCTGTGCCAGGACACCTTCCTGTATCTAGACTGTGCACACTAGTGATTTTTCCAAACAAGAAAGTAATCTGATTAATAGGGACATGTTCTGCATACAAGCCCAAGAAACTGTTGACCTTTTGCAGAGTAGATAAGGAACCACAAACAAAATCCTGTGTGATGAAAAAAGGCTACTGCAGCTCTGGGGGATAAAACCCAAATCCTCTTGAAATCTCCAGGTTCTAAGAAGAGAGGCCAAGGATTTGCTGGTTTGTCCTCTCAAGATTTACTCTTTCCTAAACAGAAACTACCAGTTTCAGAGAAAGAGGAGGAAAAAAAATATCCTATGGCCTTCCATAAACCCTTCTGTTTGGGGCTGACTTAGAGCAGAATTTGACACTTAGCACAGAATTTACCTTTTTGGATGGACTTTTCTCCTTCTATGATCAGAGTCCTTTTTTCCTGCCTGTGTGTATCAAATGTCCAGTAGATGTTCACAACGTAACCGCTGACCTGTCAAGCAGCAAGGGCACCACAATGCAAACTCTCAGTTCAGCTGGTTTTGAATGCATGGAAAGAGTCACTGCTGAAAGCCTTGGCATTGTGTTTTCCATCCTAATTAAGAGAGCTGGGGTGGTTTATGAGTAATAAATGATTTGGCAGGAATTAAGTAGTTTCAAGAAGTAATTGCAATACTTAAATAGGTGACAGGTTATCCCACCCAGTATTAACCATTTACCCAATGCAAGCCTGCTTTTTAAATGTGTTTTAATGCCAGGAGTAAAGGTAAAACTGTTACCTTGATATTAGTAGTCATTTTTAGGCTGAAACTTATGGAGTCCTCGCTGTATCTCTCAATGTGTATGACAGGGGGAGGAATGACTGGAAGGAAAAAGAAAAGTAGTTGTTAGTGCAGCACAGAGAAATATTTAGTCAGAGGGGACAGATGAACAGGCTTTCATTATGGCAACCATCTCTCAGACCAGGAATAATCCATCCTTCCAGCCCCAACCTTGCCTGTCTCCACATCCCTCAGAGAAGGCACTGACATGCCTCTGTACCTCCATCATTTTTCAGTCAACCACCCAAAACCTGCCTTATCTGTGCCTTGCTACGCACAGGCTGGAAGCAGAGAGGTTAGGGAACAGGTATTTTACTTCTGAACTCAGTGGGACAAGCCCACACCCCAGTTAACAGCTTCTGGCCTTCTGATGAACTGGTGAAGGAGGTCAGAAGCTCTTGGTGGGGCTAGCTGCCAAATGCTCATGCAAAACATGAGGGGAAAGTTATGATGGCTCTTTCTACTTCTGTTTTTCTGAGCATGGGGTACTCTTGTACTTCCTATTATCTGAATCCTGCAATTCTGGTAGCATGGTGTTTTCTTTCATTCACCACAGGGAGGATGCCCTTTTATCTAGCAGACTATTTTGACATCAGAACACAAGTTTGGAAGAAAAACTTGGCATAAATATAAATGACTTCAAATGGCTTTTCCAGAAATAGTCTGGAAAGAAACTAATTACTGTGTTGTTTGAATTTATCTACTATCAGACTGTAATACTATGATAGTAGCTGGGAGCTAGAATGGTCTTGTAGTGTTTTAACCTACATGAGATGCAGAAACCATCATTGGGATGGGAGAATCACAGAGGGAGAAGAATGAAGAAGCAGCCTTTCAGCCAGAGACAGCAAAGAAGTTAATGGTAGCACATCTTGCCTACTTGAAGGTGGGATCTAGCCTACATGAGTCAGAAGGAGTCCACCTGCAGTCTAGGAGAAAGGGACACATTCTGAACAGGATTCTTGCCCATTTCCAGGGCAGTACATCCACCCAATGTGCTGCAGAGCTCAGAGGAAGAGTCAGAGACCCATTCAGACTTGCCACTGAGCCTTGAGGTAGCCCAAGTTAAGCGAAACAGTCCAGCCAAGGTGTTAAATTGTGTAAAATGCTCAGCAGGGAAGAATAAAGGACAAGGAGGTGGTTATGCATGCTGAAGCTAACACTTCAGGCACATATTCTGCCTTTTTGCTCTGTTGTTCAAGTTGACTGAAACAGCAAGATTTACCTTTGCCTTTTATGGTGGTTATGGATTTGGAATCACTCCAATTTCCCACTCCTCGACTAGTTACCGCAGCAACCTTTTCAAAGAAGAAGGTTGGTTAACATGAGCCAACATTGTATAATGCAAACAGAGAGAAGGAGGTTAGAGCAAGGTTATGGATGTGGCAGAGCTCTTGGGAAAAGGACTTTGAAGCAAACAATAGCTTAATTACTTGGCAATAAAATGCTTATTACAGAGATAAAGCAGACTACTTTAAGTCAATTAAAGGAACCTAAGAGGAGGGTGGTGTGTCCTCTTTGCAGATAACTGCTCTCTCATGAGATCTTTATGAGGGGTCCATCAAGATAAGGAGCTTTGGACCCTATTTGCCATAGCATAGGTAAGAACCATGCCAGTGAAGCCCATGCACTGAATCCAGTTCTAAAGATTTAATCAGGAGGGGATTAGTACAGGAAGGAATACCATGGAAAGAAGGACTTGCTCCAACTGACTGTGAGAATAACAGTGATTCCTGGGGAGTGGGGGACTGCTATCCCTCCTCCCCCAAGAACCCATGCTCATGCAGCACAGGGAGGATGGACAATGGCACAGCATATACTTCCCAGGGCTCACTGTACAGTCTTTCATTTCCTGTTCTTATTACTTCTGTCTATAATTACCCAGCCTCTCCCATATGCATACATTCCCCACAGGCAGATCTGCTTCTTTTCCCAGTGCCACAGTAAGGACCAAATTTATCTCTGGCCTAGATCCAGTGCAATTGCAGTGACATTGGACTGGGCAATTAGCAGTGCAGATTTCTTAATACAGCCTGGCCTTCTGGGAGAAGGAGCAAATCAAGGGCCTTAATTCAAAGCCTCGAAACCATGTATGTTAGCAGAGCAAATGCCAAGCCCCCGTTGTGGGTTGCCAGTAAAGGGCAGGATTTTAACAACATAATTTCTTAGCAAGTACTTGACAGTGCAGGGCTTATATCAATTAGTGAACAGTGATGGGAGCATGCACAGACACAGCTCTGAAAATACTCACCCTAACTGTGTACAGGGTGTTGACCTGCAAGTTCTCGATCTCGGTGTAGTTCCTGGTGGTTCTAAGGGATGACCACTCCTTGGAGCCACTCCTGCTGTATTCCACCTAGGAGCACCAAAACGAGGAATGAAAGCTCCACAGTCAACAAGCTTACAGGTGTCTCCATGTCAAAATGTCAGTAGAAAGAAGTGTGAAAGCTTAGAAAGACAAATGAAATTATGAGCTTGAGGGCCACATCACTACCAACAGCCCTACAGTGTTTCTTCTCCCAACTTTCTCAATGCTCTCAGCAGATTTCCTGTACACAAAATGCCCTGTTTGTGGCCTGCACCCCTATGCAGAGAGAGCTGTGTTCAGCCAGACCAGTCTGTGCTGCAGCCTTCCCTGTCCCACCACCAACCTGGACCAGTCCCAACTGGGCAGCAGGACTCACAATAAATTCCCGTATGAGGCCGTGGGCATTCATGGGGGGACTCCAGCAGCCCATCACCACTCCTTCAGCTTCTTTCTTCAGGGACAGCTGAAGGTTAAGGGGAGCATCTGGTACTAGGAAGAGAAACAGAGATGTTAGTCATATGTGTGTGTCTGGATCACACAGGGGAAGCAGGGTCTCCCTGAAAGGTAGGGACAGTGAGGGAATGGCCAGGTAATCTGGCTCATGGGAGATGTCTCACTCCTGCAGTTGTGTCCCAAGTTCCTTTCTTCCCTGAAATGGGAATCTCTTCATGATGTGAAGCTGGAATTTCACTAAGCTCTTTGCTTTATGTTGCACCCCTTTCTGAGCCTGACTTCCACTCCGTAGCTAGAAAGATCTTGCTCCTAGCATGCAGTACTGACAGCCCCACGGGATCCTCACTGCACTGTAAGAAGAGATGAACTTCCCAGTGATATTAAACCACTAAGTCAGGGGCAAGGAAGAGGGCAGATTGATGACTCAGTGCAGACTGACTTTAGGCAGGGAGCCCCCAGCCCTTTTTCACAGTCACAATTCCCAGGCCTGTGGAAAGACTCCTTTTGTTCATAACAGGGATCTACTTTCTGAGCTGGAGTGGAGTGCATTAGGTGACTGATAGGACTGTGCAGGTCTGCTTACGTCCTTCGGGTGTCCGCAGGGTGATGAAGTCATTGGTGTTGTAGATTCTGCTGAGGCACTGCACTTGGACTTTCACCTGATAGGTGGAGTCAGGCTTGAGGACTTTCAAAATGCTGTTGGTTTTGTTGCTGTGGGTTTCCAACACCTTCCAAATGCTTTCACCGACCAACCTGCATGGGAGAGTCCCAGCCCTCCAGTCAGGAGGTGAAACCATCTACTGCATGTTAAGAGCTTGCTGCTCAGTTTTCAGTAAAGCCACACCAAGGGCTTGAAAAGATGCTCTTTGACAGCCTGAACTAAACATAGCTTAGTGACTGTCCTCTGAGGTTTTCTGTAACTGCTGTGCTCTAATTTCTTCTTGACTTTGTTCTCATTGTTAGCCATCCCACAAAGAGAAGACCCGAGTGGAAAAATACCCCAAATATAGCCACATTACTGACTGAGTAAACAACCAGGGAGGAAACAAACAAAGCTTTTCACAAATGCCCCCTAGTTACAGCTATTTTGGATCTCCATTTTACCAAGCACTAGGAGATTTTTCCAAGCAGAACTGGGTTGTACAGCTCTCAGTCTTTCAGGCCTGGCTCTGTATGGTGCTTTGCTATAAATGCAGGCACACTGATGCCTGTGCTTGTGCCCTTCCTACCCTTTGCTTGATACAAATAAGCAATGGGTCATGCAATAGACATGTACAGGGTACCTGTAATAGACATTGTAGACACAGGAGGTTGAAGACATTCTTTTTGGGCGAGCCCATGTCAGAGTGACATCACCAGAGAAATCAGCAGTCCACTGGAGGTTCTGGACTTTGTACACGATGGTGTCATCTAAGCAGGCAATGGGGAAAGTTATTCTACTGGAAAGAAACAAACCCTTTGCCCAGAACAGAAACAGAAGCTATGCTCATGGCACAAACAACCTGTAGAGGTAGAAAGTATGACTGGAGTATGTGAACCATTCAAATCAGATGTGTAATGTAGGTGGGTGTAGAAGAGCAGGCTCATCAGAAGGCAGTTTGGAGCCCTGGTGCTCTTGGTTCTCCCTAGAATGTCTTGATTGTCTTTATTCCTCATCCTGCAAGCAAGCCCTTTCCCTTACAGAAAGATAAAGTGTGGCTGCTGATGGAATACTTTTAAACATCATTTTGGAAGTGCATTAATGAAGGCTGATCAGTGCAAACCAAGTCACTCTTCTATTTTTTGCACTGAATCTGTGCTGCACTGTAAGCCACTCAGGGCCTTTTTGCAGTTTTCCTTATCGCATCTTGTGTGCAGCAGAAGGATCCAGGCAAAAGCTGGTAATTAAGCAGCAGTCTGGGGATTGCCTTGACATGAGCTCTGCAGCTGAATCTGCCATCTGACCTTGGGGAAGGCGTTTAGGGGACAACACACCATGAAGTCCAGCACTGGCAGTGAGGGGGACTGGAGGTGTTTACTTGAAATGGCTCAAATCCATGCCCTGTTCCTGCTAGAGCATGCCTTGCTCTCTTCCTTTGGGGATTGCATGTCGGAGCCCACATCCAAGTGCTGTGGCCTGGCCCTGCAAAGGTGGTCAGCTTCATTCCCAGCGCTGTACAGAAACCAAGTGGAGTGAAGCCAAACTGCTGCTGCTTCACTTTCCCTACCCAACTGGAAAATGAAACCCAGCAGGCACACAGGTCCATGGACTGGCACGGCAGAACAAGCTGTCCAAGGGAAATGAGATGGTTTCCCCTTGGCTTAGCAGCTGAGCTGTGAATCTTGGCAGCTCCTTCCCCCTTCCCTGAACCTGCTAGCTTGTCCCAATCAATACTTAATTAAAGAACTACACCCTGATTGATGCTCAAACCCCCAAGCAGTTCAGCAGGCACACGGCTGAACCTCGTGGCTGGCCAGAGGCAGTGATTGATTGCTGTTATCTGCCCAGGGCGGGCTGCTGCCTGCCTCCTGCCAGCCTCCAAAGGCCAGTGTGGGAGGGCCAGGGATGGCAGCACGACACGTGCTATGGCTCCCAGGGTCACCTTGCAAAGGCGAGCAGAGCTGGAGGTTGTTACTTCACTCGTGGGCCACAGAAAATGAGACATTTTTGCTCCTGTTGTTTTGATGTGTCTGAGGCTGCACGGAGACAAATTGTTAGTGTGTTAGGGAAGCTTGTCCCAGCTGATTACACATGGGTGAGGAGGTACCTTGGACAACTGAACAGAGGCAGATACATCTAGGATGTTGTGAATGAAAGGTCATGTACTCAGGACAGCACGTCTGTGTGCTAATCACACAAATCAGGGCATGAGAAATGGGAGAGGGCTGCTGCTTACCAGTACAGTTACTCTCATCACTGCTGTCCGAGCAGTCCAGGTATCCATCACAACGCTCTGTCAGCAGGATGCAGGCCTCTCCATCCTCACATTTATAACCATTAGGGCATGACAGGGTGCTGTGCGTAGCTGAAGTGTCAGAAATGGGAGAATGGCTTTAGAGCTCAAGGCAGGAAAGTTCCCTCACCAGCACTGGGCTGCTAGCAGTGCCAGTGCTACTTCAGAAGATGCCTTGGTAGCTCCATGACGGGGATGGAACTCAGGCAGAGCATGTCAGTGATAGGGCTGTCTAGTTCTGGGTGCATCCTCTGGTGTGGTGGCATCAGAAGAACCTGGAGCTTATCCCACAGAAAACAACAAACGGACTTCTGATGGGAATGGCACCGATTGTTGGGGCTTTGTGTTTCTGTTTTACTGTAATGCTGCACTTACTGCAAGGGTTTCACCAGCAGTGAAACTCTTCAGTGTCTCCCCTGTCATCACAAACGGCTTCCAAAAGGAAGGAGCCCAGCACATGCTTTCCCTTGCCCACGCTTACGGCAGTTCCTCTCGTCCGTGCCGTCCTTGCAGTCCCGCAGCCCGTCGCAGCGCTTCCAGTTGGGGATGCACTTGTGCAGCTGCTGGCACTCGAACTCGAACCTGCTGCAGCGTCCCGGCAGTGCTGGGGAGGTGGCTGTGGCGTTGGGTCCTGTGCACAGCAGCAAGTGAGGAAACCAACCATGGCACAGCCAGGCTGCCCCCGCCACCAGCAAGGACTAAAACCTGTCCCCAGGTCCCAACTCCACTAGATGGCAATCTCTTCCCATCCAGCAGGTGGATGGCGTCTGCTGGGATGAGCCTAAGCCATCCTCTCTCCTGACTGCAGAGGGCTGGAAAAGCAACTGGTTTGCAGCAGATGTCCTCCTCCGGCCCAGAGCTCCACAAGCCTTAGCAAGGACCACAGTGAGAACAAACCCTCTTTGACCTTCAGCATAGGCGTGGGTTGGAAACCCACTCTGCTGCCCTGCTCTCCATGACCCAATACAGTCTGAGATGTGACATTTAAGCAAGGATCTGCTGCAGCAGTAAATTCATGCCACATGTGAAGCTGGAGCAGTGTCCTAGCAGGTGGCAGAGGGTCTGACTCAAGGGAGAGAGGAGGGCTTTTACACAACGGTGTAATTTAGCCCTGTAATCTGGGGACACTCTGAGACTGAGAGGCTGACAGACCTTGCAGACGTGACCCCAAAAAAGCTGGTGAGGGACTTTTTAGGTTGTCAGGTAATGATAGGACTAGGGGGAATGGAACAAAAAAAGAAATGGATAGATTCAGATTGGATGTTAGGAGGAAATTCTTCACTATGAGGGTGTTGAGACACTGAAACAGGTTGCCCAGGGAGGTGGTGGAAGCCTCATCCCTGGAGGTTTTTGCAGCCAGGCTGGATGTGGCTGTGAGCAAACAGATCTAGTGTGAGGCGTCCCTGCCCATGGCAGGGGGGTTGGAACTGGATGATCCTTGATTCCATGGATTCCAACCCTAACAATTCTATGATTCCATGATCCCAAAGAAATAGGGAAGGGGTGAGGAAGAGAAAAAACTTACGTGCAGTAGGGCAGACTTCCTCGTCAGAGCCATCAGTGCAGTCCTTGTAGCCATCACAGACCCAGCTGTTCATGATGCAGGCACCGCTGTTGCAACGGAAGTGATTGGGCAAACAGGTTGGTGGGGTCGAGGTAGTAATAGGATGAACTGGAGAACCTAAAAGTACAACATTGAGAGCTGATCTGAGTGGCCTGCTCTGCTGCACCTGCTCCCAACTGTGCTCTTCCCAGCAGAACGAGAGTCACTGTCAGCGGAGGGAAGTGGGAAGCAGGTAAAGCATTACAGGCCCAATGCTTTCACCTGTGTGCTATCTGCACAGCTCCTAATCAGGATTTCCAAAAACACAGAGTAAAGAGATGCATGAAAGTGCACACAGCTCATTCATGGGTAGAATCTGGAGTCACAGAGGCTGGAACAGGCAGCAGATGCTGAGAGCAGTCCTTTTGTGTGGCACCACCCAGCCTTGGCTAGGGCTCCCTTGAGCAGAGCAGCCTGCCCTGTGCCCTTACCCTCGCAGTCCTTCTCATCAGACCAGTCCCCACAGTCGTTCTCCTCGTCGCACTTCCACCGGTTGGGGATGCAGTGCCCATTCCCACACTGGAACTGGTAGTACCGGGAGCAGTTCGGGGCCTCTGTCGGGTTTTCTGACAAGGACAGGAGAGCCCTGTGAGCCCCAGTGTTATCTCACCAGTCTTCAACACAGCTGAGGCATGGGAGTGTCTCAGGGTAGGCTACAGCTAGCCCAGACAGCATCACTCTATTTGCCTGAGCAGCACAGGCAGGGTCCTTCCCTCTTATCTTCAGCATCCCCACTCCTTACAGCCCTTTCTAGCCTGTGCCCACCACTATTATTATGTCTATGTGCTTGGTGCTTCATGGCCTGATACTGCCTATGATCTCAGAACCAGAGCAAAATTACAGAATCACAGAATTAACCAGGTTGGAAAAGACCTTTGAGATCATCAAGTCCAACACCATTCATTCAAATTCAGACAGAGCATGGCAGAAATGGAGAAGCAAACCCTGCAACTCTGAAATGAAGACAGAGCTGCTTCGTCTGGCTAGGTACAGCTCCTGCAGCTACCCAGGGAACAGCAGTAAATATTGAGTTTGGCTGCAAACTGCCTGTCTGCTTTAAGCTGGGAATCTGTGGAGTAAATATGGTCACATATGACTTAGTCAAGCACAGTATGTGCCAGCTGTATCGGATTGTTCCTTGTGCTTTAGTTAACCTACCTGCAGCACGAGGAAAATGCTACTGGTCTCCATGTAAGACACCCTGCAATGTGCAAGCAGAATGCTACACACACACACACGAGTGTGCTCTGTGCTCCTGAAATTCAAAGGAGGCTGGAGCTATGCTGACAAGGGACCTTGAGGTACTGCTCACCACAGTTAGCTTCGTCAGAGTAATCTCCACAGTCATCCATCCCATCGCACTTCCACACCAGGCTGATGCACACACCATTCTGGCACTGGAAGCTGAACTGGTCACAGGTCCGGTGGAACTCGGGGTCCTGGGCTGCAGGGCAGCACAGGGAGACATCAGAGATTTAGTGAAAAGAGCAAAGGTTTGAGGGAAGCTTATCACTGAGGAGGAAGGAAGCAGAACTCTCAGAGGCAATCATGGGTTTGTAAACAGAGCACTACAGCTCAGAGCCACCTTTTAGGAGATTTGGCAGCTTTCTAATACCCAGGCACATGCATTCTCCTCTCTGTGCCTCTGGTTTCATGCTCCATCCAACCCTCCTCTCACCAAGATGCCCAGGATCACACTTACAGCAGCCAGCATAGTTGGCATCTTCATCTGATCCATCTCGACACTGGATGATGCCATCGCACACCATGGAGTGGAACAAGCACTGCTGCCGGTTCTTGCACACGAAATCCATGTAGCGGGTACACAGGGGTTCTGGAGAGATGGGGGGTGAGGAGGAGAGGGGATGGCACCCCTGCTGTCCTTGGCAGCAGGAATGTCACTGTGATCTGCACAGACTTGAGTGCACCAGCTGGATTTGAGGAAGTTACAGAAAGTTCCCAACACAAATCGCTTGAGCTCTGTCCCTACACAAGTTGCCCTCCTCAGGTAACACACTGGGGTGCAATGTGGGTTGGCACAGATGTCAGAAAGGGTTTGGTCACCTCCCTGAATACAGCTCCTGACAGCACACCCTTCCCACCCTCACAGCCCTGCCTACTGCACCTTTTGCTGACATCCGCAGGCCAGCTGATTTCCCAGGGGGCTCAGGAATGCTAACTAAGGCTTTCCCATTATCCTAGCAGAGCATTTCTCCCAGTGAGACAGAGACAGGCTTGGCAGACCATGAAGGCTGTCAGCCCTCACTTGCCAGGGCTTCACCAGCTCCCCATGGCCCCAGGACTCACCACAGTGCTGCTCATCAGAGGCGTCGGAGCAGTCGTTGATGCCGTCGCAGTGCTTGCTGGTTGGGATGCAGGTGCCATTGGGGCACTGGAAGCCATTGCACTTCTTTTCTGAAATTCAGAATTGAAAGGATGTTTTGTGGGTTGGTTTTTTGGTTTTGTTGTTTTTTTTTTTTTTTTTAATCTGCCTTTTATCAGGCTACAAAAACCACCATGGCACAGCCCCAGGTGCCTTCTCCCTGTGTCTGCCTGCTTTTGGGGACTTACAGGAAGGCTGGGGAAAGACTGCTTAGAAGGGCTTGGAGGGATAGGACAAGGGGCAATGGTTTGAAACTAGAGCAGGGGAGATTTAGGTTGGACATTAGAAGGACTTCTTCATAATGAGAGTGGTGAAATACTAGAACAAGCTGCCCAGGGATGTGGTTGAGGCTCTGTTCCTAGAGATGTTCAAGATCAACCTGGATGTGGCCCTGGGCAGCCTGCTGTAGTTGGAGGTGTCCCCGCTGCCTGCAGGGGCTTGGATAAGATGAGCTTTGAGAGTCCTTTCCAACCCAACGCAACCTGTGAATCATCCCCGAGTGTCTGCTGCAGGTTCACCTCAGTGAGTCTGCAGGAATCCCTCCCGCCCCGTGGCACGTTACCGCAGTTGGCAGGGTCCTCGTCGGAGCCATCCTGGCAGTCGGTGTCGCCGTCGCAGGCCCAGCGCTGCGGGATGCAGTGGCCGTTGTGGCACTGGAAGCTGGAGGCTTCACAGGTGTGATATACTGCTGAAACCAGAGCCAGGGGCACCGTCTGAGCCTGGGCACCACCGCCTCCTACTCACTGTGCTACGCCTCAAGCCGGGCCCTGCTGCTGCACACCCACACCAAGGACTGCACAGCATGGCAGGGTCCAGCTCCAGAGCATCCCAAGGGCTCAGGCAAGAGGTCGCTGGGGTCCAGGCTCTCCCTGGGTCTTTGCCTCTGCGTGCCATGCTTGCTTACAAACTTGCTGTGCCTCAGTGATGGCTTTTGGAGGCCAGTCAAGACCTCCTGAAGCTCTCTCAAAGGCAGGAGGCATTTTGCCTTCAATCTCAGCCCCTGGTGCGTGAGAGCAAAGGTGATAGTGGCAGCACCTTGCCAGAAATGGCAAGAAATGTCACAGCCAGCAAGCAAGTCCTGGCAGAGCATCGGAGCGCCCTGTGCAGGGCAGGAAAGACTCAGGGACAGCCTTCAATTAACGCAAGCAAGGCTGTTCTGTGTGGCCAACACGTATCAGAAATACAATTCCCCTTGGCTTTCCAAGGCAGTAGGGCCCTGCCTTTCCTTAAGCTCCTGTCAAGGAACTCTCTGCCTGTGGGATATCTTGGTTGAAGCCTAGTCTGTGTTGTCACTTTCCAGACAAACACTGCTCTTCAAGCAGGAGAGCACTCATCGCTCCCGAGCTGAAAAGCAATGTTCAACTTAATTAAATTGCCTGCCACGGAATTTTAGGTCGGAGAGTGACATGCACTTGCAGATATTTCAAAAGAGCAGAATCTGGTGGCAGTAATATTCTATTAGGTATTCAGCATGAAATGTAATTATTTTAGATAAGAGCAATAATTGCAGCCGGTGAAGTCAAATGAAATGTTTCTCAAATAATTGTGATCCTCTTAGATAATTTCAGCTTTCGGCTTTACAAACCTGATAGGGCTTTTTTTTTTTTCTTCTTCAAGTAGTTTCCTTTCCTGAGTAATTCTCTCTCTGGAGAAACTCATATGAGAGATAAGTGATACCAATAGAAATTAAACCTTCTCCTAGAGCCACGCGCTCGGAATACTAACGACCAGGATCACCAACCCTGTGTGTGCTCAAGGCACAGCAAATGCCACAGGGGGTGAGCATAGGGGAGCTCAGAAGCCTGAAAGGGATCTCCCTAGTTCCTTGTGCCAGAGCCCCAGGACAGAGAAAGACTGTTTACAAAGGCCTGCAGTGACAATGGCTTCAAACTAGAGAAGAGCAGATTTAGATTGGATATCAGGAGCCTATGAGGGTGGTGGAACACTGGAACAATTTGTCCAGGGAGGTGGTTGAGGTTTCTTCCCTGGAGATATTCAAGGTAAGGCTCAATGAGGCCCTGGGCAACTTGGTCTAGTTGAGGATGTCCCTGCTGACTGTGGGGAGGTCAGACTAGATGACCTTTGGAGGTCCCTTCCAGTCTGGACCATTTTCTGAGTCTGTGATTCTATGACAGCAGCCAGCCCCACTGTCCCAGCAGCTTGGGGGGCTGCAGCCAGAGTGAACCCACTGCTGGTATCCCCAGGGCTCTCCCAACCCCATCAGCACGTCAGGTCTTGGCCACTGCATGGAAACCACTGTTTGATCTGGAAATCTCCTGTGTAATGCTTTACAAGCATTATCTTACAGACTCAGAGAATTGTTTTGCTTGGAAAAGACCTCTAAGACCATTAAGTCCAACCCAACATCACCATGGCTGTTAAATCATGTCCCCAAGTGCCACGGCCACAGGTTTCTTGACTCCACCATCTCCATGGGCAGCCTGTTCCAATGCCTGACCATTCTTGCAGGAAAAAGTTGTTCCTAATCTCCAATCTAAACCTCCCCTGGCACAGTTTCAGGCCATTTTCTCTCATCACCTGATACTAGGGAGACGAGACCAACCCCCCCCCTCACTCCAACCTCCTTTCACGTAGTTGTAGAGAGCCTTTCACTGATGGACTAAGTGCTGCCTACTCTCAGGACTCTCTTCTCATGCATTAGGTTTTTGGCTTAGTTGGGTTTTTTTTTTTAGTTTTTGTTTGTTTGTTTGTTTTTAATGGAAAAGGCCAAGCCATTGTTATGTGTTGGCTTTTCTAATGAGAAAAAGGCTTTGTCAGGAGACTGCTGAGGGACATCAGTTTGACATTGTGGTGCTGAAGATGGTTGACTGTTATAACTCCCAAGTGCAAACAGAGAATGAGGCGCATGGGTGTAGGACATGCTGCACAAGAGGCATAAACTGGGAACAATACTATTTCTGGCAACCAGGTTGCACCAATCTGAGTTGTAAGTGAAAACAAGAGCAGTTCTTCCATATGTGACTCCATACTCATGACATTCTTTACATTTCCAAACCCGCAGAGCAATTGAGGCCACCCAGAAGAGGAACCACTCCCCTAACTGAATCTGCCTGCTTTCTGCAGTGGGTTTAATGGTAAGAAAATGGTCAAAGTTCAAGCTGTAAAACACGACCAATGAACACTTGACCTGTTTGCTGTCTGTGCAACAAGGGAGCCCTTTCAGCACAGAAGAATTCCCTGGCTGCCCAGCAGTCACAGATCCATTCTCCCGTTCCAGGGAGCTTCAGAGGCACAGCCACTGCTGGCTGGTACACAGAAGGTGGATGGCCCTGTAGCCAACACACAGCAAGGCACGCCTGTCAGTGCAATTTTGCAAGTCCAAGGCAAAGCTGGGTCGCTGTGTGAGCATCACAAAGCTGTCAGCAAATTCACAGTGAGGCCCAAGGCCTGTTGAAGGCACTGGAGTGAAGACACCTTTCATTTTCAGAGCATGACACCACTCTGAGCTGAGCTGCAAGCTGCCCAGCTGCCTTGCTGTGTGGCTCAGCTAACTAGCAGGGAAACTGAGGCACAAGACATCATCTGATGTTTTACAGCACGTCAGGTTGCAGGTAAGGAGCATTTGCAACAGATTATTGATCACATCAAAGGGCTTACCAGTGCAGTTCACTTCATCAGACCAGTCCCTGCAGTCATTATCACCATCACACATCCAGGAGCGACGAATGCACATCCCTGAGCTGCAGCTGAATTCATCATTTCTACACTGATGAGCCTCTGCAAACAAGCACAGCCAGTTCAGACGTTGTCAGGGCCAGGGGAGAGGAGGAGAAAAAGTTTCACATGGGGCTGTTGACTGAGGAGAGGAGGCTGATATCTCAGAAGTGAGACTAGATAGCCCTGCAAAGCAGACTCATCTTGACAGCATGGTTTCCTGAATGACCCAGAGCTACCACTTTGCTGACTAATAGCCTCTTCCCTCCTTCAATTCAGCAGCCCAGCTCTCTGACTGGCTAAGCTGGAGGTGGAT
Organism: Indicator indicator; assembly: GCF_027791375.1. NCBI lineage: Eukaryota > Metazoa > Chordata > Aves > Piciformes > Indicatoridae > Indicator > Indicator indicator. The sequence goes on along the minus strand of NC_072043.1, from coordinate 3,136,644 downwards.
GGCCACAAGCATGGCACCACTCAGCAACCCATGAGCTTGCTGGGCAGCTGCTTAAGGTCAGCTTGTAATCTCTACCAAATCTTCAGGGTCAGGTCGCAGCAGTAGCCAAGCAGAGTGGGAGAGCTGACACAGAATGGTCCCTGCCAGACCACAACAAGGGGGAGAATTAGCACATAGGCTCACTCTCTTCTCTCATCCCTCGCTTCCCAGTACCCAGTAAAAGATGGGAGGAGGTGGCTGTTAGGCAGGATAAACAGGCAATGCAGTGTCTGTGAGTAGCACCCTGCCCTAAAACACTGCTGGCTCTCTGCCCTTGCACAGGACAGGGCTGCAGGTCTGTCTGAGGGCACTCACCACAGTGATTTTCGTCGCTGTTATCCCCACAGTCGTCCTCCAGGTCGCATTTGTAGGACAGCGGAATGCAGGTCCCTGAGCCCTGGCAGCGGAACTGGGTGTCGGCATCGCACACGGTGGTGGCTAACACAGCAGGGAGGGAGAGGAGGAGGAGGAGGAGGTGGTGAAAGTGGTGGTTAGAAAACGGTTCCTGCTGCCTGAGGCTGCATACCTGGTGCAGGGGAGTGAAGGCAGAGGGGCAGACCCTGCCAGCTGCTGTCAGTGCAGCCCAAGTTGCTATAACTGTATTTCAATGACATTATTGGGCACTCTGCACAAAGCAGAGAGGGGTTAGCCATCTCTCTGGGGATCAGCTCAGCAGGAGGCACATATCCATATGATGCAGACAGAAAGTCACTTTTTATCTGCACTCTTTTCCGCAGCATTGGCTGTGCCCTCAATTAGCCCCAAGAACAATTACTACAAGAGACAAAGACTCGTCCTTGCATGAGAGCTGGCACCAGTCTCTCTGAGTTCTAGACACTGACATGGGGAAACATTGGCCCTTGCAGGACAAGACTCATCTGACCAGCTTGGGATGTCTACCAAAGGAGATGAGCTGCCTTCTGTGATGCTCAGTGACTGTGAAGGGAGCGTGGCCCATCAGCTCAGGTGCAGGGCAGACACAGCAGAGATCTAAATTTGGAGGGTGAGCAGCAAGGCAGGACACTCACGGCAGTTCTTCTCGTCGCTCATGTCCCCACAGTCATTGTCGTTGTCACACTGCCAGATGCTGTTTATGCAGTTCCCATTGAAGCATCTGTACTGGTTGGGCAGACACGTGTTTTCTGGTGCCAAAGGGAAAACAAAAGCTGGCATGAGAGGCTTTGAGGAGACAGGTCCTACTCCTCCTCCCCCAAAGGGCAGTGGAGAGGTCATGCTGACCTTTCAAAAAGGTAAGAACCTTAAGAATCAAGCACGGTTTTACCTTCCTTTATGCAAGTGTTGTTCTTCATGAGGTAGCCATGAGGACAGTCACACTTCACCTCCCCTGTGGGCAGCACAGTGCTGGACACTCCCTCAGGGCACTTGCAGCTCCTGCCTTTGTTTGACTTGGGCAGGCAGAGAAGGCTGCAGGGCTTGGTTATGCAGGCATTCTCTCCTGGCACAAGGGGAAAGAGGAAGGGGACACTGTCAAGACAGAGAGCTGGAGATGCTCTGGGAAGCCCAGCTCTACCTGCCACCCCAGGCTTTGTGTTCACACCCCTGCTAGGAGCCAGCTCTGCAGCACTGAGTGCTGAGGCTGGCTTTAGAAACACACAGAGCCATCTGCTCCAAGGAGATCAAGTGCCTTAAATGTCCTCCCATTCTCTTGCAGGCTGCTGACTGGCAAAGCCTTTTGATGGTCTTATAACCATCTGACAATGAAGCCAATCCCTTCAGCGGATTCATCATGCAGGAGCTTCCTTATCACAGCCCAGACTGATGACTAATGAAGGACAAAGGTGATGCAGCTCTGAGACTCTTTTTTCTTTTTTTTTCTTTTTTTCCGCTCACACTGCACATTGCATGGAAAGGCCATGGTTTGTACCCTAAACTATGAGGTGCCACCACAGCCAGCTGCCCCATGGGCTCTGTCCCTGATGAGGAGTACCTCTCCTGGCAGCCAAAAAGCAGGGTGCACTGCTCATGAAATGCATCCCTTACAGTGGCACCTGAACACTTCAAACCTTGCAGGAACATATTCAGGCTCATGAAACAGGAGCCAGGAGGGCCCAGTGGCTTGGGAACCTGTGGAAATTGCAAGGAAGAACATCTGCACACTCACACCATTACCTGTTGTCTTTCCTCTGTAAAAGATTTTCATATCCATGATCCCATTTAATCGGCCAACTAAGATCTCCATTCTTGAGCCGCTGGTTTTGGATGCTCTGAAAATACTTAGCTGTGACCAGTCGTTCCAGTAGATCTCATTCTGAAACACAGGCTTTGCTCTTAGCTCTGCCAGGGCCATCAGTGGTTACCTGCACCCCAACCACCTGGGTATGTGGGGCAGTAGAGACTGTGAAGCCTCCCCAACCCAAGGGAAAGAAAATTAGGAAAAGCAGAAATGGGATTTGAGCAGGAGGGGAAGCAGCATCTGCTGAGCAGCAGAGGCTGAGGAAGACAGCACAGTGCAGCTGATGGGGCATGCTGAGCATCTCATGGATGTTGGTCCCAGTTTCAGCTGCACCTGCCTGCTCCTTTCAGGGCTTTGTAGAAACGTGCCAGGAGCAGAAAGCAGGCAAGCATCACACCCACTCCTATCCTCCAAACCCAGCATGCTCAACACCCCCCTACCACCTGTTTCTTACACAGACCAACCATGGAAACACATGCCAACAGGAAATGAGTCCATGAATACATACCTTAAATACAGCAATAGCATAGGGGTGAGGGAGGCTGTCCAGGATCACAGATCTCTGCAGCCCATTGAAATCAACCCTCTCGATCCTGTCCATGTAGGCTTCAGTCCAGTAGATCCAGTGCTCGTCCACAGAAATGCCATTTGGCCACCTCACACCCTCCGAAACGATGCACCCAGCAGCTGACCCGTCCATGTCACTTCTGTAAATGCCAGCTCTGGAGTCTCCCCAGTCTGTCCAGAACATCAGCCTGCCAACAGGCAGAGGGGTTACTCCAAGTCACAGCAAAGCAGCTCATCAAAAGGAAACAGGATAGGAAGCAGAGGTTTGAATGCTTTACATTCCACATCTCTTGCAAGACATGCCTTTGGAGAAGGAGCTCTTTGCAATTCTAATGAACCCCAGCAGCAGATCTACAAGCAGCAGCGAGGCTGATTTAGCCTCAGGTTCTGTGGTGAAAGTGCAGCCACAGGTTACCCTGTGCTGGACTGCTCTGTGTCAGCACCCACCAGCTGAAGGCAGCCCAGGTTTGGCAGTGCTACATTTGCAGCACAGAAACTGCAACAAAACCACTCCCAATAAAATTTTAAAATACATTTTTGGCTAGTTTATTCACTACACTCAGGAAGATGTAACCTGCATCTGGCTCTTGGATTTGAGTGTGGCTCAGTTTCTCATGCATCACTGCAGCTTTCTCCACTGACCAGACCAGTTTTTACTGGCAAGAAAATTTCATTACCATTAGGTATGTATGGGTAGGAAAACAGCACTTGAACTGAAAGTACAAACCAGTTTGTGACCTCTGCTCCAAGGCAGCTGGTGCCTTATTTGGGCATGGAGTGGTAGGAGTGAGCTACACAGGGCAGGACTGTGAGCTGTACCCCACCACCACTCCTGTCCCTTCATCATGCCCTTGAGGGCCAAGCCTTGCAAAGCTTTCCATGCAGCACCCTCCTTGTGTTTGCCTCTAATAGGTGCAGTGATGCAGGAGGGACTGCACCAGTGTGGCTCCCCTGGGGAACACCATGGCACTTGACTGCTTGTGATGCTTTCTTACCCATCCTGGGGAGCCAGAGCAAGGGCTCTGGGTCGTTCAAGTATGGAGGAGTTGAGGACAGTGAGTCGCAGGTCTCCATCTGGATTGGCAACCTAGAACCAAAAGCAACATCCAGAGGGCTGTGCTTACTACAGGCAAGAGGGAGGGCAGGTGCACAGGTTAATAAAATAACTGCCATGGGCACAGGGAGCATATCCTGTGAGGCAGGTGACAAGTGGGGACAGATTGGTGCAGTCACTGATATGCCCTGTGACCTGGCACACAGCTGGCTGCTGCAGCGCTCAGGCTGCACCCCATGCTGGCTGAACGTGCTGGGCATGGATGGTGCTTTTTTTCCCCTCCCATTTCTGCTGCACAGCTCCACCTCACAAACTGACCTTGCTTTAAGCACACAGGGCTGAATGTCACCATACACTGTTTGCACTTAGATCCAATAAAGTGGCAGGTGGCAGTTTAGATCCAATAAAGTAGCATGTGGGGCAAGGGTTGGAGTTCAGTAATGCCCCACCAGCAATGAGACATCAAGGCAGTAGCCAGCTCAGGGCCTGGCTTCCCAAAGATGAACTGACACCTTTTTTGTAGCATGGGTGTCCACAGCTGTACCTCAATTTTGGGAATCCCAGCATTGACCCAGTACAGCAACTGACTGAGAGGTTCAAAGGCCAAAGCTTCCACTGTTTCCAGCCCGGTGCTTATAATTATTTCCTGGCCAGAGCTGCCATTGAGACAGAGACGCTGAAAAAAAAAAAAAAAAAAAAAGAAAAAAATCAGAAAAAAAGATGAGGAACCTCCACAGCCTCAAGGTGAGGGCCATCAGGTGTGGAAGGCAAGCCATAATAGCTCAAAGAGGAGGAGGACTGAAGGTAAACATGGGTCGTTCATGGGATCACAGGATGTTAGGGGTTGGAAGGGACCTCCAGAGATCATCGAGTCCAACCCCCCCTGCCAGAGCAGGACCACAGAATCCAGCACAGATCACACAGGAATGCACCCATATGGGGCTTGAAAGTCTTCAGAGAAGGAGACTCCACAACCCCTCTAAGGAGCCTATTCCAGTGCTGTGTGACCCTCAAAGTGAAGAAGTTCCTCCTCATGTTGAGGTGGAACCTCCTGTGCTGGAGTTTACATCCATTGCCCCTTATCCTATCCCAGGGTGCAAGTGACCAGAGCCTGTCCCTTCCCTCTGGACCCCCAGCTCTCAGATGTTTATAAGTATTTATCAAATCCCCTCTCAATCTTCTCTTCTCCAGAACAAAAAGCCCCAGGTCTCCTCACAGGGCAGCGCTCCAGTCCCTTCATCACCCTGGTAGCTCTCTGTTGGACTCTCTCAAGTAGATCCCTGTCAGGATGTGTATGCAGCACCTACCCCCGGTGCAAGGCAGCAGTCACCTGGGCAGCTGGCACTGTGGGCACCGTTCCTCTCCCTGGCTCACCTGGATAATGTCAAGTGTGACATCAGCCCAGTACAAGCAGTTGTGGTCGTAGTCGAAGTCCAGGGCCACAGCTCCTCGCAGCCCAGCCAGGGGCAGCTCCTCGCTGACACCAGAGGCGAGGTCGTAGCGGTGGATGGAGTAGCGAGTGGCGTAGAGAATGAACTCATTCTCCTCTGCAAGAACAGGGAGCGCCTTGTTTAGACATCTCTGGCCTGTTTAGGCTACTCAGGGGGGAGCAAAAAGAGAATTCCAGGTATTTTCTCTTGCCTCCTACCACACATTTTAGCACCTCAGCACAGGGGAGGCAAAGGCGCTTTGTCTCTGGGATTAGGTTAATGAGAGCAGGCTAATAGCCTTACGCTGTCCCGCGCACACTCGTGCCGGGGAACACACTGCAGCCCTTGTTTGCTCCAGGGGCTGAAGGAGGAGGTCAGGACAGCAAAAGCTGTCGTGACCTCTTTCTTCACACATTAGTCTGCTGCCAATTAGAAAGGAAACACTGGTCTCCTGTCCCTCAGAAAGCTCACCAAAATGATGGCAGTGATGTAAATCTGCGAGTCCGAGGGGATGTCGGCACCGCGGTAAATATTCCAAAGTAGGTTTTGTTTCTAAATTGCACTGAATCCAATGTAATGGAATCCTGGGCTGGGACAAAGTCTCCTGGGCATTAGCACACCACCCCTGAAGTCCAATAATGCTATTAATGAGTAAAGCTAATGTCAGTAAGTAACTCTGGCTGTGCATCCCTAATGAGATTATACGGAGATACGAAACAGATACTGTACATGAAAGTGTTACCATGGTGCAAGCCAACACGTATCTGAGGATGATCAGCAAATACTCTGGGAACACAGCACTTCAAAGCCCAGCCCGGTGGGGACTGCAGGTTTGTTTTTCAATCAGCAGGGCCCTTCTCAGCATGACTAACACAGCTCTCCAAATAGCTCAAGAGGGCTCGGAGGGGTGAATAACATGTCAGGCTCTAAACGAGGAGGAAAACTAAGCACAACGCTGGCATGAATCCCAGCAGAGGGAACGTCCCCAGGCACTCACCAGGATATTTTGCACCTGCAATAGCTTTTGCACCCTAGGTAGGTGCAGGGAAACCTCATGCTGGCAGGGCTGGCTTCTTTGCAGCCTTGAGGCTCTGCTCAGCCACAGCTCTGGGCTCCCCCTGCCCACAGCACTGGCTCAGCTGCCCCATCCCTTCCGCTTCCCTGTCTTGGGCTGGCCCTGGAGCTGCTGTGTGGAGCTGCTGTGTGGAGCTGCTGTGTGGAGCATGCTAATCACGCAGCTTGTGACGGCAGATTAAATTAAAGCTCTAATGAGCAGAATGCAAATCACCTTGGCAGCACAGGAGCACGAGGCTGTTTCAGTGCTTCATACTCTTGAGGAGAAAATAAGGACGGAGGTGTAGTCTAGCAGGCATGGGCATGAAGACCAAAGGGCAGCCTCCGCCCCAGCCTGGCCCCAAGCAGTCATCATTCACCTGTATATGGTGGCCTGTCTTAGGGTGGTACCTTCCCAAGGGTTTCTCCAGGATGGGCTTATCTTTGATCTCCTGTCTTTCTCGTTGTGTTCAAGCCTGCTACAGCAAGGAAGCAATGGGGACAAGAGGCTTCCTGCCCTCAGCCTGCTCTGAGGACTTTGAAGCAGAGAGGACTCTGCACTGCAGGCTAAGCAGGTCCCTCAGCAATTCTCTGGCCCCTCGACAGGACCAGGAGGTGATGAATTTGTAACCCACAGAGACATTTCATCTCCTGCGCCATAGGTTTTGTCCAAGAGCTTCCTGGTAAGTTTTGTGTCATCCCTCAGGCACCAGCCAAAAGTTTGATGAATGAAGCCCTTGTGCCTGAAGCAATCCTGTTCAGACTCACCAGCTAGTGGACAAGGTACCAGCTCCCCTTCCAGCCGTGACTCAATGTCTCCACCTGTACAAGTGTCCCCAGAGATCTTTCGGTAGCTGCAACAGACACAGCCAGGCAGTTTATTCCATGACAACTGTTAACACACCACCATGAGCAGCTAGGTGGTGTTAAGTTATAGATTAGATGTTGTGACATACATCCAAACACATCATTTGTTCACTGCCATTTATGGGGTGTGTAGGTTTTGTGGTTGTTTGGGGCTTTTTTTAATCACTAATAGGATAAATCTCAGCAGCAAAAGACCAAGTTGCCCTCCCAAGCACAACACATACCCACGAGTCTTCTTGTAAGTCGAGCCAACAGGACAGGGGACAGGTGGGTCATATGGTTTCCCAGCAAATTCAGGGTCAGGAACACAAACTTCTAATGATAAGTCATCACTCAGTTTAAAGCCAAAATCACTGTAAGCAGAAAAAGAGATGTAAGGAGCAACAGGGGAGAAGGACAAACATGGAGCCCTGCTCTATTATTACTCAGCTCTGGTTTTGCATAGAAGTTTTAAGAACCTTAAATATCTCAGAAGTCCATTAGCAGTATTTAGCTGCATAATAACAGCTTGTAGCCAGACAGCTTCTGTCTCCAGGATGTCTCAAGAATATTTTGTAAATGTTTTGCCTGAGCAGACATGGGCAGGTGAGGAAGCAAGGCATAGCTGAGCCAGTGTGCCCTGAAAATCTGGCCACAAGCCCCATTTCTCCTGCTTAGCTGGCTTAGGTCACTGCTCTTTCTCTTGGCCTCTCCTGTTGGTAAAATGGGAGAGGTACAGTGCATCTGTTCTTTGCAAAATGCTGTGGAAGAGGTTATGTCAAGCTGATTTTGCAGGGAGCTCAGGGCTGCAATTCCATGGCAGAGATGAGATCCCACCAGCCCTGTTCTCAGCCTGCTCATGACAAGCCAGAGTCAGCTCTCTGTTTCAGCACTGGTCAGGCAGGTCTGTACCCCTGTCCTTAGCTGTATGTACCAGACACTTGAGCAGCTTGGCTGTGAGCTCTGCTGAAAGCCCAGTCCCTGAAAAGCAGCCACTTTCTAACCCCAAACCTTTGCAACAGATTGCCAGAGCATGTTTCCTAATCCTGAGAGCTGTGCAGTGTCAGTAATGTGCAAATTGCAAAAAAAATGATATAGCAGAGCCAGTGGCACCCCTGTGGCTAAAGGGTCATAAAGGTTTTTAGTAGAGGATCTCTGTATGTGATGGGAAATTGTCCACCATCACTTGAAAGGTGGTGATGGATTAACAACACTTTGCTCTTCTATGCAACCTTTCAGAGGTTCCCAAAAGGCTCTAAAGGCATTAATTAAGGTTATTAATGAAAGGATGTTTTCAATCTATTTAGTTTCCTCTTTGCTATGAAATCAAGCCACAATACACAGAGCTAAATAAATTGGATGTTTGTTCACTTTGAGCGATTGGTCACAGATATCAATCTCAGACTTTCAATCCAGACTAAAAGACATTAATTTATTAGTAGTATTTACCATTCAAAGTCTTCCCTTGTACAAGAGCAGTTGGAGACCATGACAGGCCTGTCAAAATCTTCCCCATTGAAGCAGGTTGCATGAGGAGTCCTCCTTTTGAAAACGGTTTTATGCCCCAGTAAGCATTCATTGCCTCGCTCGTCGGAGGGTGACCACAGCTTGTAGTCATTCTCTGTGCAAGGGACCCCTAAGAGAAGCAACAAGGTTGGGGTAAAAGAAAGGTGCAGTCCTTGTGGCACCCTAGACCAAGGGTTTACAACCATGAAAGCTGCAGATGTTCCTCAGGCTCTGCTGTTGGTGCATGCCCAGCAGTGCGCAAAGGGCGGCACCATGTCCTGCACCAGCAATGCACTCCACGGATTGGAGGGGTGCAGAGAGCCTTGCTCTCAGAAGAGGTGCAAAAGGCCTCCCAGGGGCAACTGCACGATCCAAGCAGCCAGCCCAGCCTCTGAGGGAATGCATCAAACCTCAGCTTCTTGCCACAGCTACTGGCGTCGTGGCATCAAGACCCAGCAGGCATGCTGGCAGCCAGCCATGCACCACAGTAATGCCCACTGCCCCTTTTCCCTTGCCACCCATGGCACAAAATGAGCAGCTTCCCCCTGACTACCAGGCTCTAGAGCTGCCCCAAGAGAAAAGGCAAAGCAGAAAGCCTCTCTGAGTGTGCAGCAGCACTCGGTGACAGGAGGCAACAAGCAGCTCTGTGGCAGTGACAGTGAATCTGTGATGCCTCATTTTAATGAAGTCGTTCTGGTTACCAAACAGATCTGTTTCCAGCAGCACGTCAAGGGAATTGGTTATAAATTGTAGTCAAGCAAATTCCTCTGCTGGGTTTAACTGCTCTTTGATTAAAATGCTGCCTTGCAATCAAAGCTGAAATGGGTTATAAAACATTCATAGGCACAAGCCTTCAGGAGGAGGTTTTTTTTTTTTTTTTTCCCTTTTCCTTTTCAACAAACCCCTCAGTGAGGAGAGAAGTTATACAGGGAGAGCACAGAGAATGTGAGTGCCTTCAGCAGCCATGTCCGTGTGGACATGAGGGACAGGGCACCCAAGGGTGGACAGAGGAACCACAGCCCCCAGAGGAGATGCCCTCTCTGCCCCAACTTCTGGGGGATGGCCAGGTCAATGAGGTCAGTCTCCTGCTAACAGGGCTTGAGGGCATCTCTCTTGGGCCCCTTCTGCAAAATAGGGCAGAGGGTAAGAGCAGCAAAGGTGTTTCTGCACCCAGTTTGTATTTATGTGGCCAGCTTCCCATGCTTGCCAATGGGGATCTAAGCCTTAGAGGACTTGATTGCTTGGGTCACTGCCTGAGGTCTCTAGGTCACTTTGGGCTTCTGAAGAACCACTCCCACATTCCTCCCTCAGTCTCAGCCCCCTGGAGAGGGTATGTCAAGCCCTCACATGCACACAGAGGGCTGCTTGAGGCAGGCTGTGCAGCGTGGGGACCGGATGGGTTATCAGTGTGTGCAGCCTGCAAAGCCACACAGTGTAGGCAGGGTGGCTCTGTCACCTGCACAACCAGCATCAAACCACGGCTGTGCCACCTGTCCCCTTACCCAGCACGTCAGTGGTGTTGATCTGCAGTATCAGCCAGCTGTGGCCATTCTCTTTGTAGGAGCCAAAGATGGTGAATATGGTGCTTTTCTCGCCGGGCTCGGTCAGCAGGCCGTACACGAACACTGGCTTCTCTGAGAAAGTGAAGCTCTTCCAGGTCTCCCCTTCATTTGTGCTGTACCTGGAGAAAGGGGATTGGGAGAGCTGCCAGGGGCAGGTGCTGCCCATCACAGGGCACTCTCTCAGCCCCAGCCCAGGCACCACTGACAATCCCCTCCTTGCCCCCCTGTCACTTACTTGAGCTGGTCGGTCTCAGTACCTTGTGCAATGGCCACAAGAATGCCACCGTGGTCACCCCAGGTGTAATAGTGGGGTCCAGACAGTGCCTGAAAGAGAAATGGTGCTGAGAAGTACCTCAGAGCTGTGCCAAATTAAGGGAAAAGTCTGTCTGGAAAGCATGCTTGGTCAGAAATGCTGCCTGACCAGAGCTAATGTTTCAGGTTGCCTGGGCTGAGCCAAGTACCTTGAGGCACCAGAGATTCAGGTGTTTATGGGCCAGCACCTGCAGACAAGAGCAGCCAGGCCAGTCCCCCTAAAGGTATAGCTGTGTTTAAGAGCAGCACTGTGCCCTGGACTCAGACTCCTCCTGTGCCATGTGCAGGTCAAAAAAAATCAGTGTAAAAAAATCCACCAAATGAAACCAGAGTCCACTGCTCCCTGTCTCAGACTGCAGCTCTTTGTCATGCCTGTGAGGCTTTCCCAACACTCAGCTTGAACTTGCTGCCTTCCTAGGACTGCTGATCAGAGCCACAGAGTGCAGAAACAAGCCCCAGAGACAGTTTATTCATCCATCCTGCTGAAAGAAACTTCTTGTGTATCACGTTCACCCTCAGCTCTATTTAGTGACCACCACACCTCTGCTTCCCTATCTGGCGAGCCCAATCCAGCTCAGGATGGAGAGAGGAAGCACAAACGTGCCTGACTCTGCTCACAGGACACTCTAATGCACTGGGGGACGTTCTTAGGTGGGGCACTGAATGTATTGTTTCTTTCTTCTCTGTGCTGTGAGATCACCCCAGCAATCTGGAGAGCCAAAAGTCTGCTGCTTGCCAAAGCTTAGAGAAGGGAGTTGTGTTACTGCTGCTAAGCTGAGGAACTACACTGCTGGGTCATTCTGCACCTTCACTCATGAGACAAAGGGCCCAGAGAAGTCAGGAGCTTGGCACTGTTAACCGTGGGTCAATGCTCAGCATGCTTTAATTGCATTTCAGTGCAAACCTGCCTGCAAGCCAGGGGAGGTTGGCACCGCAAAGCCTCAGCCTTTCCAGGCTGTGAGCACTCCTGTCTTGCTACACAGCTCCTGCAGGGAGACCCACAGGTCCTCACAGCCACGCTCCAGCTGAATTTCAGAGGCAGCCACTCTCAGCCAGGGCCCAGCCTCTGAACCATGGTCGGCTTTGGCTGCAGCTGCCCAGCCCTTAACCCAGACCGCGCAGCACTTCTGGGAGGAAAAGGAGGTCGTTTAATTCACAGCATTAAATAGCTTGCAGATGTCGAAACACTGTCTTACACTCACAGCAGAAGGCACAGGCAGACCACAAGTACTGCCACAGACCAGAACAACCACTTAGGAAACAGCATCAAACTCCCCACAAACTGAAGGCAACATCTTATTTTTCTGGAAGACCTTGGAGCCTCTCCAGCCACTCTCACATACAAAACCCTGGCTGTCAGTGCAGTCTAAAAGATGCCCCAAGCCAGGGGCAAGTCCTGCTAGTTGAAGAAGATGAATAGAGGAGGGAGCTCTCCTGGATTTGGACCCCACCACCTTTATTATGAGGCCCATCTCCACGCCAACACACACTTAGGCCTTTATCTGAAGACATTTTTGCTTGGTCTCAAGGGATATTCATCACTTTCCAGCTGGATGCATACATGGAGGTGAACTTCAATGCCTTAAGGCTGCACATCACTTAGCTACATTGCTGCCAATATTCTACTTGCTGCACCACTGCCTTGGCTGAGCTGACAGGCAGAAAAGCAGCCTTACCTCTCTCCACCTTGCTCCAGCACTGCTCGAGACATAGACATTGGTTTTTCTTCCCATGTTCTTGCCAATGGAGCCTGGGAGAATGGGAGAAATTGTGAGGAATGCAAAATGATTGCTTAAAACAAAGCCAGACACCTCTAAGCTATTTTTATCTGTGAGCAAAATGACAGTGACTGAGGAGCTGATTCTTCACACAATAAACTAATTCCCTCAAAAGCAAATATTGTAAGACTATTAACAAGCCTTAAAAGCAGCTGGGGAAAAACCCATGGCTAGAAGCACGCTCAAGCAAAATGTGCAAACATTTCCTTCAGTACAAAAGCAACAGAAATGGGATTTTCTGTATGTTCAAGAAACCCAGCAGCTGGCAAGAAGATCCAAATAAAGCAGGCAGGATTTCTCACAGCACTGTGCTGCAGCAAAATATAGATGCTGGAACTACTGAACAGGGAGAAAAGGCAGCAAAACGTAGCGTTGAGCTGCATCTTTGTAACCTGCATGCACAAACTGGATCTTGCCAAGGTTGTCATGCCTGGACAACAATGCACCCCAAGCCCCCCACAGCTGCAAGAAGGAAAGCAGCACCGGTGGCAATGATCAGTCCTGGCGCCGACTCCTTGGACAGAATGGGCATCCTGCGCAGCTGGAAATTCAGCAGCTGGCTCAGGCGCTGGGCCAGGTGGAGAGAGCAGCCCTGGGAAAACTGGAAAAGCAAAACACAGCAGCATCAACCCTCTGCCCCGCACTCACCCATGCCCTCGTCCCACTCAGTCCATCCCTCTCCACTTGGAAAGGGGGGGCAAGGACTCCCTCCTGGTGGGATTGCCGTTTCAGCCTCTTTTGCTGCAGGCTTCTCCCCGCCTTGCCCCCTGCCCCTTCCTGCCCCATGCTACCTCACAGTCTATCTGCTCCCCGTAGCGTGTCTGTGCCGGGGGCTGCAGCAGCTCCCAGGTGCCGCCCTTGTCAAAGGTGATGACGGAGCTCATGTTCTCCTCGCTGAAGGAGCCATTGATCAGGGTGGCAATGTAGACTCCCCGCACGCCTTCGACGCGGTGGAAGTCCGCAAAGGGCTCGTTGGCAAAATACCTGCAAGGAAATGCAAAGGGGTCAGGGAGTGGCAGCCTCCCTGGATCTGGGGATTGAGGGACTGTGAAGCCCACGGACTGGGGCAACGCTCTGAGCGACCACAGCCAGCATCTACAAAGGCTTTGGCTGATGTTCCTCTTTACCACAGCCAGTTAGGTGCATCCCACGTTACCTGACCAAGGTGTCACTTCCAGCTCCTCCCGGGCTGTAGTAGAGCACATTTTCCAATGACAGGGAGAACTTCAGGCCTTCTGCCTCCGAGATGTAGAGGTTGGTCCGGTTGTTATCGTGGCTGACACACACAAACACCTGATCCTCCGAGGCATCAGCAACATAATATTCCTTTGGGATGTCAGTGACAGGCAAGCAGGTTTCATACACGTGGGCATACAAGCAGGGTTCACATCCAGGCCAGTTCAGCATTTCCTCTTAGATAACTCAAAGTTATTCTTCCCTCTACTCATTGGTGTTTTTTCTACTTGGCAATTAAGATTCTTCCCTTTGCTTTTACTTTTCTGTTTCCCTTCTAGAACTGCTATCCTCTGCCCTCCACACACCACAACCCACTGGCAGAGTCCCCTAGAAGCAGCACTGAGTATCAAGCCCCACTGGTGCTGGATCTCTCTCTGCTCAGACCCAACACAGCCAGGAGCATGCCCCCACTGCTCTGCTGAATGCCAAGAGTGCTCCTCATGTTCTCTGTCATCCCCACCAGCCTGGGGACACCAGAGCATGTCTGCTTCACACATCACAGACTCTTTGCACACCCTGGCTCTCCCACTGTGCTTCCTCTGCCTGCAGAGAGGATGGATGCTCCAGGCCATGCCCGTGGCACCAGCATGTGCTCAGCGAGCTGGCACCCCACACTATGAGGTAAGATTCCCAAAAGCAGAGCCAAAGCACAGAGCACTGAGATCATCATTAGCCCTTCTCTGGGTATCTGGGGTTTGCTGCCAGACTCCATCAGCACCATGGGAGGAAGCCAATGGCTCTTTCTGGACAGCCTCACACCCAGGACAGGACATCTTCCTGTGCTTCTCCACAGGCAGGGATGGTCAGAGCAAAGCCCCATCCTGTAAGCCACAGGATCGTCCTAACATGAGCTTTTGCTCAGCCAAACCCCCGCCCCAAGCAGGGTCATACAAGGTCATTTCCCAGCTCCCACAGTATGTGGTGGAAGGGAAGGAAGTGCTGCTGACATCTGAAGGTGTCCTTGGCAAAGGAGGGAGAGAGGAAAGCACCACTTACCTTAATTGGGTGCTTGGTTACAAACTGTGCCACGCGCATCGGCTTGCGGTTGAAGGAAACCCAGAGCTGGACCGAAGAGGGCTGAGAGCTGCCTAGCAAACGCTGCAGCAGAGCAGAGGGACACGTTAGGAGTAGCTCTTGACCCCAAAATCACCTTCATCCCCAGTGGCAGCCAAAAGGCAGACTGAGACAAACCCACAAACCTCCTGCCTGGGACTTCACTCTCCCTGCATGCAGGCAAAGCATGGTAGCTGCCTAGGACTGACTCCTGGTTTACATCAGCAAGGAGAGAAACTGCTCTTGCTGGCCAGTTAGGGGGAGGTAAGGAGGCTGGGTTTAAGTCCTTCTCTTTCTGCACAGCAGTCCATCCTTTCCTTCCAATTTGTAAACGCTTTGTGCAAACTGAAATACACCAGCTGGAAACCAAAAGCATAAAAAAAGTTGTGGGCAACCTATTTCGTACAGGATGCTAATGGGAAGAACCTAAACCCAGATTTAGGCTCCAAAAATAAGCAGCCTGATTTTTCTCAGGCTCTGTATAGCTAAGCAACCGTGCCTCCCACGGAGAGGAGCTGGAGCCAGAGTCCTGGGTGCCTCTGCCACACAGCCTGTCCTCTCCCCAGTGCTGCTCCTGCTGAGGCCAAGGTCTGACCCAAGTGTCCGCTTCCAGGTATCATTTCCAAATCCAGGGTTTGCAGCTGGGCCAGCGACCCTCTCAGTCTCTGAGTTTCCTATTGATCTTTGCCTCAGCATGGAGTAAGGGTGATTTTAATGTTGTTTAGTGTAACATCAGTCATCAGAGTTGCAGGAGAAAGCATGGTGGTGGGCCCTGTGATCCTGGAGCTCTCCAGAAGCAGAAGGAACTCAAAGAATCCCCAGATTGAGGTCATGCTTGGAAAGGTACTGACTGAAACCTGCTTCACATTTTCAAGAGGCTGCCTGCCCAAGCCTGGTGGCTTCTCTGCAGAGACACAGACCACACCCAGTATCTCACCCAGCTCCAACAGCAAGCCTAAGATAAAATCTTTTGAAAACCACAGCAGGCTTCAGTTCAGGCCTGGAGCCAAAGGGATGGGCCCTAAGAGTGGCAGATTGTACTACCTGCAAAAGAGAAAGCTGAAGGTGCTCTACAAACACATCCCCTGCCAGTGCAGGACAACACTGTGGCCATCCAGGAGGCTGGAGGTGACATACTCACTGCTTCCTGCCTAGGACACCCTGAATCTTTGCAGTTTTGCAAAGACTCACCCCTAAATGGCAAAGGTTGCTCATGAAGACAGACTTGATGGCAGCAGAATTGGAGGAGAGCACTGCTAGCATTTTCTAAAGAGAAAACGGCTCCTCAAAATCCATAAGGAATAGAACTCTGCCCCTCTGGTGGCATGTCCCTGATCATCTAGAAAGGACTTGCCCTCAGGGAAAGCAGAGATGCTTTCTAGCTTTCTTTCAGGTTTGTCTGAAATTGGCCAACAGCTGTAACAAGCGTAGGGCAGCTCTGGCTGCAGAGGGACCAAAAGACCATTCTTGCTCCCCCACATCCTCTTTTCCTCAGCAAGCAAACTGCAAATCCAGCTTTCTTCCCAGGACAGAGCACGTTAGGCTACTTGAACCTAGGCCATGTTTGATGGTAATCCTTCCTGACAAGTGGCCTCCTAACCACCGAGCTGCTGAGCCACATCCTCCCTTCCCATGCCACCCCCACCCCTCTGTCCCCTGCCTCACTGGTTTTCCCAGGCATCCTCTTTTTTCTCCCAGGTCCCAGCACTTTGCAGCCTGACCTACTTCTGCCCAGCCTGCTGAAGCAGTGCCGTAGCCAAGCATCAACCATCACCCTGTGCCTTCCTCGTGTGATACTCACCACAGACTTTGTTGCAAACATGTATTTGTCCCTGAGCTGGAAGTCTTCAACATCTTCCAGGATTATTTCTTTATTTTCTCTGCTTTGAAAGAAATCAGTGCTGCGAATGACAGTTGAAGCCCCGGAAGGCTCGTGCCGCTCGATGTACACTGTATGGGGCTGATCGTAGGGCTCAGCTCCCCTGGAAGGCACAAAAAAGGTGCTGGTGGTATTATCTCAGCACTCACAGAGCAATGCAGACAGCAGCAGGCACCAAGGAGCAGGAGCTGGGCAAACAGGAACCAGGGGGGCAATGCAGAGCCTGTGTCAGGGTTGTCTCTCATCACCCACAACGCCACAGCTCTGTGGGCAAGGAGAACAGGGGGCTGGAGCTCACTTTGGTATCCATATCCTCAGTTTGTCCATGGCAGATAATGAGGCAAGAGGCAAGGAGGGAAAGAAGACAGGAGCTGGGCGTAGCACACAAGTGTGGTACATACCAAGAGAAAGACTTGACGTGTTCCTGAATCATTATCCAGGTCTGGCCAAAGTCATCTGATTTCCAGAGCTGCAAGGACAAGTGAGAGATGCCAGTGGGATTGGGCAACCAAACAGACCCAATCCTTTAAGAGACCCAAGCAAGCTCTGGCAGCAGAAGCAGCATGGACCTGTGTCTATCACAAAGCCATGATCTCCTTTGATGGTTTCTCCTTACGTGGCAGCTGCCTGAAGGACCAGCAACCTTCCTAGCTGCAAGAGAATAACCCCAACAGGAAAAAAAGCCCTTTCAGTCTTCTACAAGGATTTCTCTCCCTCTGTTGATCCACCTGGTTTTACATTAGCTCAGAAGTAAAAATAACTTGTTCTGACATACTTGTGGAGCACGACAGCATGGGTCAGTATCTGAGTCTCCCCCTCAGAGGCCACCACAACCCCAAGCACAGCCACATGGCTGCTGCTGCAGATCTGCAGGCATTAGCATGGCAGAGGTCAAGAGGAGAGGCAGCATTGTTCATTGTGCCAACAAAAGCAGCAGCCACGAACATGCCAGCTACCCTCTGCAGATCCCACCCCTCCAGAGCCTCATCTTCCTGCCTGTTCTTTTCCAAGCACTATGGTGGCATCTGAGCTGTAATTTTTGCCTCTTTTTTGCAGCTACATGGGTACAGCCAGCCAGAGTCCAGCCTCAACAGCCAGCCCAGCAGCCCACACAGGGAAGGGTACTGCTCCCAGACACCTTTGTCCCCTGAAAAGGCATCAGCCATGCCCAGCATGCACCCTGATGTGTGTGCACCCTGCTTGACTGCCTGATGCCCCCCCATTCACAAGCTGGGGTCAGCTGTTTCATCCTCAGGTTTTGCTTACACTGCCTGTTGGAAGGTGCTGTAATTATTTACAATCTTTACCCAGCAGCTTCAGTGGAAAAAGAAGTTTTGTTTTCAAGAGGCAATTTGTTAAGCAAGACTCAAAGCCAAACCACATGCCCACATGAAATACTGCAGAGGTCAGTCCTGCCTCAGCTGCCAGCACTTGGTGGTGAGTTATGACTGCAAGTCAAGCAGATCAATATGGTCAGCAGCAGCCTGGATAAAGAACCAGCACAAATGAAGGTAAAGGGAGAGGAAATGTTTAAGGTAGCCATCCTGCAGGTACTCTATCCTCACCCCTCCAGAGGTCAGAAACCAGACTGACCTATAGGGGAAGGCAGTGTCCTAGACAATCTGGGAGCTCTGCACATAGCAATCTGAGATCAGACACCATGGATGGTCAAAGCACAGATTCACAGAGTGCATTGGGTTGGAAGGGTCCCTCAAAGGGCATCTCGTCCAACCTCCCTGCAAGGAGCAGGGACACCTCCAACTTGATCATGCTGCCCACAGCCACATCAAGGCTGATCTTGCATGTCTCCAGGGACAGGGCATCAATCACATCCCAAGACAACCTGTTCCAGGATTTCATCATTCTCATGGTGAAGAACTTCCTTCTGATGTCCAACAGTATCCCCTGCTCCAGTTTCAAACCATTGCCCCTGGTCCTATCACTCCAAGCCTTTCTAAACAGTCCCTCCCCAGCCTTCCTGCAGGTCCCCTTCAGATACTGAAATGTAGCTCTAAGGTCTCCTTGGAGCCTCCTCTTCTCCGTGCTGAACAGCCCCAATTCTTTCAGCCTGTTTTCATAGCAGAGGTGCTCCAGCCCTCTGATCATCTTTGTGCACCCCTCTTCTTGTGTTGGGGGTCCCAAAGCACAAACCCAGGCACTGCTGGTGCAAGGCAGGGTGGCTCTCAGCACGCTCTGAGGGCCATGGGACACCTAATGGGCCAGAGGAAATGCCACAGCAGGGCAGAGGCAGGATGCTGCCCTCCTGTCTAAGCAGAAGCACTCACCTGTTTTTTAGGATGAGACCTGTCAAAGCCCAAGAGCAGGTTGGGGTCCCTGCTGTGCAGGAGCAGGTCTGCTGCTCTGAAGGGAATTGAGAAGCCCTGAATGTTGTTGCAGAAGTCAGTGGTGATCCAGAGGTATGGAGCGAAGGCATCCACAAAGATATACTGGAAGGAGGGAGAAGGGAAGTAGGCAGTCAGCCACCTGGTCAGAGCAGAGTTCAGCCTAGCAGTAACAATAACTTGTCCTGGGGGTGTCTTTGGGAGGACAAACTCTGCAGGAGAGATATTGACCTGTCCTGGCCACCCCTCTCCTGCCATGCTCTCATGCTCCTGAGCATCACAGATCCATACAGGAGGTACAGCAGTGTGCCCAGCACATTCCACTCTGCCCAGGGACCCCTCAGACAGCCCAAGGGGCTCTTCTGCAAAGTCAGAGGACTGTGCAAAAATGACCTTCAGTCTCCATCTCCAGAATGGGTCTGTTCCTCCCCACTGCTAATTCCAACCCCCCTACCATGGGCAGTGACAACTTCCACTAGCCCAGGCTGTTCAAGGCTTCATCCAGCCAGGCCTTGAGCACCTCCAGGGAGGGGGCATCCATGACCTCTTTGGGCAACCTGTTCCAGTGTCTCACCACCTTTACTGTAAAGAATAAACTGGGGCCAGCCTCACCCTCTTGTTGTCGGCTGGGCTGTGGTAGAACTGGGCGATGGCCACCTCGCTGCTGTTCCCCTCACCAAAGCTGAACCTCTCTGAAATCTTCTTGAAACTCTTCCCATAGTCATAAGACACATAAACCTGCAAAGGAGAAATGTGAGAGGCAGAAAGCTCTGGGTTCGCTTCTGACAGCTTTGGTGAAAACTCACAAAACTAAAAGGGGGAGAAGCCTTCGAGAGGGCCTGAGCCAGCCTTTCAGAGGTTAAACCCATGGGGTAACACAGAGGATATGTAAGGAGGCTTTTTTGCTCCCACCTCAAAACTCTTGAGCCTTTCTTCCATCTTCCCAGCACAGGAGAGAAAGGCAGGCTGCAGCTCAGCAGCCACTGCCACTCCCCTGGCACAGGAGCAGAGCAGGCACCCCAGGATGGTGCCAGGCTGTGTTACTTACGTCGCTGTTTTTGGGTCCCAGCAAAGACAGACTGTCTCTGGCCAATGCCACGATCACATTGCTCTTCTCTCCTGCCCAGTGAACGACCATCTGATTGTGGGAGTCATTGAGGCTGACCTGCAACACCAAGGGAAAGGGCATCCTGACCACAGCCTTGCCCACAGGGACAGCCAGAGAGCACATGCCCACTCCCACCACCCCTCCTCAGACTGTGGGGACACTTCTTCAAACCAGGGGCAGAAGCCAAAACAGTCCAGCAGGCAAACAGCAAAGGAGCAGTCTGTGTCCAGCCCTTCCAGACCCTGGAGGGGTTGGGGGAAGCGCTTGTGGGCACACTTGGGGTGAGTTCAGCTCCAGCCTGGAGTGCTGAAATACAACAGGATGGCCCACAGCCCCACAGCTGGTTAAGGGCTTTATCTTTCCACCCCCATCTTCCAAGGCTGCTGTGCCTTTGTCCCACTTCCATTTCTCCCTGCAGTCTCATTTAAAGCCTCCCCATTTAAAGCCCAGCCAAGCAAATCAGTGGCACTCAGAATAACAGAGCTTGGAAACCTCTGCCAGCGTGACAGTGCCAAGGCTGCCATTGTACCAAGACCACCACGGTGCAAGCCAACAGCTAAAGAGAAGACCTTCCCTGGGGGGCTGGCATGGCACTACATAAAACAGCATCTCTCATGGTCCTGTTAGCAAAATGCAGGTGCTTAAAGGGGTGATTTTCCCTTAGTTCTTCCTCAAAGACGAGGATTTGGGGGACAATGAGAATGAAAACTAAAACCAAGGAAGGAGAAGCAATTGCAAATGCAGGCTGACTTAGGTGAAGGGCCACAGGGAAACAGCCACCTTTCTACAGTGACTTCTCTACCCTGAAGGACACACTGGTTTCCAGTGCAAACAAAGCCAGAGCCACCACTCCCTGTGCACTCCCTGGGCCTGGCAGTGCTGGTTGCAAGGGGCCTGTTTCTATGGGGAAGCTATCGCAGCATCGCAGCAACAGGAGCCAAAGCTGCAGAGCCTCTGGACAAACACAGTGCCTGCAGCAACTGCTGCCAGTCAGCAGGGACAGGCAGCCTTGCCAGGCAAGCTGAGCAAAGTAGCTTGACAGTGGCCATAGCTTGGTCGTGGCTGGGCACCAGGATGGCTGCAGCAGTGGGTATGTGTGCCTGGGCCCTGGCATGCCACTACAGATGGTGGCTGGTAAGCCCTAGGCTCATGGCCTTGGGAAGCTGTAAAAATACAGGACTAAGCCTTTCTCAGGCCTGATACTCCGTGGCTCCTGCTGACCCCAGGATCAGTGAGGAGCTCCACCCGGGGTAAGGGGCTTGGTTTAACCTCCAGCACTGAGTGGTTAAGTACAACGCTTGGATAAAACAAGGTCTTTTTTCTAGAGGCAGTAGGGGGGCAAAGGAAGCAGAAGCTCTCAATCCCTCTTATGCAACAGGCTCACATAAGGGGGGGAGGGGGGAAAGAAATAAATCAAAACATGGCAGGGAGGCAGCGAGCAGCCCCCAGGGCCAGTGCCCCCCAGCTGCACCCTGTCTGCCCTGCCAGGGAACCCCCCTGCAGGCAAACCCTGCTGTAGTACCAGGAGAGCAAAGGCAGTAGGGATGTAGGTCAGGCAGCAGCAGCTACAAAGCAAGGCAGTGGTAGCCTTGCACACCCACCAGGAAGAAAGCAGAGACTCTGTTTGAGGATGCAGAGAAACAGGGCGGAGAAGAAGGAACTGCTGATGCCCACTGAGACAGCCAACATACAGCCTCCAGCCTGAAATCCAGAGCAGCTCTCTGCTCCCAGCCCCATGCCCCCTCCCCTCCTTTCAAAGCAGAACAACCCCATCCAAACCTCCTCCATCTGTATTTTGGGTGCAGCTGCCATGGGTTCCCTGGGGCCCAGCCTGCTGGCATCAAGCCAAAGGCTGTGTTTAGGAGCCTGTCAAAGGTTTTGGTGTGGTTTGGTGGGGAGAGGCAAGTGAGGGGGAGCCCAACACTGGGCATTCAGAGACAGGTGAGCAACCATGCCCAGCCTCCCTTCCTCAGGAAAGCTCCCCACAAACAAAGCCAAGGTCCAGGTGTGACAGACCTGCCCTGCACACAGCCTTCCCAGCTCCCCGTGGCCAGAGGGGTTTGTTACCACCTCCACCTCCGTGGCAACTTC